>NC_091459.1:35207490-35536990 GCF_027789765.1 Dendropsophus ebraccatus | reverse complement strand
ATTTTGTGTCATGATGTTCTTGGAATGTTGAGAAGTCCCACCAAATAGGAAGGAAGGCGGGTGGTGGGGAAAATAATAACCTAAACCCATCCCCGGGTCCCTCTGACGGCTGGCGGAAGTAATTTTCGACTGGAAACCAGGTATGTCATGTACCTGGCTCTTCCAGCTGCAACGTCATGGCCTGCATAAGCTTTTGCCCGCTCAGCCAGTCAGTGATTGGCTGAGCAGGCAATCACTCAGTTGGGTATGTGACGACAGCTGGAAGAGCTACAGGACACTGGCGGCTGTTAACAGGACCCGGGAGGGGCGCCACGGGGAACACCACCTCCACCACCACGGCTTCTTGACTGGTGGGAGCTGAGCCATAGTTACAAGTTGCCACTGCTACTCCCCCGTTCACTATGTAGTGCAGGCACAGAAGAGCTAATCAGTGGAGGTGGCCAGAATTACACCTTTATGGTATAAAGAAGGGTGTGATTAAAAGTTTCAACTTGCCCTGCAAAAAGTCCTCATACAATTCTGGCAATGCAAAAATAAATGTGTTATAAGGTATTAAGGAAAAAAATGTAGGTGAAAAAAAATCACTGTGTATATAAGTGGTTCACCTTTAGTTACATCACTTGATTATGTTCAATAATCAATGCAAGAAAGGATATGAAAAATAGCTCTCACACCTCTTAGGTAAAGTGGTGTCCCTTCAAGTCAGTGTTTCACCCCATCTTGGAGTTTTAGAACATTGACTGGGAATCTATGCCAAGCCAAAAATGTCCGAAAGGAAAGACTTCCCATCTGTAGACAGTTGTTTGGAGGTTCTCTTCAACGCGGGGCAGGGTGTTGGCTGGCTAGTAAGAGGCCAATAAAAAATAGCCAAAGTGATGTCCAAGTTCAATAATCTACAATAATACCTCTGTTCTCGAACTTAATCAGTTCTGGAAGGCTGTTCCAGAACTGAGCAGTTCGAGAACCGAGCTGTGTGTTCCCATAGGGAACAATGTAAATGTCTTTAATTTGTTTTTATACTCCATGGGTCAGGTACAGAGAACCCGGCCCATAGAGTGTAAAGACTATTAGTAAGTAGTAGAGCATCTTGCACCACTACTTAATGTGAAGGAGCGGGGATTCCCGTCATAATGAGGGGAATCCCTGCTCTAAACGGGTGCGGGGATTCCATCATCATCATGATAAGAATCCATGCTCCTTTGCAGTGTCATTCCCTAAGTGGAGGCAGAGAGAGAGGCAAGAGCAAGTGGCTGTTTGTACTTGTCACGCCACCCTTGCTTCTCCCCACAGTGGAGAACAGCTCCTACAGCCTGCCCTAGTTGCCGGCACCCATTTCCTGGCTGCTGGGGCCTGTGCTTCAGCGACAGTGGCCTGAAGATGGGTGCTGGCAGCTGGGGCAAGCTGGAGGAGCTGTTACCCGCAGCGGGGAGAAGCAAGGGCGACACGGCAGGTTCTCTCTCTTCTTCCACCTGTTTAGAGCGGGGATTCCCCTCATTGTGAAAGGAATCCCCGCTTCTCTAACCTTGGTGTTCCAGAATACCTCGATAGCTGTCAGGTGAACAACAGTACAGCTGACATCTCCCTTACATGATTTTTTTTTCTAGATACCAAACGGTACCGTGTACCGAACAAAACCGAAATTTAGTTTGAATACTGAAGTTTTCAAACACCAAGGTGTTCAGTAACAAGGTAATATGGTAATTAAATCTATTTTGATGTTGCCATCTACTCAGGACCCATCTGGCTATATATCCCCCTTCCGTGTGATACATTTATTAGTGCGTCTTTAGTGGTGCTAGGTTGCTATTAATAATGGATTATACCAATTGTTGGAAGCTGAAGCAATGCTTAGGTCTCATTTAACAGAGAGCTGAGTGAAATACAACCGGGACACTCTGTAATGTTTTACTAAAGCCCACGATTACGGGTTTCTTTACCACCTTCATTACCAAATGTCTGATGTTCAGCCTAAGAATTTGGAGGTGTCCTTTTCGTTCATTAACTGATAAAAAGGAGCAACATTAATTATAGATTCATTATTCTCCTAACTGGAGATACAGTATGTTGTGGGAGACGTTCTACATATCAGTTCATTCTAATGCGATATATTATTAAAAAATTAGCCGATTGTTAATGAGTAATAGAGATTTTTTTATATAGTCCGCACTTTGCCTGACATTTTATTACTCATGAATATGTAGATTTTATTTATACTGGAAGAACAGTGTCATTTGTCTTAGAGCGTATAAGTTAATGATAGGCAAATGAGAGCTTCCATGCACTTTGTCTGTGCACTCTATGTGCTGAGAAATGTTACAGCGGATTATGCAAAGGATTATGTCAAAATTTGTATAATTAAAATCGAAAGGTCAAAGGGCATTCTTACCTATAAACATAAAATAGCTCTTATACTGTATTGAAATACTAATACTAACACCTGCTTTTATACAAAACTGTGAAAAAATAAAAAAAATGGGCGCTGTCATTACCAATAAATATTGTTACATCAACAGGGGAGGGGATATACTACATCTTTGTAATTTATTTTATTTTTACTCACATTTATTTTTTATTTACTATATGGATAACAATGCTATAAAATTAGCCACTAGGTGTCTCACTTCCTGGAAACTGCAGTTGAGGTTCCAACACTAAGGCCATTTGGTCTTTTGTAACGGCAAAAAAAAAAAAAAGACATAAAAGGAGTACTTCAGCGACACTTTTTTTCTTTCAAATCAACTGGTGTCAGATAGTTATGTAGATTTGTTATTTGCTTCTATGTAAAAATATCAAGTCTTCTGAGACTTATCAGCCGTATGCCCTTCAGGGAGTGATGTTTCCAGTCTGACACAGTGCTCCCTGCTGCTATCTCTGTCCGTGACAGGAACTGTCCTGAGCAGCAGAGGTTTTCTATGCGGATTTGTTACTGTTTTAGACAGTTCTTGTTATGGACAGAGGTGGTAGCAGAGAGCACTGTGTCAGACTAAAAAGAACACACCACTTCCTGCAGGACATACAGCAGCTGATAAGTAGAAAACGGTTGATTTGAAAGAAAACATTTTTCGCTGGAGTACCCCTTGAAGTGATGTCTCTTGTCTTTCTGTTCTGCACAGATTGGTCCTGTGAAGATGAACGCTGATTGGCCAGCAGCCATGCATGCCCTTTTAGTTATGCTCAGCCAATCGTGGCTGAGTAGCTGATGACATGGCAGAGGGGGGACGGCTGGAGCAGTTCGGCCAGCCTCCCGAAGATGTCGTCATTGTCCCAAGATGGCGGCCGGGGGTCGACAGTAATGCGGTGAGTATAATGCACCACACTTCCGGGTGGTGCATTATACTTGTATTTCATTCTGCTGCCAGTATGTGACCCGGCCCCTTTAACCCGCAGCCCCCGGCCCAGAGCATACATTACCTGCTGGTAATGTATGCTCAGGGGCGGCAGGGGGTTAAAGGGGTAGGCTTACATATCCGCAGCGGAATGAATATTCTGCTGCAGATATGTAACCCCCATAGACCTTCACACTACATGGATCCGCAGCAGATTTTGCTGCAAACTCGCATCGTGAAATCCGCTGCGGATTCGGTAATTGTGAAAGCACCCTCAAAGTTAGGTGAACCCTACCAAACCAAGCTTTTGAGTAGTTCACTCATCTCTAACTATTAACATCTAGTTATATTGTATATGAAATACCTATATAAGAGGTAACTGGGAAATTGGTCCCTATAATTCTTTCCTAGATTGCTGATTTTCTGAAGGCAACCCACTAACAAGGACACTGCTGCAGCACAGGATTTTTTATTTATTTATTTTTTTTTAACAGATGGAGCTGGGCAGCCCCAGGAACTGGTATGAGATATTATTACTACCTACAAAAACAATTGTTTGCTCGGCAAGAAAATTGGCTGTCTTCCAGAAGAGAGATGCTCTGTTTCGCATGGTCCCTCAACGACAAGCACTGTTAACTTTCATGCCTCATAGTTTCCCCAGATCCCCAGTGAATGCAGTTTCTGTATATTTACAGACAGGTACAATAGCCAGAAACAGTGGGAAAATACATTTTCTTTATCAAAATATATTAGTTTCTTATCTTTGCATACAGTAATTATGAAAAACATTATAGCTAAACATAAATCGGATACATGTGTATTTCTTTCTAAGAAAAATTACTAAAAATCAATCACACCGTACATCAAATTTTGTAAACAAAAACAAAAACAGCGACCAATTATGGTTATCTTTACTAACCTTTTCATAACCAAAGGTTATTAATGCACAGATGTCCAGGCCACAATGAAGCAGCGCTCTCCTCCTCGTCTTCTAAGAGCCATAACACTTTTATTTTTCCACCTACAGGGCTGGTTGGGGGGCTCATTGGTATCGAATTGGTGTAAAAGAAATTTTTTGATTTGCTTTTTGTTAATTTTTTTTTCTGAATTTAAATAATATAAAAAAAAACAGCAATCCTGATGTTTTATTCCCCCTCTTTTTGTTTATCCCTTTCACCTTACAATATTGTTATAGTTTAATAGATCGGACAATTCTGAACACTTATATTTTTATTTTTTTTTTACATATTTTTATAATGTAAAAGGAGGTAATGTAAACTTTTATAGGGGGTTTATTTATTAAGTGTAAAAATAAGTGTAAAAAGTTTTGGGAATATATAAATATATATATATATATATATATATATATATATATATATATATATATATATATATATATTCCCAAAACTTTTTACACTTGTTTTTACACTTTTTTTTACTGTTAAGTATGCAATCATTAGAATGCATATACTGATCAATGCTATGCCATAGCATAGCATTGATCAGTACTATCGTCGATCTTCTCATAGACCCTGCCTAAGGGCAGACTCTATCAGAAGTTATGATAGGATGGAGATAAGGAGAACTCTTCCGCCTGGCAGTGTCACGTGCTTATTCTGTCCCTGACTTCCTTAAACACCACTACTGCTATATATTGCAGCATTTAATGGATTAATGACAGGCAGCTGCGGTTGCCTGTCATTATTACCTCCGGCGCCGGTGACACTGCTGTGTGTGGGAACACTCAAATTGGAGCAGCCTTGGACACATTAAAAGCCCCTTCAGTGCAGGAATGTATATATACTTTCTTAGGGTGGGTTCAGACTGAGGAATTCTCATGGAAAATGTCCGCGGAATTCCGTCAGCTGTCCGCCCGCACATCTGGGCACCTTTCCGCCGGCCCCATAGACACCATTCTATGGGCCGGCGTATTCCGCTATACGCTGAAAGAAGTGTCATGTCACTTCTTTCAGTGGATCGCGGAATACGCCGGCCCATAGAATGGTGTCTATGGAGCCGGCGGAAAAGCGCATGCCCATGCGGGCGGACAGATGACTGAATTCCGCGGACATTTTCCACAAGAAATTCCTCAGTCTGAACCCACCCTTACTGTACGGGGCAAGTGCAATAGGAACCTTCTAAGAGCCAAAACATTTTTATTATTTTACCTGCAAGATCAGCAATCTTGGTGTATTTTTTTTCCCCTTTGCGTTAACGCTGTTCACTGCGTGGGAATAATATTATTGTATTTTAATAGATCGGCCATTTTTTACATATTTTTATTTGGTGTTATCCTTTTATTTGGAAGCAGTTTTGTTATATTTAATTATTTTCTTTACCTTTTTAATCATTAGATTGCCTATACTGATCAGTAAGATTAGCGCTCTACATGTAGGCAAACTCTAGATGCAGATGGCCAGTCCAACAGACAGCGGTAAGTACTGCCAGGAAAACTGATCGGGATCCACAAAGTCACACTGATGGGGTTCCGATCAGTCAGTGACAGGTACTGCTCCTGTCACTGACTGCCTTAAACGCGCAATCGCTATAGATCACGGCATTTAAAGAGTTAATGGCAACAGCAACACTGAAGCAGCCCCGTACACATTAAGACCCCTCCAAGCCAAAAAGCATATATACATTGCAACTACTTGGGGCATATAGAATTTAAATACATATATAGAATTTAAAGAAGGTAGCTATCAATGTCACCTGTAGAGAGTGACATTGATAGAGAGCTATCAAGGTTACCTGTTGAGATCAGCGTGACCTGAGCACGGCTGTATCCATGTTTACCAGGACTCCCTAGGGCTGGTAAGAGCATTTTCTATGGCTTCAGCCGTAATATTATTTCTTAGAATGTGTTAGCCGCCCCCACCCCCCCACCGAAAAAAAATGTAGGAAAGTATTGTATCTATTTATCTTTCATGTAAACAACCTGCAAATTCAGAATTTTTCCAGCTACAGCAAAAAAAAAAAAAAAAAAAAAATCATTAATTTTCCTGTCAGGATATCGACTTCACAGTTGTAAGAGCAAATGAGTAATGAACAAAATGTAAGTAATTTATCAGTTTTACATTAATCAGATGATACTGATTCATTGCTTGGTTGCTGAATAGAGAAGCGTACATGGTAGAGAGGAGTTCTGCTCAGTCAGTGATGAAACAGCTGCATAAATGAATGTGTTGTTTATGCATGAAATACTGGAAGGTGTAAATGTAATATACTGCTTAGTATGTAAGAAAGAATTCATTGTTCACTGTAGATGCTGGCTCCACATTGTTCCTAGCACCATGGAGGCTTTATAGCACAGGTGTCAAACCTGCGGCCCTGCAGCTGTTAGAAAACTTACAATTTCTATCCCTGAACGGCCCTGGCTTTGGCTGTCTAGGCTTGATGGGAACTGTAGTTTTGCAACACTTGGAGAGCCACCACTGCTTTATAGAGATTATTGAGTTTCATCACTACACTGTTTGCCCTGTGGTAAAATAGACCATCTATGGTCATTAGCGTTATCTATTAGAGATGAGCGAACCTTGAGCATGCTCGAGTCCATCCGAACCCGATCGTTCGGCATTTGATTAGCGGTGGCTGCTGAAGTTGGATAAAGCCCTAAGGCTATGTGGAAAACATGGATATAGTTTTTGGCTGTATCCATGTTTTCCAGACAACCTTAGAGCTTTATCCAACTTCAGCAGCCGCCGCTAATCAAATGCCGAACGATCGAGTTCGGATGGAGTCGAGCATGCTCGAGGTTCGCTCATCTCTATTATCTATGTTGCTCAAGTCAGTACAATTATAACGTACTTACCAGGCTCATCAAGCTGGAAGCCATGTGATGTGGTCCAGCCAATGAAAAGGATGCAGGTGCGCAAGTGCACCAGTAGCCTTTTCTCTCCCATTAAGTCCCATAAGAAGATGTTGAAGAGGAGGAAGATCAGGCAAGCCCCCCCCCCCCCCCCCCCCCCCCCCCCCCCCCCCCCCCCCCCCCCCCTGCTGTTACAACATCAACACAATATGGCGCCAGGAGAAGAGGACATGGTTGAAAGTTATTAGGCATGTATGGCTGTAAGTTATTCATCTATCACCATCATGTTATAGAGCAGGGAGAGCTGAGCAGATTGATATATTTCTTAGTGGGAAAAGATTCAGTATAACTTGTAACATGTTGCTTAAAATCCGTGATGATTCCAGTGGGCGGTGTCACTCAATGGTCTGGATTATTTAGCATTGAAACTTCAGAGATTTCAATCAATTACAAGTTTTCTGAATTTTTTTCATATATATAATTTTTTTTATATATATATATATATATATATATATATATATATATATATATATCTTAATTTGCTCAGCTCCTCCTGCTCTGTAACATGATGCAGATAACTTCGGTAACATGTACATGTAGATGGGTTATTGCACTCTCAGCTGGTGGCAGCAGTGAAGGGCAACCCTTTGAGTATGGTTAAACACGTAATAAATGTATACTTTTCTGCTTATACACCAACGTCCATTTAGTCATAGCCCCCTCCCCCCCCCCCCACACACACACACACAGCTGCCAGCAACATTTGTGTTGGGAACTGCATTCCCCGTTGCCTTGCTCTGATGCAGTATTGCCACATAGCGCTATGGATATCATGGTATGTTAAGGTATTTCCACCTTGCACAAGATGTCTTGATATATTACCTCAGCTATCACTTTTAAAACTTTTAATTATTCTTTAGCACTAAGAAAGATTTTTTTTTAACTTGTTTCCCTAGAAATCCTCTGTGAACCATATCAGTTTTGTGATGAAGCATGCCAAAAGTCTAACAAATCATACAAGCAATTTGCATATTCTCATTAGTTGTACTAATTTTCATGTATGATTACATCGAGTATTGTTCTAGAATAGATGTTCTCAAAAATCATTCCGTAATAAACAAGTTATGCTTGAGTGCCTTGAATAATGATTCACAGTCTTTAGGTAATCTGTAAGGAAGAAGGAATGTGCAATTATTATTTTTTTTTTATTATTATTATTATTGAGTTATTGTAAATGATTTTTTTTTACATTCAGTATTTCCACATTCAGTAGTGTAATGTGGAGAATTTTTAAACAAAATATGCACTTTGTAGCCAATAATTAGCGATTAGCGCAGCAGCCGGAAAGTTATTTCGTGAGCGTCACAAATTTTCAGGCAAACTTCTTAAGATATGCAAAAATAGCCAAAACTATAGTAGCTACAATACTGGGACTATTACAGAAGGGCGAATCTTATAAAGCATGTTGTTGTAAAAGCCTCAAAAGTCAGAAAATCACAATTTTAAAAAAAATGTCAATCATCCAATTTCCGCCATTCCTCTCCTCTCTTTCCACATATCACTCTGTTAGTCTCTCCCTGCTCTGCTCCAACTGTCTGCTGCCATCCTGCTCTCTCCTCCACACACAGATGTCTGGCCACCTCTGTTACTAAATCTCCTTAGATAGAGGGGGAGGTGCTGGCATCACAGAGGGGCCTGCAGCTGATTGGGCGGGCACTAGGGATTATGGTTAATCCCTTTCTCCTGCCCAGTGACGCTCCAGACAACATGTGCGCCATTTTGGTTTTTTTGCAAATTTCCTTAACAAATCGGCAGGAATTTGCTTTGCAGAAAGAAACAAATTGACAGCTCGATTCACGGCAAATCTTGATTTCCCAGATTTGCTTCCCTCATCTCTACCAATAATTTTATTCAACTTTATTAAAGGTTCTAGGTCAGAGTAGATCAAGGCCAAAAGAGTCATGGCTTTAAAACAAGACTTGGGGGGAGTTATCAACTTACGCTTTGGTGTAGATGGGCAAAAAGACACATTTTTGTGCAAACGGCTCCCCCCCCCATCGACTGCTAAGTCAAGTGGGTCTATGCCAGCCATGTGCTCTCTACTTTGCTGACCCTATCCTCAGCAACCCATTTGGTAATTTTTTTAAATTTAATAATGCTTTTATTTGTATCGCGCACACAGATTCCGCAGCACTAGCATAGTTTTTTTTGCCAATAATTGTTCCCTGTCCCTGTTAGGGCTCACAATCTAAATTCACCTGTCTGTATGTTTTGGGTGTGGGAGGAAACCGGAGTACCCAGAGGAAACCCAGGCAAACACAGAGATACAAACTCTTTGCAGATGTTGCCCTTGGTGGGATTTGAACCCAGGACTCCAGCGCTGCAAGGCTACAGTGCTAACCACTGAGCCACCGTGCTGCCCCTAATTTTGTAATTAAAGGACAACTCCGGCGAATTTTTTTTTTTAGCTTATTTAACACACATTACAAAGTTATATAACTTTGTAATGTGGTTAAATACCCGGTCTGGCCCCCTTCCCCCACTTTCGGACCCCCAACCCCCCCGCCCGGAAGTTAAAGAATGTATACATTACCTATTACGGTCGTCACGGTCCTCTTCTCCCGGGCGGCATCTGGTGACGAAGACGTCAGAGCCGGGGGGCGGTCCAGGTCTTCTTCCTCCTCGGCGTCTTCATGGAGAGTGAATGGGATGGAAAAGGCTGCTGGTGCACATGCGCACCAGCAGCCTTTTCATTGGCTGGAGCGCATCACATGGCTTCCAGCTTGCTCAGCCCTGATTGGCTGAGGTTGCTGGAAGCCATGTGATGCGCTCCAGCCAATGAAAAGGCTGCCGGTGCGCAAGCGCACTGGCAGCCTTTTCCATCCCTAGGACCCGGAAGACAGAGACATCGCTTGACGGCGGACGGCGGTGACGGTGAGGCGGACGGTGGGCGAATGGAGTGTCGATCATCACCGGAGGGATGGTGAGTATGGTGTCTGTGTGTGTCTGTGTTTTTTTTCGGGGGGGGGGGTCCCGCCAGAGTTTTCCTTTAAGAGGGGCTCTGTCGCCTTCCAATTTCTCAGAATTAGGGATCTCACCACCGCTAAGAAGTGGTGTAGGAAGCCTTTTCTTACAAGCCATAGATTGGCAGAGAGTAGGGAAAGCAAAGCAATATTTGGAGTAGGTGTGATGTCAGTGGTGGTCCCCTGCGTATAGATCTTAAAAACTGCTCTGAGGTCTAGTTTGTAGAATACTGTCCGTTCACAGACAGTTTTTTGCGGATGTGTGAATACCCCCTAATAATTTGTGTACTGTGCAACTCACTGTTATGTCTGAATTTTAATTGTTAAAGGGGTTATTCAGCGAAAATATTTTTCTTTAAAATGAACTGGTTTCAGAAAGTTATATAGATTTGTGATTTACTTCTATTTAAACATCTCAAGTATCCCAGTACTTACCAGCTGCTGTATGTCCTGCATGAAATGTTTTCTATTCAGTCTGACACAGTGCTCTCTGCTGATACCTCTGTCTGAGACAGGAACTGTCCAGAGCAGAAGAGGGTTTTCTATGGGAATTTGCTACTAATCTGGACAGTTCCTGTGTCGGCCAGAGATGTCAGCAGAGAGCGCTAAGTCAGACGGAAAAGAAAACATTTCCTGCAGGACATACAGCAGCTGATAAGTATAAGAAAACTTGAGATTTTTAAATAGAAGTAAATTATAAATCTATATAACTTTCTAAAACCAGTTGATTAAAAAAAAAAAAAAAGATTTTCACTGGATAACCCCTTTATCAAAATATTTGCAGAACTTCTCCTGATACTGGACAATCTTTGGGCCAGGTTAAAGGGGTAGTACAGCGTTTAACATTTGTTCACTAAATAACACACATTACAAAGTTATACAACTTTGTAATGTGTGTTAAGTTAATGGCGCCCTTCCCCGTGTCCCCCCCACCCCAGAAGTGTGGTGCATTATACTTACGTATTCGCTGTCAACCCCGGCCGCCATCTTGGGTCGGCGACATCATCTTCGGGAGGACCGCTCCAGCCATCCCTCAGGCCGCCCCCCCTCTGCCGCGTCATCAGCTGCTCAGCCACGATTGGCTGAGCACAGTTATGCTTAGCAGCTGATGACGTGTCAGAGGGGGACCGGCATGAGGGATGGCTGGAGCGGTCCTCCCGAAGATGACGTTGTCGACCCAAGATGGCGGCCCGGGTCGGTGACTATAATGCACCACACTTCCGGGGTGGGAGGAACACAGGAAAGGGGGCCATTCACTTAAATAACACACATTACAAAGTTGTATAACTTTGTAATGTGTGTTAATTAGTGAATAAATGTTAAATGCCGCACTACCCCTTTAAATGGAAATTGGTTCTCTGATTTTTATTGGATTGTAGCAGGTCAATAGAATAGTAAAGCGTGCATAAAAGCCCCACTCTTTGAGGACTGCTATTGAATGCGACTTCTCATAAACAAATAAGCCTTCCCGTTTTATCAGAAACAAGCTGATGCTACGGGATCTAAAAGTTCTGCACTGCTTTTAATACTGTTGCATTATGTATTCCTAATGAGGCACTTACAAATAGAGAGAGTCAATGCTCTCGGGAACTTATATTGCAAACATGGAGCAAAAGCTTTTGTGGTCAAGTAGATTTTTCTGATGCATCCCCCTCACAATGTTACATCAAATCAGCCAGCAATTTAAAGTGTCGCTGTCAGGTTTTTTTTTCTTTGCAGAAATCAATAGTCCAGCCGATTTTAAGAAACTTTGTAATTGGGTTTATTAGGCAAATATGCCATTATCTGCATTCAAAAAGACTTTCCCCAGGTCCCCCCCCCCCCTCCCTCTTTGTTGTCCTGTTTTGGTGCCTCATCTCCCTCCACCCCTCCCCTCTCCATAAGAGAACCATGAAGACAGGGGGGAGAGCTTCAAACTGCTTTTTCATGATAAAAATAAAATTTTAGGCTAATAAACCAAATTACAAAGTTTATTAAAATCGCCTGTGCTATTGATTTCTGCAAAAAAAAAAAAAAAAGAAAAAAAGTTAACAGTGACACGTTAATATTAAAATGCAGTATTGTATATTTACAGTATATTCTATATTCATAGACATAGCCTGAAATCTGTATACCTCAGGCTGTCGGTCCCCACTGTCTGGGCAGGAGGGGGACAAGTGTGACTGTAATGGCTCTATGTGACTGTAAAACCAATCTCAGCTCCAGCGAGAAAAAAGTTACTTTTCAGCTCTGTGCAGCATCACAGACGGCTGAGGAGAACAGCATTGGGACACAGGCATAGGCAGATTATATTGAGGGCAATCTGGGCTACGGCATGGGGCCCGAGGCTCCAGGGGGGCCCAGTGTGATTGCCCCCATTATAACACCGAATACCTCTTAACAGTCTTACCCCGGACCTCAGCAGTGATTGATATCAGCTCCCATGCCCCCCAAGCGTGTGAAGGCAGGAGGAGAAGAGAGGAGGAGCAGGGGAAGCAGGGTATGAGGGCCTGCGACTTCTGCGTAATGAGGAGCAGAACTGGCCGTACTTTACATTGTGTGAACAGTTGTTATTTCCAGACACTGTTCGGCAAACAGCATCCAAAAATAATAATAGGCATGTTCATTATTCTAACGCCTATTTAAAATAACGATGTCGGAACACAGCGGGCGGCATCGCATTGAATTCAATGCAATGCCACCGCCACAGAAAAGAACGGACGCTGATTTCATTACAACTTAGCCTAAGGGCTAATTCACACATCCGTTGTTCTGTCCGCAATTGGGGGCGGAACATGAAACCAATGTTATAATATGGCCCCGTTCACACGTCCGTACGTGTATACGGGGCCGCGATCCATGCCCCGCGACGACCCTGCTCTGAACTGCCAGGGTCCCGGGTGCGGCATGTAGCCTGGGACTGATCGCCGTGCCCGCTAATTAAGAATTCAGATGCAGCTGTCAAAGTTGACAGCTCCATCTGAATCCTTTATGCAGACAATTCCCAGCGATCCACACATCCTTTACCGGCCGTGGTCAGCGCCATAATGGCGCTGATCCCAGCTTGACACTCAATTGCTTTCGGCTGTAGCAGCCGGAAGCAATCCAGTGCCTATCTCATTGATCTATGCTGTATTACTATACAGCATAGATCTCAATGAGAAATCAGTGTACTTATACTAGAAGTCCCCCAGGGGGGCTTCTAGTATAAGTGTAAAAAAAATAGTGTTATTATTAATAAAAAAGCCCCCTTCCCTAATAAAGGTTTGAGTCACCCACCTATTCCCATGTTATAAATATATAAAGAAACATGTTTGGTATCGCCGCGTGCGTAATCGCCCAAACTATTAATTTATCACATTCCTGATCTCGCATGGTAAACAGTGTAAGCGCATTGTGGAAAATTGCGCATTTTTGGTCGCATCAAATCCTGAAAAATTGTAAACAAAAGCGATCAAAAAGTCTCATATGCGCAATCAAGGTACCGATAGAAAGATCACATCATGGCGCCTTACACAGCCCCATAGACCAAAGGATAAAAGCGCTATAAGCCTGGGAATGGAGCGATTTTAAGGAACATATATTTGTTAACAATAGTTTGAATTTTATACAAGCCATCAGATAAAATAAAAGTTATGCATGTTACATATCGTTGTAATCGTAACAACTTGAGGAATTGATATAACAAGTCAGTTTTAGCCCAGAGCGAACGGCGTAAAAACAAATCCCCCCCAAATAAACAAAATGTGTTTGTTTGTTTTTTCAATTTCACCACACATTTATTTTTTTCTGGTTTCGCAGTGTACTTTATGAAAAAATTCAGCCAGTCATTGCAAAGTACAATTAGTGGCGGGGTTAAGCTAATGTCGGAGTATCCCTTTAAACCGGCTAAGTGATTCAGTTTTCCCATTGATCTATTGCTGTTCACCATTTTTTTACATAAACATTTTAGAGTTTACTGCAAATTTTGATCATACTGGATGAATATGCTTGCAAGAGTCATGGCTACAGCTTTTAAATCTATCCCTACTATAATATTAGTTATAATAAAGTATAAATCATAGTATCTGTTACTTTGGGGAAAAAAAATTGAATTCGAATACTTGGATGCTCAGCTAAATTTTGAGGTACAATAATTTTGGATAACCACCATTAGATTTACAAAGATCCTTGCATTGCTTCCATTGAATGAGTATCTATTATTATCCAGGACGGCCTATTATTATCCATTATTATCTGGGAAGCACCTTGGGGAGTTCTATGGAAGTACATAGCCATGTAATTACTGGAAAGCCCATTTCAGCAATCCTGACCAATATTTCAGGTAAGATGAAGTACAATGCTAGTAATCTGCACAGCTGACTTAGCATTTTAACAAAAAAAAAAAAAAAAAAGGAACATTTAAACACAATCCCTGCCAATCACTCTTGTGGCACACGAATGTGACTCGTATGTCCGCAGAACTGGGAGAGAGCTGACAGGGATGGGATCTTACAGTGCTGCAGCAGGCAAGCATGTAGTCTTTTTTTTTTTTGGGGGGGGGGGGGTCTACAGAGGGATGGGGGGCACATTACCAGCAGGGACAGGATTGGGGGAGAGATTGGGGATGGTAGGGTGTGCTGGCTACTCTAAAGGGGGTACAATCAGGGGTGCCAGGATAACTGTATATGGATCAAATACATACTAGGGCAGGAAGGTCTCAGAAGGTGAGCCCTAAGGTTGCACTACACCACCCAGCAACACAACCTCTCAGCATATCACACAGCACAACACCAAAGGGATATTATACCTCCATATGGCTCCATCTTGGCCAACCACCACCGGAGTGGCGTCACACACTACCATCTAGCAGGTGACCGGCCAATCCTCCGACACAACATCACCGGGGTTCACCCACAGCACCGCCACAATACCACGACACCAAAACCAATCTCACTACCACTACAGACCTATATAAGAGAGCAGGTACATTCAGTGACACACAGGGGGCGTCTTCTCTGATCCGAGTCATTCACTTCACCTTTTTTCTCTCCATTCAGCCTGGTCAATCTCAAAGTCTTTTCCTGGCCGTGAATCCTCTCCCCAGAATCTGACAGAGAAACATTGCTCCGGCACATATAGTACTTAGGTTCTGAGACCCTATATAGTTTAGAGAACCCCTGTGCCTCCACATAGTTAGGTATGCTCTGCTCCCTATATAGTATAGGCCCCACTGTGCAGTCCCTATATAGTGTCAGACCTCTCTGTGCACCCTCATATAGTATAAGACAAACAGACCACTGATCTCAGGGAGACCAGCCCAAAAATATGGTGCCCCTTTTGATTGGTGGGATGCCTGTCCTGCTCCCACGTGCTCCCCGCTGTCCCCGTCCTGCTCCCGTGTCCCCCCTCCCTACTCCCCGCTGTCCCTGTCCTGCTCCCGTGTCCCCCCCTCCTGTCCCTGTTCTGCTCCTGTGTACTTCTCTCCCCACTGTCCCTGTTCTGCTCCCGCGTGCTCCCCCTCCCTCCTCCCCGCTGTCCCTGTCCTGCACCCGCGTGCTCCCCTTCCCCACTGTCCCTGTCCTGCTCCCCTGTACTCCCCCTCCCTCCTCCCCGATGTCCCTGTCCTGCTCCCGTGTACTCCCCCTCCCTCTTCCCCGCTGCCCTGTCCTGCTCCCGTGTACTCCCCCCTCCCTCCTCTCCGCTGCCCTGTCCTGCTCCGGTGTGCTCCCCCTCCCTACTCCCCGCTGTCCCTGTCCTGCTCCCGTGTCCCCCCTTCCTACTCCCCGCTGTCCCTGTCCTGCTCCCGTGTCCCCCCCCCCCTCCTGTCTCTGTTCTGCTCCTGTGTACTTCCCTCCCTGCTTTCCCTGTTCTGCTCCCGCGTGCTCCCCCTCCCTCCTCCCCGCTGTCCCTGTCCTGCACCCGCGTGCTCCCCTTCCCCGCTGTCCCTGTCCTGCTCTCGTGTCCCCCCTCCCTCCTCCTCGCTGTCCCTGTCCTGCTCCTGCGTGCTCCCCCTCCCTCCTCCCCCCTGTCCCTGTCCTGCTCCCGCATGCTCCCCCTCCCTCCTCCCCGCTGTCCCTGTCCTGCTCCCCCGTCCTCCCCTCCCTCCTCCCCGCTGTCCCTGTCCTGCTCCCACGTGCTTCCCCTCCCTCCTCCCCGCTGTCCCTGTCCTGCTCCCGTGTCCCTCCTCCCCGCTGTCCCTGTCCTGCTCCCGCATGCTCCCCCTCCCTCCTCCCCGCTGTCCCTGCTCCCCCGTCCTTCCCTCCCTCCTCCCCGCTGTCCCTGTCCTGCTCCTCGGTCCTCCCCTCCCTCCTCCCCGCTGTCCCTGTCCTGCTCCCCCGTCCTCCCCTCCCTCCTCCCCGCTGTCCCTGTCCTGCTCCCCCGTCCTCCCCTCCCTCCTCCCCGCTGTCCCTATCCTGCTCCCCCGTCCTCCCCTCCCTCCTCCCCGCTGTCCCTGTCCTGCTCCCCCGTCCTCCCCTCCCTCCTCCCCGCTGTCCCTGTCCTGTCCCCCGTCCTCCCCTCCCTCCTCCCCGCTGTCCCTGTCCGTCTCTCCTCCTCCTCCTCCCCCAGTAGTGAGGGAGCTGCCGGCGCTGCTAGGAAGGGGAGTGTGCGCGGCTCCGGGCTGCTGCCTCCCATCTTTATGCCCAGTTTAGTCACGTCTTCCCGGGTGAGAAAGTTTCCCGCGACCGGCGCTCCGCAGAGCCAGGTAAGGAGCGGGGAGGACGGCGGGGCTCAGCCCAACTTCTGCCCACACTCCCCGGCGTCAGCTGTCAGGCAGAGCAGGTGCTACAGGACCCAGAGCTGCGCTGCCGATCACCTCCGGATCGGTTCTGTACAGAGACGCCCGTGTATCTGGCTGTGTCCCCCGTGTAGTGGCCCGGCTGTGTCCCCCGTGTAGTGGCCCGGCTGTGTCCCCCGTGTAGTGGCCCGGCTGTGTCCCCCGTGTAGTGGCCCGGCTGTGTCCCCCGTGTAGTGGCCCGGCTGTGTCCCCCGTGTAGTGGCCCGGCTGTGTCCCCCGTGTAGTGGCCCGGCTGTGTCCCCCGTGTAGTGGGCGGCTGTATCCCCCGTGTAGTGGGCGGCTGTGTCCCCCGTGTAGTAGGCGGCTGTGTGCCGGCAGTGACAGGTAGAAGTGCGGGGCTTCCCCGGGCGCACTCCAGGATTAGTAAAGGGGTCATACCAAGTCCCTGGTGACCTGTAACCTCAGGAGAGTGTGCACTCAGCTCAGTATACAGAGTCCTGATGTATGATATATACTGTAACCTCAGGAGAGTGGGCACTCAGTATACAGATCCCTGGTGTATGATATATACTGTAACCTCAGGAGAGTGTGCACTCAGTATACAGAGTCCTGGTGTATGATATATACTGTAACCTCAGGAGAGTGTGCACTCCGTATACAGATCCCTGGTGTATGATATATACTGTAACCTCAGGAGAGTGTGCACTCAGTATACAGAGTCCTGGTGTATGATATATACTGTAACCTCAGGAGAGTGTGCACTCAGTATACACGTCCCTGGTGTATGATATATACAGTAACCTCAGGAGAGTGTGCACTCAGTATACACATCCCTGGTGTATGATATATACTGTAACCTCAGGAGAGTGTGCACTCAGCTCAGTATACAGAGTCCTGGTGTATGATATATACTGTAACCTCAGGAGAGTGTGCACTCAGTATACACATCCCTGGTGTATGATATATACTGTAACCTCAGGAGAGTGTGCACTCAGTATACAGAGCCCTGGTGTATGATATATACTGTAACCTCAGGGGAGTGTGCACTCAGCTCAGTATACAGAGTCCTGGTGTATGATATATACTGTAACCTCAGGAGAGTGTGCACTCAGTATACAGATCCCTGGTGTATGATATATACTGTAACCTCAGGAGAGTGTGCACTCAGTATACACATCCCTGGTGTATGACTTTCTCTGTATCCCACTATACATGGACTGTGCAGGGATTGTGATCTGGAGTAGGTAGAATTGATTGATCAGATATTGTTGATATTGTTTCTCAGTAAGACTAGGTTCACACTATGTAAAAATGAGGGGCATCTTTCGATAAAGCGGCCGTCACATTAGTTGTGCAATGACAGCCGTTATTATGAAAGACGTCATTTGTACCTAGTGTGATCCAGAGGATCCCGTAACAGAAGGGATTCCCCCTGACAATGCATTGCTGTACACTATACCCCCTGCTCCTGTATATTCACTGTGCTGCAGGGTGAGGATGATCAATACATGTCACATTCTATATATACTATATATACTGATCTGTTACCCGTTAGGACGATCCGAGGAACGTCCGGTGTCCGTACAAGAGGATTTTGGTGACAAAGTTCCCATAATGTTATTATAATGGAGTTTTTAGAGGGTTTCTTTAAGGTGTGTTTACACGTAACGATTACCGTGCGAATTTGCGCGATAACAATCAAATTCGAACGATAATCGTACGTGTAAACGCAGCGAACGATCAAACGACGAATGAGAAATCGTTCATTTTGATCTTTCAACATGTTATCAAATCGTCGTTTGTCGTTCGCAAAAAATTTGCAGATCGTTCCGTGTGAACAGTCGTTCGCCGATTTAACCAATGTGTGAGATAGGCTTAAGGATCGCAAAACGATCGCAAAACGAATTTTCCGTACGATATATTGTACCGTATAAACGCTGATCGTTATGAAAAAAAAATCGTTACTCCGACATCGTTAATCGTACGATCGGGCCAATAATCGTTTCGTGTAAACGCACCATTAGCCAAAGCAACATACATCTCTCCCAATGGATAACAGCTGATCAATGTGCCAGGAGCGAAACCAGCAGAGATCTATGATGAAATATCCCAGGGGGGGAGGGGTATCTGTACAGATGGGCCACAGCACAGTCAGTATACAGAGTCCTGGTGTATGATATATACTGTAACCTCAGGAGAGTGGGCACTCAGTATACAGAGTCCTGGTGTATGATATATACTGTAACCTCAGGAGAGTGTGCACTCAGTATACAGATCCCTGGTGTATGATATATACTGTAACCTCAGGAGAGTGTGCACTCAGTATACAGAGTCCTGGTGTATGATATATACTGTAACCTCAGGAGAGTGTGCACTCAGTATACAGAGTCCTGGTGTATGATATATACTGTAACCTCACATGAGTGTGCACTCAGTATACAGAGTCCTGGTGTATGATATATACTGTAACCTCAGGAGAGTGTGCACTCAATATACAGATCCCTGGTGTATGATATATACTGTAACCTCAGGAGAGTGTGCACTCAGTATACAGATCCCTGGTGTATGATATATATACTGTAACCTCAGGAGAGTGTGCACTCAGCTCAGTATACAGAGTCCTGGTGTATGATATATACTGTAACCTCAGGAGAGTGGGCACTCAGCTCAGTATACAGAGTCCTGGTGTATGATATATACTGTCACCTCAGGAGAGTGGGCACTCAGCTCAGTATACAGAGTCCTGGTGTATGATATATACTGTAACCTCAGGAGAGTGTGCACTCAGTATACAGAGTCCTGGTGTATGATATATACTGTAACCTCAGGAGAGTGTGCACTCAGTATACAGAGTCCTGGTGTATGATATATACTGTAACCTCAGGAGAGTGTGCACTTAGTATACAGATCCCTGGTGTATGATATATACTGTAACCTCAGGAGAGTGTGCACTCAGTATACAGAGTCCAGGAGAGTGTGCACTCAGTATACAGAGCCCTGGTGTATGATATATACTGTAACCTCAGGAGAGTGTGCACTCAGCTCAGTATACAGAGTCCTGGTGTATGATATATACTGTAACCTCAGGAGAGTGTGCACTCAGTATACAGAGTCCTGGTGTATGATATATACTGTAACCTCAGGAGAGTGGGCACTCAGTATACAGAGCCCTGGTGTATGATATATACTGTAACCTCAGGAGAGTGTGCACTCAGCTCAGTATACAGAGTCCTGGTGTATGATATATACTGTAACCTCAGGAGAGCGGGCACTCAGTATACAGATCCCTGGTGTATGATATATACAGTAACCTCAGGAGAGTGGGCACTCAGTATACAGATCCCTGGTGTATGATATATACTGTAACCTCAGGAGAGTGTGCACTCAGCTCAGTATACAGATCGCTGGTGTATGATATATACTGTAACCTCAGGAGAGTGTGCACTCAGCTCAGTATACAGATCGCTGGTGTATGATATATACTGTATCTGTACAGATGGGCCGCCGCACAAGTCACATAATCACAGCCATTACAGGGAAACGCAGTAGCAGTTTTGCCAAGGACTCTTACGATGTGTTAACACGGGCATATCTGACAGATTTTTGAAGCCAAAGCCAGGAGTGGATTTGTAAAGAGGAGAAATCTCAGTCTTTTCTTTATTACCGGTTTATAGTCTGTTCCTGGCTTTGGCTTTTAAAATCTGTCAGATAAATCTCTCTCTTAGCCATGCAGCATGCAACCACCACAGGCGCCGGTGCCCCCTCACCACCCTCACTAACGGGATCTCAGGTGTCACATCCTCTTGCTTTGGCTGACTCGCTTATTCATCTAGCTAATGCTGCGTTTACACGAAGCGATAATTCGCCCAATCGATCGTTTAACGATTTTGAAGCAACAATTTGGTTTTTATACCGAACAGCGTTTAGACGAATAAATCGTTAGAAGAATCGTTATTGCAATCGTTTTTAAGATCGCTTAAGCCCATCTCGCCCATAGGGTGAATCTTTGAAAGACTGTTTATGCGAAACGATCTGCAAATTTTTAGCGAACGACGATTTGAGAACTTGTTGAAAGATCAAAATGAACGATTTCTCGCTCGTCGCTTGATCGGTCGCTGTAATTACACAGAACGATTATCGCTCAAACGCGAAATCGAACGATACTCGTTCCGTATAAACGCAGCATAAGGTTTCCCTCAGACGCCAGTTTTGCACGGCATTTTTTGGAGTTGGAAAAACAAACAAACCGTAAAACACCGCAACCGTTTTTGGTGGGTTTTCTAGCACTTTTTCTGGCGTTTTCTTATTTTAGTGTAAATTAGTATAGGTGTCGTATGATATTTTTTCATAATGTAATTCCAGGATTTCTATAGAAAAATTGAGCAGATAACACCCATATACTTATAGATATGGCATTTGCATATGTTTATGGGGGGGGGGGGGAAATGCCAATATTAAAAAAAAAAAAAAAAAGCATAGCCTACTTAGTTGTAGGGTGGGGTCAAGTATGAGATTGCGGGGGGGGTCTGATCTCTAGTTCCGCCCCCTGGCTCCTTCGTTATGACCCACAGCTCCATTCATTCTCTATGGAGCTGCCGGAGGGAGCGGAGTACAGCACAAGTAAGGGCCCTACTACACCAACAGATGTCTGACTGATTATCTCACAAAGCCAGGAACAGGCAATAAACAGAGAACAGGTGGCAAAGGAAAGACTGAGATTTCTCCTCTTTTCAAATCCTCTTTTCAAAAAGGCTTTGGCTGTAAAAAATCTGTCAGACATCTGTTGGTGTAATAAGGCCCTAAGTTTATATCGTAAAAAAACCCCTTTGAGTGTATGTAGACTTATGACTCCAACAGTCCATGTTTAAAGGGAATCTGTCACCAAGACAATGTTATCTAATCTATCGGCATCATGTTATATGATGGTGTTACTGTACCCGTCCTCTTGTCTCAGAAGTTATACAGCTGAGAGAGAACTACATGCGCAGTATCCCCACTGTCCTCACGTACGTTGTAAGCACCACCATACCTGTGCAATGTGCTGCAGTGTTGTATAAGGTGTATGTAATATTATGTAACCCCAGTCCTCCTGTACTCCGTGCCGTACGGTCGTTGCTGTATTTAGAAAGCATGTGAGGCAATGTCACACCAAATACTTGTAAGTTGATCTGCTCAGAGCAGAAATCCAGTCTACAGTGGTTAGAGACGGACGAGTAAGCTGGATATAGCAGAAGTAGTCGTATCATGGCCCTGGAACCTAGTGGACAGTATAATTAAAGGAGAAGTCCGGCGAAACTTTTTATTAAAGTATTGTATAGCCCCCAAAAGTTATACAAATCACCAATATACACTTATTACGGGAAATGCTTATAAAGTGCAATTCCCTGCACTTACTACTGCATCACCGTCAGTTTAGGAAGGCTTGACGCCGAAACGTCCTGTTTCCGTTGTATTTTGTGACAGACTTTTTTCTGCAATAAAAATAATGAAGCACTATGGTGAGTGCCGAGACTTAACTTTTATAATGTTAGCTGATCATTGACCCTTTTACATGGGCTGACTATCGGCAATGAGCGTCCTATGAAGACTCATTTACACCGTAATCGCCTTTATACTTCTCCTTTCTGTTGTATCCACAACCTAAGGCCGGCTTGCATAACATACAGGCCTGGTAATCATCTGAAGTCTTGACTATTTCTGTGGACCTGTTAGTATTTGTGAATGAATAATACATGAGGCAAGATGGAAGGAAATTGTAGGTGAGCAGCCAGTACTACTATGTATCTTCCTTCTGCTGTATCTGATACTTTAAGTGCATGACACTGCTTATAGCTCGGCAGGAATTGCTCCCTAAACCCATTCTCCGCAGCACACAATCCTAAACAAGGCCTCCGAATCTGTCTCACTATTTCATTACGCACATTGTTTTCTATTACCATTATTTCTTTACTCTGTAATAAATGATATGTCCTTTAATTACAGTAAATTCAGTATGTAATATTTGAAGAATAATTTGCTTTATAAGCCATAACATTTAAACCAGTAAAGTGAATGGCATTGATATTCACATATAAAAGGGCTAGGATGTAGACTGTCATATTGTGACGTTAAAGGGGTATTCCGCTCAAACATGTGGTGAGACCCACATGACCGCAATTAGCAGGAGACACCTGAGTGCACATGGTTTTAATCCCTCCTGTTTTTTCCCATTCTGTTTGCTGCAGCTATGGTGAGTGTAATATCTTATCCAGACTTGTGCTGCTTGGGGGCGACCTTCTCCGCCGGCGGTGCTGGCCGGGTTCTGGTGTGGTGTTTTTGGGTCTGGTCCTGTGGCATGGGGGTCGCAGGGCCGTCCCATGGCCCCCGTTCCCTGGCTGTGCACGCCTGCGGGGTTGGTGGCCACTGACTGGCACGGTGTGGACTTAGTGTAGGGACCCATGTGTATCAGATACCGGCACGAGGTACATGGGGCAGTATGGCTTGATCAATTCATACACAAAATTCTGATGTGTTTTTTATTTAGCCTAGGGGCACTAGTATCAGCCATAGGTGTGAGGTGCAGCACTCTGTTTCTTCCCTGAACCGCATTTTGTTTCTCTCTTTTCTCCGTGTTTTGCACTCCTCCTGGTGAGACCCACATGACCGCAATTAGCAGGAGACACCTGAGTGCACATGGTTTTAATCCCTCCTGTTTTTTCCCATTCTGTTTGCTGCAGCTATGGTGAGTGTAATATCTTATCCAGACTTGTGCTGCTTGGGGGCGACCTTCTCCGCCGGCGGTGCTGGCCGGGTTCTGGTGTGGTGTTTTTGGGTCTGGTCCTGTGGCATGGGGGTCGCAGGGCCGTCCCATGGCCCCCGTTCCCTGGCTGTGCGCGCCTGCGGGGTTGGTGGCCACTGACTGGCACGGTGTGGACTTAGTGTAGGGACCCATGTGTATCAGATACCGGCACGAGGTACATGGGGCAGTATGGCTTGATCAATTCATACACAAAATTCTGATGTGTTTTTTATTTAGCCTAGGGGCACTAGTATCAGCCATAGGTGTGAGGTGCAGCACTCTGTTTCTTCCCTGAACCGCATAACTTTTCATATGTTGCTGCCCATGGTGAGACTAACAATTCCTTCCATACTTGTTATTATTTATTCAGTCGGTCTCTTTCCCCCAGTTCTGAGCTGCGGCTTTCTGCTGAAGACACACAAATCTGTGTGTAAGCTTTTCTCTCTGTGTTCCCCATCTCCTCCCTCCCTTCGGAGACAGATGATGTGAACAAGTCCCTGGCAGGCTTTGTCTGCAACTTTGTAGCTCTATATGCTGGGAGAGTTATTCTGAGGTCAAGTTGCTAATGAACTGTGATTAAACCTCTTGGCATTACAAAGTTTCAGATAAGGACTTGTTTTCATCAGCTGTCTCAGAAGGGAGGGGGAAGAGGGGGTAGACGGAGAGAAAAGTCACACAGATTTTTGTGCCTTCAGCAGAAAGCAGCAGCTCAGAACTGGGGGGAGGAGACTGAAACAATTATAACAAGTATGGAAGAAAGTGTTAGTCTCACCATGGACAGTAACATATGAAAAGTTATGTTTGAGTAGAATGCTCCTTATGGGTACGTTCACACGTATACAGGATTCCTAGCAGATTTGATGGTGCGGATTTGAAGTTGAAGATTCAAAGCAAATCTGCAGCTTCATATGCAAATCAGCGCCATAAAATCTGCTGTGCATCCTGTAACTGTTAACCGTTTAAAGTGTCACTGTCGTTTTAATTTTTTTGTAGAAATCAGTAGTACAGGTCATTTTAAAAAACTTTGCAATTGGGTTTATTAGGCAAATATGCCATTATCTGCATTCAAAAAGACTTTTCCCAGGTCCCCCCCCCCCCCCTCCTCTCTCATTCACTGCTCATTATCAGGAAATCTTGACTGGTTTACATCAGTCGGGCCCTGTCTGTTCTATGGAGAGGGGAGGGGGGGAGGAGGGAGATTTGTCAGCAGCAGAGAACAAATGATTAAACAGCGGGAACTGTTTGAAAGCGGTATTCAGAGGTCAGAGAGGTCAGTGCTGGAGGGGATAGCCCAGTAATGTAGCTGTAAATTAGCTCTTTGTTGTCCTATTTTGGTGCCTCATCTCCCTCCACCCCTCCCCTCTCCATTGATAACAATGAAGACGGGGGAGAGCTTTAAACTGCTTTTTTAATGATAAAAATGCATTTTTCGGCTAATAAACCCAATTACAAAGTTTTTTAAAATCGCCTGTACTATTGATTTCTGCAAAAAAAAAATTTAAATGACAGTGACACTTTAAAGAAGCAGGAAAAATTGGCAAGTGTAAAAATCTGTAAAACTAATAAAGATTAATATTTTACGGCTAGACGAATGGGTCAGAGAACCTCCTAGATGACTTTCTTTGTGGGATGATCTCAGCATGGAGTTGTTAGTACCCACCAAATGTGATGCAAGAAAAGCAACTGATGCGCTAGGAATGGCGTTGTGAGCCCCCACAGCTTACTGATGAAGGCAAGCCGATCTGGTGTAATCTTACAGAGAGACGCAGTACTACACAATTCCTGGAAAAAAAAATATGCTGACTATGTCAGAATACAGTATAGTAACAGATGGGTCAGAATACAGTATAGTAACAGATGGGTCAGAATACAGTATAGTAACATAGGGGTCAGAATACAGTATAGTAACAGATGGGTCAGAATACAGAATAGTAACAGATGGGTCAGAATACAGTATAGTAACAGATGGGTCAGAATACAATATAGTAACAGAAGGGTCAGAATACAGTATAGTAACAGAGGGGTCAGAATACAGTATAGTAACAGATGGGTCAGAATACAATATAGTAACAGAGGGGTCAGAATACAGTATAGTAACAGATGGGTCAGAATACAGTATAGTAACATAGGGGTCAGAATACAGTATAGTAACATAGGGGTCAGAATACAGTATAGTAACAGATGGGTCAGAATACAGTATAGTAACAGAGGGGTCAGAATACAGTATAGTAACAGATGGGTCAGAATACAGAATAGTAACAGATGGGTCAGAATACAGTATAGTAACAGATGGGTCAGAATACAGTATAGTAACATAGGGGTCAGAATACAGTATAGTAACAGATGGGTCAGAATACAGAATAGTAACAGATGGGTCAGAATACAGTATAGTAACAGAGGGGTCAGAATACAGTATAGTAACAGAGGGGTCAGAATACAGTATAGTAACAGAGGGGTCAGAATACAGTATAGTAACAGAGGGGTCAGAATACAGTATAGTAACAGAGGGGTCAGAATACAATATAGTAACAGATGGGTCAGAATACAGTATAGTAACAGATGGGTCAGAATACAATATAGTAACAGAGGGGTCAGAATACAGTATAGTAACAGATGGGTCAGAATACAGTATAGTAACATAGGGGTCAGAATACAGTATAGTAACAGAAGGGTCAGAATACAGTATAGTAAGAGGGGTCAGAATACAATGTAGTAACAGAAGGGTCAGAATACAGTATAGTAACAGATGGGTCAGAATACAATATAGTAACAGATGGGTCAGAATACAGTATAGTAACAGAGGGGTCAGAATACAATATAGTAAGAGAGGGGTCAGAATACAATGTAGTAACAGAGGGGTCAGAATACAGAATAGTAACAGAGGGGTCAGAATACAGAATAGTAACAGAGGGGTCAGAATACAGAATAGTAACAGAGGGGTCAGAATACAGTATAGTAACAGAGGGGTCAGAATACAGTATAGTAACAGAGGGGTCAGAATACAGTATAGTAACAGAGGGGTCAGAATACAATATAGTAAGAGAGGGGTCAGAATACAGTATAGTAACAGATGGGTCAGAATACAGTATATTAACAGATCGGGCAGAATACAGTATAGTAACAGAGGGGTCAGAATACAGTATAGTAACAGAGGGGTCAGAATACAGTATAGTAACAGAGGGGTCAGAATACAATATAGTAAGAGAGGGGTCAGAATACAGTATAGTAACAGATGGGTCAGAATACAGTATATTAACAGATCGGGCAGAATACAGTATAGTAACAGAGGGGTCAGAATACAGTATAGTAACAGATGGGGCAGAATACAGTATAGTAACAGAGGGGTCAGAATACAGTATAGTAACAGATAGGTCATAATACAGTATAGTAACAGAGGGGTCAGAATACAGTATAGTAACAGGGGTCAGAATACAGTATAGTAACAGAGGGGTCAGATACCAGTAGAGTAACAGATGGGGCAGAATACAGTATAGTAACAGAGGGGTCAGAATACAGTATAGTAACAGAGGGGTCAGAATACAATATAGTAACAGAGGGGTCAGAATACAATATAATAACAGATGGGTCAGAAGGCCCATGCTTACCTGTGCACACCGCTACAGGACACCTGCAGAAGTTTTGGGGAGTCCTTGCCTTGCCAGCACAGAACTGTTTTGGGAGACTTACAAATTATGGCCAATTGTTGTGTATATATTACAGTAAAATCAGTTTCGTTCATAGGTTTTTGATAGGATCAGAGTATTGGATATTCTGGATTAGTGGACATGCAGTCAACTTGGAACCAAAAAAAGAAAGTATCGGTGAATATGCTTCTGCCAGCAATCAGCAGAGATCTCCGCACCAAGACCCCACTGATTAAAACTTTCAAAAGTTTTTGAGAATTTTGAAAGTTACCCTCACTAATATGCCCCTTGTGCACATCCCCAGAGAAGGTACCCAAAAATAATTCTAGCAGAATCTGCACTCCAAAACTGAGCCCTGCAGAGGTGTGCGTCTTTGCACTAATGTGGCATATAATGTAGCAATTTTCACTTTTCACTTCTGGGAATCACTAGTGACGTTTCTAAAATGGGACCATTTTTGGGGGATTCCTTTTTTTTTCATTTTAGACATCTGCAGTTGGGGGGGGGGGCAGTGTTATTTAAATGACCACATTAGGCCTTAGAATGTGAATGGGACTCTATCACTTAGGAGTCTTGATATATGTCTTGGCAAAATAGGTCTTAGGGCAACATGTAGGGTGTTTCTAAAGCCAGAATAAAAATCTTGAAGCTGTCTTTTCACTGTGGCACATTATTTTGGGCATTGAAGTTGTGGAAAAATTGCAATTTTCACTGTGCAGCATCCACTGCATACTAATTTCTGGCAAACACCTATTGGGATCAAATGCTCACTACATCCATAGGTAAAAAGGGGTATAGGTCCAAAAAATGGTGTCACTTCTGGTTTCCTTTGTACTGGTACCACAGGGGCTCTACAAAAGCATTCCAGCAAAATCTCCACTAAAATGCTAAATCACACTCTTTTCCTTCTGAGACCTACTCTATCTCCAAACAGTAGGATGTAATGTAATGGGGTGGGGGCGGGGGGGGGGGGGATTTTTTGACCAAATGCAAAAAATTTTCTGTGGGGTCAACATGTTCTGTATAGGTCTGGATGAATTCTTTGAGAGGTGTACTTTCCAAAATGGGGTCACTTTAGGGGTTTTTCACTGTACTGTTACCTCTGCAACTGCAAAATGACACCCCCAAATTATTCCAGCAAATCTTGTGCGCTCATCGGTTGCCGCAGCTCTTTGCTAAAAGATCTCTATCTATCAGGGGTCCCCCTTCTAATTTTGCCCAGGGCCACTTTTGGTCTAAAACCAAGCCTGAAGTGGTCACTAGAGGAATATATTGTTTGCCCTGGATATAGCTGTCAAGGTTTTAATTCTTTGTATCAGTATTGGAACTGGTTGGGTATGGTGGTGGGAACAAGGATGCGTCCCTGGGCATTTAGCTTATTAATATAAATTATGGTTCTAATTGAACATTGTACCACACTACTGTATATGTATGACCTGGTTCTGTTTATTGGTTTGTCTTTGGCTCATATAACTGATTGATGATACTTGTTACGGAGCAGGTTGTGGGCTCATCACAGTGTGTCAGTACAGTAGCATGAAGATTTAACAGTTTCAGAACTCACAGCATCATAATGAATGATGATACCGGGAGTTCCGTTCCGTTCTGTACCATACAGTCCTTGCACAGACCATAGATACAGAACGTGTAAATCTGACCTTAGAGTAGTATATATGTCTCAGAAGCAGCCTTCTCCCCTCACAACCAGTCTAAGAAATAGCTGCACGTCCATGTATTATTAGTTCTGAGAGTTCAGCACTTTACCATGTCTCAGCCTTAATGTCAAGGGGAAGAACAAGACTACAGCAAAGATTTATTAACCCTTAAGTGACATCTGCTGCATATGTCTAGCTGATGTGTATGGTGGTTTTCCACTTAAAACTAACTTGTCAAGTTAGTTTGGACAAGTAAGACACTGCGGGAAGGGAGTCCAACCTAGATACCCCCAGCGATCTCCAGATCGGCCCCTGGCTCCTATGTTTTGAAAGCAGACGCTGGTCGGCACGTGACTCACGGCTCTATTCATTTTCTGTGGAGCCGAGTGCTGTACGTTGCTCTTTCCAGTGGCTCCATAAAGAATGTATAGAGCCGCGGATCCCGCGCTGACCCACAGCTGTATTCATAGAAGGAGCCGGGGGCCGATCTGGAGATCACTGGAGGGTATAGAGGTCACCCCCTCCCCATTCTCTTACTTATTCCCTGTCCTGTGGATAAGGGGATGTTAGTTTTAAGGGGAAAACCTCTTTAAATTTAACACCCTGTGGCGACATTAACCCTTTAGATACTGTGTTTACTGGTGACTACAGCATAAAGGTGGTTAGTTTTATTACACCCTGCCAGGGTAAAATGATGTTCAAGTGAAAGAGCAACTGTATGTGCAAGTCCCCCTAGGGAAAAGATAATATACTGTACATATATATGTATATAAAGTAAAGAATGCCCTCTCCTCTCATACATACAGCATAAAAAACAACATCACAATGTTTTGGGGGTTTTTTTTGGGGGGGGGTCTTTTTTACATTTCAACCGATAAGCTTTTTTTAAAAAAATATATTTTATATGGAATAATAAATAATGCCACTAAAAAGAATAACTTATCCTACAAAACAGCGAACCTTCATACAGCAAAGCTGATGAGAAAATGCAACGTTATGGCTTTTTAAAGACAATGAAGAAAGATGTAAATGAAAGAACATAAATCAACTGCATCATTAAGGGGTTAAACTGTAAATGTTTCTGTGTTCTCACGTCCGCAGCCCGACTTGCTTCATCGTGATTTATCTTCTCAATCAATCTTCTGGTATCACATCATTCTGTTTTTATTTCTAGCTAGGCCTGAACCTCACACTATTATCTGTATGTTTAATCTGTGTAATTCCATTGCCAATTATATAGTGTTATAATGGCTAACGCTTCTATTGTTAGATGTATAATAAAGAGATATGCAGGCGATGGGCTGCGGACGACGAGCGCAATCTCAGCGAACGCCACTTGTTTTGCACGGATCATTTCCCAGCAGTGTCCTTCCTATCAGCACGTATTCTTATTAACACAGACAGGAATATAGGAAAAGGTGACACCAGTATATGCAGAACACAGGTACACACAATAGCTGTTGCTCACAACTAGAGAGGAACGAACTAGTGTGGCATTTAAATACCGGCAGCTGTAGAAGTTAAATGCAGCCTTAAAGGGGTGGTCCAGGCTTTAAAAACCATGACTGCTTTCTTCCAGAAACAGCACATCTCCTGTGACCAGTTTGGGTGCGGGTTTTGCAGCTCAGTTCCATTAAAGTGAAACTTGCTGAATTTTAATATTACACAAAACCTGAGTACAGGGGTGGCGCTGTTTTTGCAAGAAAGTAGCTGTGCATTTTCCAATCTTGGTTAACCTCTTTAAGACCACCTGAAAAACATGGATACAACCATAGGCCGGGTTCACACTTAGTAAGACACTGGCCGTTCTGTGACCTGGCCGTGTCAGAGAACGGTAATTTCTGTTGAATTGGAACGCGGGTGCATGCGGGTGCGCCCGCATCGCAATTCACCACAGCACACAATAGGAGGTGCGACCGCAGCTGCACTTTACATTGTGTGAACTGTCAGTGTTGTGCGGTCAGTTTTTCCTGCGGCCGCTTAGAATCCGGGACGGCGTGTATACTTTGTATATACACTCCGGTTGTGATTCCATTGACTTTTAATGCAATGTATAATTTTCAACAACGGCCGTGATTAATTCAAAATATATCTTGTGGGAACATAGCCATAGTACTGCAGGACTGATAATCAGTTTTTCTGTAAATTCTTTACCTGTCGGAACATAGCCATAGGCTGTATCCATGATTTTCAGGACTTCCTAGGGCTGCATCAAACTTGTTCACCCATCAGTAATCAAATAACTTGTTTTAGTATCTGGCTTTAAAAAGTAAAAAAAAAAAAGATAATCTCATGGTCTTTAAAAAAGTATTCTAGAGAAAAGTTAATCCCTACGTCCTGTGTTTCACAGAAGCTATGGACGGGGAAGCCCTGTAGTGGACTCTTTCCGTGCCCGGCATGATGCAAGGAGCGGGAAAACTGAATCTTTATGTAGCATTCGTCCGTCTGTGTCACTACAGTGCTGCGAATATTCAAACACTTTCACCGCTCCCGCCGTCATATTGATACATCATGCTGGGCAGGGAAAGAGTCCGGTACAGGGTGGATACAGGGTGTGGTAATAATCCCTTAAGTTGTGTATTTCTATCCAGTGCTCCCTGCTGCCACCTCTGTTTTTGTTGGGAACTGTCCAGAGCAGGAAAACAAAGAGGTTTGCTCTGATTCCTAATGTGGACAGAGGTGGCAGCAAGGAGCACTGTCTCAGATTCTAAAGAACTGCATGGCTTCCTCCAGGGCATACAGCAGCTGATAAGTACGGGAAGGCTTTTTAAAAATAGATAAATAAAGGTCATTTACAATTCTGTATAACTTTATGGCACTAGATAATTTAAAAATATTTATTCTTCTCCAGAACACAAAATATTTATTTTTCACCAGTCCTCACACTGCTTATTGACCTTTTTTCATGGCATTTTTCATGGCTTTGCTTGGGGGCTAAAATGCTGCAGCCATATTTTTCATGATTGTTAGAGATAAGCGATTGTTAGAGATACTGTATGACGGTATGGCATTTTCAGTCCTTTTTCTCTATAGTGCCCCATATTCAGATGATATCCCCATACACTTATCAGGGAACGCTGTGCACTAGCTCTTGCAAATTTGAGGCTTTGTTCACAAATTGTATTTCGAAACATAAACAGCTGTTGTAAAAAAAAAATATATCTATCTATCTATTTTGCTGTTTTCGTTGCAAAATTACTGTAGATTCAAAAAATTGTGTGTGAATATAGCCTACAAAGGGAAATGCTTGTAACAGCACCATTTGTAACCGCTTGAAACAAACACGCAACAAAAGTCCCGCTATATTGTTTGAGAACGTCTCATCCAGCTCTAATTCATATTGTCTACTGGGATAGAACTTTATTGGAGCTATAGAACACATTAAAACGTTCTTGTTTTAATGTATAATTTTAGTCTTTTTGGTTTTCATTGTCCTGGCGTTAAAAAATTGTCAGGCTGATTCACTGTGATTTATTCAGTTCATTACATAGTCGACAAGGACTAATCAGCCAACACAGCTTTATGGGGAACGGGATAGAATTACTCAACGTCACAGCGGATAACAAGGGACGTCATTACAAAGTGTGCAGATTATAACACTTACATGTTGTCGCTGAGAGAACGTCCTATACACAGCTCCCTGCTGTAATGCTCAGTATATACCAATGGTGTTTTACGGTATTGAAACTTGATTGCCACTCCTCACATTTATGGCCTTTAAAGGAGACCTTTCACCCCGACACTTGGGGTAAGATCCCACCGGCCCCCCCGGTAGAGACCCGGATACTTATGTGTAATATGTAAATTACCAGAGACGAGTCCGACGTGATTTCCTATGGACGTCGGACTTCTCTCTAGTCATTAACATATTGCGCACACAGTCCGTCAGGCAGTGATTTCTTCGCGGCAGGACCTACTTTTGGAACGGGAGTTGCAAGAGGAGGAGGGTAAGTCTTTACTGGGGGTCGGGCGGGCTCTGTGCCGGGGTGAAAGGTCTCCATTAAATGGTCTTTATTTAGTATATCATGTAACAAATAAATTCTTAAGGCCCTATTCCACGGAACGATATTCGGCCGATATCTGCCACTACGGACGATAATCGTCCCGTGGAACGATAAGCCGTTTATTTCGGCTGAACGTTGATGTCGCTTGTTTTTCAACGGCCCGATCAATAATGTAAACGAGCGGCGATTACTGGGCCTATTCCACGGCCTGATAATCGTTTAGCGAGGGCTGCAGGGACATCGTTACCGATGTCCTTGCAGCCCTCGTTTTAAAACATCATACATTACCAAGCATGTTGCTGGGCTTCTCCTGCGCTCCTCTTCCTCCTGGTCCCACACTCTGCAGCAGTTTCGGTGCGGCCTGTCTGAGCTGACAGACTGCTCAGCCAATCACTGGCCACGGCGGTCCCGGCCAATGATTGGCTGAGCGGTCTGTCAGCTAAGACAGGCCGCACCGAAGCTGCTGCTGCGCACGGGGCCGGGAGAAAGAAGGCGCGCAGGAGAAACCCTGCAACATGTGTAGGTAAAGTATGGTGTTTCTGAAATTGTCGGTCGCCGTCCGCGCACCGCTATTCCACGCAGCGATGCACGGTCGTTGCCCGATGATATTAGGTTGGAACCTAAACAAACTATCAGCCAATGACACGATCATCGGCTGATCGTTGTCTCTATTACACGGAGCAATAATCGGCCGAATCGGGCCAATTCGGCCGATTATCGCTCCGTGGAATAGGCCCCTTAGGGCTCCATCAAACATCTTCAGCCATCGATATTTACATGCTGCATGACTAGACTGGAGCATGGATTACAAAGAGCCCCAGGAGCTACCTCGATCTGCCTCGAGATAGTAGGCATGTTTGTATTAAACTGTATTAACATACATAATAATGCATTAAGAGTTTAGGAAACCAAATGTGTGAATTAAATGATTATGTATTCAAGCGGTTACATTATTAGAGGAAAAGAATTTGTTTATTGTCCCTTACAGCTTGATCTAAACAGCCTAAATGGTGGGAAATTTGTCAAAAAGACCATCTTGCTTCTCAGTTAAGTCCCTATTCCACCAACAGGTCTGACAACAGATTATCTGCCAAAGATTTGAAGCCAAACCCAGGAGTGGATTTGAAAAGAGGAGAAATCCAGTCTTTCCTTTATGACCTGTTCTCTGTTTATAGTCTGTTCCTGGGTTTGGCTTCAAATCTTTGGCAGATAATCTGTCGTCAGTAGAGATGAGCGAACCTGGAGCATGCTCGAGTCCATCCGAACCCGAACTTTCGGCATTTGATTAGCGGTGGCTGCTGAACTTGGATAAAGCACTAAGGCTATGTGGAAAACATGGATATAGTCATTGGCTGTATCCATGTTTTCCAGACAACCTTAGAGCTTTATCCAAGTTCAGCAGCCACCGCTAATCAAATACTGGATCGACTCGAACTTTAAAATGTAAAGTAAAAAAAAAAAGTTTTTAAAATTAAGAAAAATAAAATAAACATTTTTTGTTTGCACAAAAGGATAAGATGAAGTGGGGCAGCTCACCAAAATCGGTTAAAAGATGCTTTATTTGGACATAGAAGGCATCAACAGCAGGTACTATCCACAAATAAACTGTGCGACAGCTGTTTCACGTGTAAAACGATTCTTCTCGCTTTTTTAAACATTTTTTGTTATATATGCATGCGGTATTGTCTAAAAGGTAACATATTTGAAAATACACAGGTGCCTTGGATTACGAGCATAATTCGTTCCGGGACCGCACTTGTAATCCTAATTCATTCTGAAGCCAAAGCAAATTTTCCCATAAGAAATCGCTGATATGCAGACAATTGGTTCCACACCCCAAAAATAATGATTTATTATTCTGAATAACATGTAAAACAGATGAAAGAAACATTCAGAAACAGCAGAATATGTGATATTATAAGTTACTGTACAGTATTGGAGAGGATGGGAAACACAAGGGCTGACAGACTGCAGCACTCTCTGTCCGGGGAGAGAAGGGTTACAGCTATGAAGAGATTACCCCCACAGTCCTGTCCCCTGATGTAAGCCCCAGCCTGAAGTGGATCTTTATGAATTGGAAGGTGAGGGAGACTTCCTGGGTACAGTGCTGTAGACCCCGCTATGCAGACCATGCCCCTCCTCCACTCGTGCTCCCACCCAGTACAAATTTTGAAAAACTGTGCACTCTTAAACCAAAACGCTCTTTGATCCAGTTACTCTAAAAGAGTATGTACCACCAGGTACATCCTCTTTAATCTGGCAAGCCGGTGCCGCGGTCCGGCACTGGAGGCGGGCCGGCCCACCCCCAGTGGGAGGGAATTCCCTCCCCTGTATGACACGGCTCCGTTAGAATCAATGGAGCCGTGTCATACAGGGGCGGGAATTCCCTCCCACTGGGTTCGGGCCGGCCTCCAGTGCTTGAGCACCGGCCCGGGACCCGTGGATAGAACGGCGCCGTACACGGGAACTGGGCCGCAAATCGAAAAACGGACCACGGCAGGGGCTTGCCCGTGACGGCGCTGTTCAATCCCTGTGTCAGATTAAAGAGGATGTACCTGGTGGTACATCCTCTTTAAACCAATAAGTTCTGTAGTTCTGTAGTTGGAAAAATTAAAAGGTTAAAGGGGTCAGAATAAAGCGGAGATGCAGAGATTTTTTTTTAATCGTAAAACCAAACAAAAATTTGCCAAATTTGGTATAGTTGGGTTTGTACAAACTTGTAGAATAAATTCAGCATGTCAGCGTCACTGTGCAGTGTAAAATATTATTGCACTACAAAAATAATTGCATTTTTTATTTTGCCAGCTAATTTTTTTTATTTACGTAATCGTATTAAAAGTGACAGTGAAGGGATTTTGCTGCAAACTCGCAGCGTGAAATCCCCTGCAGATACATTACGTGTAGAGATGAGCAAACCTCCAACATGCTCGAGTCCATACGAACCCAAACTTTCGGCATTTGATTAGCGGTGGCTGCTGAAGTTGGATAAAGCCCTAAGGCTATGTGGAAAACATGGATATAGTCATTGGCTGTATCCATGTTTTCCAGACAACCTTAGAGCTTTATCCAAGTTCAGCAGCCCCAGCTAATCAAATGCTGATCGTTCGGGTTCGGATTAACTCGAACCCGGTTCGCTCATCTCTAATTATGTGTGAACCCACCCTCAAGGAATATGCCACAGCTTCAAGCAGGAAAGGTTTTTTTACTCCTTTAATTCTGCTGGTAAACCTGCAGCAAAATCCACATGTAACATGCACATTTTGCTGTGCATTTAATTGAAATAGGTAAAATCCTTCACAGAATTTTTAAAATTTAATTTAAAAAATTTAAATTCATTTTAAAAACCTGCACCTTAGGTCAGTGCTGGTATTTGAAATAACCGCAATATGTCACAAAAAACATTACTTAAATGGATATTCCCCCCAAGAGCTAAAAAAATAAAATGCTCCCAAACCTAACTGGTCTTACTCACCAAGCCCCCCTGAGCATTTTGAGCCATCTCCCGTCTTTCTAGCTGCTTCCGTTCCATAGTCACAAGTTTTTTAAAAAGTCGATCTATATTCAACATGGCACTGGCCAGAAAACTACACCTCCCATCATGCAATGCTTATGCCTGATTGGTCCATGATGTAGCAGGCAGCGACATAGCAGAGCTGAGTCAGTCACATAGCAGAGCTGAGTCAGAGGAATAGCAGAGTTTAGTCAGTATGGGGGTGGGCAGGTTTAACCGCACTGTTCGGGGGGGGGGGGGCACAGTGTGGGGGACTGCAGGGAGGGAGGGAGACAGTGATCAGCCACAGCTGTCACTGATGATTCTATGCGTTTGGTGGGGATGAATGCATCTAGATAACAGCAAAACTGCTGATATTGGAAAGATGGAAAGCTATGGGTGGGCAACGTATTAATGCAAAAACATTTGGGGGTGGGGATACCCCTTTAAGTAGGATGTCGAATGACTCTGACCCTTTAAAAATTTACTGTAAAAAAAAATAACAAAGTAGCAAAAAGATACAGTGTATTTCCAATCTCCGTCTTGTGTTCTGCTGTTCATCTTCTACTTCAGGATGTAATAAAATCCAATCAGCTGAGAAGAAAACGGAGGGCATTGAAGAATGGATTTCAGACCTTGGCACATCATCTGTAACCACAGCTTACGTGACACCTGAAGGTGTATGTAGAAGAGATCATCTATTGCAGTGTGCTATTTTCATGCCCCTTTTATGTATCAGTATCTCTATTCTCACTGAGGGGAAAACAACCAATAAAAAACACACTGATACCAGTTAGGCTTGGCCTGGATATAGATTGTTATTTGCTTTGTGTTATATGTCCTGCTTGAGTTTTGTTGTTAGGTCACAGGGTATCTACGTACATGAGTTGGTTAATGCCAACAGGTTGTAATTTTATCTGGTCTACAGATACCTAATATAAGCCCGGTATGTCATAGACATTCAAGCGGTCTAAAAATAAATTACATATAGTTTTTACGTCTTCATTTCTTTGTTTTTATGTTAGTGCAAACTCTTGACCCAGATGAAAGTTTGCTACTCAAAAAAAACTACTCATTTTACTGATCCTGTGCAGTGGCTGTTTCAACACTCGCTGGGCTCCTTTTCTTCTGACTTTTGTATTTCTGGTCTTACACTCGGTGCAGCAAAAAATAGTGTGGTGCTATGTTAGAAAAATCTATATGATGGTAAATACTAGTGTTCAGTGAGCATGCTCAGTGCTCAATGCTAAACCAAGCACCTCATGGCGCCCCGGACAGAGGTGGCCAACTGGCTAAACACGTTCGATAACAGACAGATTGTCACTTATATCTCTTGCAGTAACTTATTGTGTTTTTTGTGGTCAAATTTTTTATATTTTGTCCCCCTAAAATTCAGTAGGTTAACCAGACACTCTCTGCTCTGGCAAGCGAATGGCACCTGGCTAAACACTTGAGTCTTTCATTGATTTCAGTGGTTTGTTAGTCAAGTCGAACACAGACATGGAAAGATACTGAGAATTGGCTGAATTAAAGGGGTTGTCTGGGAAAAATTCATAATTGTCCATGCTGCGGGTGACAGGTAAATAATGTATACTTGCCTATCCCACTCTTCTGCCTCTACCAGTTCCTGAGCTGTCTGCTCTGCGCTGCTGTCAGTGTTTTCATAACATCCGATGACGTCCCGTTCCCTTAGGAAATGGCCAGTCAGACCTTATGCTGACTCGGCTCGGGTGTGTGTGTCTGTGAGGGGTAGAGCAGACTCACAGGTGACGCCTTCTTTGATCTGAGGCGTCACTTTCCCTTTTCCTCTCCGTCTGGCCCAGACCACCATGATAATTTCTTACAGCTACAATTAATCTCTTCAGAACTCGCCAGACATCTTAGGCTCCACACTTTTCCTTCACTTTCCTTCTCTTTTTCCTTCCTATAGGGTCCCATACAGTGGTAATTCTGTTGTTTGGTGTCATGCACAGTAAAGTTAGTAGGTATGTGGGTTCCCCCCATATGTAGGATTTCCCATACAGTTATAATATTTCCTTCCATGACCCCCCCAATATAGTAGTAATGTCCCTTGCTGTGCCCCCATATATTAATAATGTTCTCCTGTTGTACACATAGTGTAATAACAATATGATCTCCTGTTGTGTACAGCCCCCCCACCCGCTGTAATAATGCCCATGCTTTGCACCCCCACCACCCACAGTAATAATCCCCCTGCTATGCACCCCCTCACACAGGGCATCCCTAGAAGCTCTGCAACCCAGCTTCTAGAGATCCTGAAAGGGAGCCAGGGGTCGCACTTTGCCTGGGTCTGATTTATAGGATTATACATGCACATGGTGCGTTTTTTGATAGTCATAAATTGCTCCAGCGTAGAAGGTAGGGTTATTGATATTTACTAAAAACCATTTTTCTTACTCATAATTCTTTCTTTTCCTTCCAGACCGTCAGCCCTGGCTAGACTAGAACCCCAGAGGTTTGCATAAAACTAAATACTACAGAAGATGGGGATGCTTCTATAAAAGACTGCTATTGCAAAATCCTAATGACAACAGCGCTACTATCCGTACATAATCTAATATGGATGAACTGAAACCTCAGTCGGAACTGACTTGACCATCATGTTATTTCTGGAGCTGATGTGAAATCGCTTTATTTCAGAAAGAAAAAAAAAAGATATGGGAAAACAACATGAGTGGTTACTTGAAAGAAAGAAACACTGCACTTCAGATGTAGAAGCCAACATGAGAACGGAAAGCATGGATGGCAACTTGACTTTTTGGGAGAGCCTCGTGACGGGACATCCCGTGTGCACCAGTTGGAAACAAGAGGCTGAGGGATCTATATACCAGCTGGCCAGTATTTTCTTTGTATTGGGCTGTATGGGAGGAAGCGGGTTCTCTGGACTTTTATACGTCTACATTTTCTTTGCGTTGAGTTTTCTCTGTACTTGTATTTGGGCCTGGCTGGATGTCTGTGCCGCCGATGTCTTCTCCTGGAACTTCATCCTCCTGGTTATATGTATTGTGCAAATTATTCACCTGGCCTATCAGCTGAGGAGTGTCACCTTTGATAAAGAATTCCAAGATGTCTATACTTCTGTCTTTCAACCATTGGGGATTTCACTGACTGTTTTTCGAAAGATCATCTCGTACTGTAATGCGGAGGTGATAACCCTGGAAAGGGAACATTGCTATGCAATTCAAGGGAAGACGCCCATTGATAAACTTTCTTTACTCGTGTCTGGAAGGTTGGTAATTCTTTCTATATATTTTATTATGTCAATATAAATTATAGGTTTTTATTTGATTTTTTTTTTTAACAAATGCTATTTTGAGTAATTTGCTATACAGGTTTATATGGTACAGTTTTGTTTATCATACTACTTAATTTTAAATAGCCAGTAAATTTTCATAGAAAAATCAATCACAGGTTACCTAAATCCAATTTAAGTAGTTGATAATCTTTCTCCCTTCCTAATTGATGAGCTATAACATTAAAACCATCTTCTCTTTGGTCTGCTAACACAGCTCTTACTTGCCAAGGCATCAACTCCACAGGCCCTATATTGTCTAACATGGGCCTTTATCAAGCATGATGCTTGATAAAGGCCCATGTTAGACAATATAGGGCCGAAACGTGTTGCAATAAAGAGTATATGTTTACTATGCCATCTACCTCTGGATGATCCCTGGTTGCACCATTGTGTGCAAATCTGAATACTCCTGCGCTTATTATACCTGGTGTGGATTCGACTCTTGGTCCTGTAATCGGCTGATTACACATCTGCATTTGCTTTTCCCACCGTCTGTGGTGACGTCCCCCAGTACAGCTGCGGAGTACACCCCTTTATGCTGCATATAGAGTTGTGCCTAAATTTTGCACAACCTACCCAGGTGAGTGGATCCCTGTAAGACCCTGCTACCATTTACCTGGTCATCTTTTATTACACGAGGAAGCGCCCCCTGTCTTTCTCTTTCTGATCCCTGAATAATTATGCCACCATTACCCTTCAAAGGGATTGTCCAAATTATCTAAAAAAAATTCAGTATGTTATTGTCAGAAAATAAAAAATATTCACCTGTTTTATCTAAGCTCCTCCCTGCCACATTTATTTTCTTCATTGCAGAGATGATACCCCATAGTCAATCACTGGCCTCAGCAGTAGATGGCACTAGACCCCTGATGCCAGGGGCTAGGCATATAAACTTTGCAGGGAAGTAAACAAAGTTGGCATGGAGGACCAGAGTGGGAACACTGGACATATTGTGGATAAGGTTAGGTGAGGTTAGCGTACTGGAAGAACTAATTGTGCCACTGTGCCCCCTCACATCACTTCATTGTGCCACTTTACCCCCTTAAGTCATTTAAAGGAGAAGTCCGGCCACAAGGATGTTAATCAAACAGCAGGGTACAGGGGTGGGGGTTGGGGGACAAAAGATACTAACTCACCTCTCCCCATGCCTCTACAGCACTGGATTGCCGATTCTGGACCCCTGCTGGGCTCCAGGATATCCAGCAGAGCAGATGTTACAACCAAGCTGATGGACTGGCTGCTCAGGCAGTCAGTGAATGGGGCGTAATGCCACTGCAGTAACTGATTGGCTGAGCGTGCAGTCCATCAGCCGGGATGGGCATTTTCCCCAAAAATGTGACGTCTTCACAACTTAGGGGGGAAATGCCTTTTGGTAGGGGTCCAAGAGCTGGTAAGGCGGCACATCTCGGGCACAAGGTAAAGGTGTAATTCCATAGTTGTTATTTTCTCTGCTACCCTGCCAGCTGCATTCATTTTGCTATGGTTGGACTTCTCCTTTAAGGCCACTTACCCCTAATGTGTCACCGTGCCCTAATGAACATTGCCACTGTGCTCTAATGTGTTATACCACTGTCCTCTAATGTACTATACCACTGTCCCCTCTAATGTGCTGTACCACTGTCCTCGTACTGTACCACTGTCCTCTAATGTGTTATACTACTGTCCTCTAATGTACTGTACTACTTTCCTCTAATGTGCTATGCCACTGTCCTCTCTAATGTACTGTATCACTGTCCTCTAATGTGCTGCACCACTGTCCTCTAATGTACTGTATCACTGCCCTCTAATGTACTGCTCCACTGTCCCCTCTTAATATGTCCCCTGTACTGTGCAACAATGCCATAATCTATACCACTCTCATCTAATGATATGCCACTGTCCCCTCCAATGTACTGTGCCACTGTCCCCTCTTAATATGCTGTACCACTGTCCCCTCTAATGTACTGTACCACTGTCCTTTCAAATGTACTATGCTACTGTTTTCTAATGTACTGCACCACTGTCCTCTAATTATTGCCCCAGAGAGTATGAACCCGGTCACAATAGCAACCTTTGTGACCCCCTATTACTACACCACTGGCAGCAGGTGTTTTACGTGCTGAAATTGCTCAGTGGTTCCTCCATAAAAAAAGGCCAAGTTAACTCCTTTAACTTGTCATTTTCTTCATACCATTCCTGAACATTTTCTTCATGCTCCATGTCTAAAACAAAAGATTGTATGAAAAATGATCAAACCATTTTATGAGCATAATGCCTTTAACGTTTCCATTGTATGGGAAGAAAACGGATGCAATTGTATGCCATCTGTCAGGATCTGTTTACAATCAACTTGTTATAAAAAAAAATTGAAACAGATCAGATTTTTTTTTTTTGCCTACAAAAATGTGGTTGACCATGGTTAAAATTACATGCAGATGCAAAAAATGCAGTGTGAACACAGGCTAATTGAGATAAATCATATGTACTAGTTAAAATAAAATGCAACACAGTTAAAATAAACTAATAAAATGCAACATAAATGCAGAATAAGTCCAATATTACCATACATAAACATACAACATCCATCAACCACCAAGGAAATTAAGAGGGTAATCAAAAAATATCACCAACGAAGTATTGAGATAACGGAGTATTGGGTAAAAGTCTGAGATCCTTCAACTCTCAGTACCCTGCCACCAGGGGCGTAGCTAATGTCTCTTGGGCCCTGGTGCAAGAGGTCAACTTGGGCCCCCCCCCCCCTTTCTCGATGCTATTGGTAGATATATATCTCAAGACTGATATTACCAATAATACCAGTATACAGGAAATATTATCACCGTACATATTACCGCCATACTGTTACTAAACAAATCCTGTTTACTGAGACCCATATTACCAGTACACAAGGGGAAATATTACTGCCATACCACAACCATCACCACCATATTGTTACTGACCAAACCCAGTATACTAAATCCAATAAAACACAGTACCAGATAACAACAAATAATACCACCACATACTGACTAACACCACTGCTGCTACTGACTAATACCACCACATACTGACTAACACCACTGCTGCTACTGACTAATACCACCACATACTGACTAACACCACCACTGCTACTGAATATAATCCTCTGTACATAGACCAATATCACCTCATCCAGTCATATAGAGGTGGATGCAGCTCCACACAGGCTCTATACACCATATACATTACAGTGCAGTTATATCAAGTGACTCACAGGGGACGTCTTCTCTGATCGGAGTTCTTCCCTTTTCATCTTCTTCTCCATCTGCCCTGGGCCATTATGAGAACGTCTGAGCCACGAATCCACAGAATCTGCCAGACAGACATATTAGTCTCCTCACACTGACACCATCCTCCTCTCTAAACACACTGCACATCTGTATTGGCCCCTTTACACCCTCATTTAGTAGCTAGCCCTGACACTATGTGATCCCCTTATAGTACATATCCCCCTCTGTGCATGCCCTATTGTATACACCCCCCATGTAGTCCACCTTATAGATGGCCCCCCAATGTTTCCCCCTTATAGATGCCCCCCCATGTTATCCCCCATATAGATGCCCCCCATGTTATCCCCCATATAGATGGCCCCCCATTTTATCCCCCTTACAGATGCCCCCCATGTTGTCCCCTCCTCCTGCCCCTTCATCACCATACTACTACCCCTTTCATCCTCCTGCCCTCCATCATCATACCACTACACCCTTCATCATCCTCTTGTTCCTTCATCATCATACCACTACACCCCCCATCATCCTCTTGTTCCATCATCATACCACTACACCCCCCATCATCCTCTTGTTCCATCATCATCATACCACTACACCCCCCATCATCCTCTTGTTCCATCATCATCATACCACTACACCCCCCATCATCCTCTTGTTCCATCATCATCATACCACTACACCCCCATCATCCTCTTGTTTCATCATCATACCACTACACCCCCATCATCATACCACTACACCCCTCATCATCCTCTTGTTCCATGATCATACCACTACACCCCTCATCATCCTCTTGTTCCATGATCATACAACTACACCCCCATCATCATACCACTACACCCCCATCATCTTCTTGTTCCAGCATCATACAACTTCACCCTCATCATCCTCTTGTTCCATGATCATACAACTACACCCCCTTCATCATACCACTACACCCCCCATCATCCTCTTGTTCCATCATCATACCACTACACCCCCCATCATCCTTTTGTTCCTTCATCATACCACTACACCCCCATCATCCTCTTGTTCCAGCATCATACAACTACACCCCCATCATCTTCTTGTTCCAGCATCATACAACTACACCCCCATCATCCTCTTGTTCCATCATCATACCACTACACCCCCATCATCCTCCTTTTCCATCCTCATCATACCACTACACCCCCATCATCCTCTTGTTCCATCATCATACCACTACACCCCCATCATCCTCCTTTTCCATCCTCATCATACCACTACACCCCCATCATCCTCTTGTTCCTTCATCATACCACTACACCCCCATCATCCTCTTGTTCCTTCATCATACCACTACACCCCCATCATCCTCTTGTTCCTTCATCATACCACTACACCCCCATCATCCTCTTGTTCCATCATCATACCACTACACCCCCATCATCCTCTTGTTCCACCATCATACCACTACACCCCCATCATCCTCTTGTTCCATCCTCATACCACTACACCCCCATCATCCTCTTGTTCCATCCTCATACCACTACACCCCCATCATCCTCTTGTTCCTTCATCATCATACCACTACACCCCCATCATCATACCACTACACCCCTCATCATCCTCTTGTTCCATCCTCATACCACTACACCCCCATCATCCTCTTGTTCCATCCTCATACCACTACACCCCCATCATGTCCTTTAAAACAAAAAAATCTTTACTCACCTGAATGGTTCCTCTAGTCTTCTAGTCACGCGCGCTGGCGGGCTTCTCGCGGCGGGGGCGGGGCTTCCCGCGGAGGGGGCGGAGCTTCGCGGGAGCTGTCTTTTTGCCTACCTGATGCTCCCAGCCCCGCACGTCAGCCGGCCCCGTCCCAGCCTCCTCTTGTGATCGCAGGCAAAACATTGCTTGCGGTCACAAGAGGGAGTGGGAGGGGAGCAGTGCAGTGGCAAGGGGGGGCCTCGCTACGCCACTGCAAGCCACTGCAAGCAGCTTCGGGGACACAGCAAGGTGGCATGGGGGGCCCAGCCGGGCCCCCCTGGCTGGCGGGCCGGGTCGCAACTGCGACCGTTGCGACCCCTGTAGCTACGCCACTGCCTGCCACCATTACTGGGTATCTTTTGGTTGGCACTAACTAGAGATGAGCAAACTTACGGTATGTTCTCGCGAACCTGATTGTCCGGCACTTGAATTCTGCTGGAGGAGATGGTTGCAGCCCTAGGACTGCCTTGAAAACATGGATACAACTATATCCATGTTTTCCAGGCAACCCTAGGGCCGCATCTATCTTCTCCAGGAAGTGGGATTCAATTGTCAAGCTATTGGGTTCATGCAAACCCCGAACTTAATGCAAGTTCGCTCATCGCTAGTGCTAACCGCTGCATACCAGGAACACCACACAAGACCTGCAATTTGGAGATGTCTTGACCTTATTATTTAGCTATCATAACTGGTCACTATTCACTTCACCAGTTGTTTTAATGAATGACGTATCTGTGTATATTTCCAGTAACACTGGCCCAGTTTTTGGGTCAGACTTTATAGTCCAAGTTGTTCCAGGGAGAACAACAAAAAAACGTTATAAATCATCACCCAGTCTGCCATCAGCTGGTTTTAGCTGTCTGTTATACAGTTGCAATTTATCCCTTGTGTTACAGCTGCGACACACAACTACTGAACTGGTCATATATAAAAAAATTATGTCTTGGAGCTTCCCTCCAAACAATATTATTATTTTGGCAATTTAGACTATAAAAGCACATTACATTAACACGCATTACATAAAATAACATGCTGCAAAGAGCAAAATCCAAGCATGTAAAAAATACACATATCCTATATTATATTCTTAAATGACATTTTAAGTCTGAGTGATGTCATGAAATGATGGCAGGTCTCAGCATCCAGCCTGGGGCCTATCATCACTCTGTCAGGCCAGCAATCACTGTGATTGGTTTGTCTTTACAGGCGAACCAATCGCAGTGAGGATGACAGGAGGAGCCAGCATCTGACACCTCCCCTGGCCCTAATTTCCTGCTGTGTGTGTCAGAGGAGGTCAGAGCCAGGAGAGAACACGAGTTGGTACAGTTAGGTACTGTATACAACATTGACTAACCTCTTCCTGCCCAAGCATCATCCCTGCCCTTTTGCTGTATCTAATAGCCGCCCCCTGTTATTGTACCTAATAGTCGCCCAGTCCCCTGTTGCTTTACCTAACAGCCATCCCTGTCCCCCTGTGGCTTAACCTAATACAGTGTCTTGCCCCTTGTTGCTGTACCTGATAAACTACGCTGTCCCTGGTTACAAGATAGTAGAGCCAGGACAACATAAAGGACAGGTCAGTTGCATTGGTGTCTAACATTGTTCCAGAGTGTCTCTCCACTCCACTCTGAGCAAGAACTGAGGCGACTCTTGAACAGCTTTAGCTTGGTTCTCCTCCAGTAGGGATAGGTTGATTCTAAAACAGAGCGTGTTGGCAATGCCTTAACGATCTTCCATGATTTCAGGAGGACACAGTCCATGGAGACCTGTAATGAGCCAGTGGTAGGGCTGGGCGGTATACCGCAAAAATACCGATACCGTCACTGGCGTCGGTTAACCGACCTCAACTTAGCCAGGACGGTATCTGCGGTATTTTTGCTTTCTATCTCCCTGTCAGAGTGCCCCCTCACTGCGCCCATCCTGTGAGAGCGCCCCCCGCACACACGCACGCCGCCTGGCATTAGCGCTGTACATTATGTGCAGGGGCGCTAATATCAGAGCGGGAGGTGGTGGAGGAGCAGCAGTGTAAGAAGGCCCCGCCCCCCGCAAGTCCCATCCAAGCGCCCGCCCTCCTTACCCGTCCGGTCCCGTCTGAGGCTCCTCACCTGTCCGATAACACCCCACCCCCAGCGGTCCAGTCCCGTCCGATGCCCCCCACTGGTCCCGTCCTGTCCGAGGCTCCTCCCCCACACACCCGGCCGGCGAACACTGCCCATGTTTCCTGTGTGTGCAGGGACGCCGGCGTGTCAGGGCTGGAGGAGCAGCATTTGGGGGCGGCTGTCCTGTACTTCCCTAAGTAACAGTACAGGAGTGTAGCATAGGAGGAATGAATGGGCTGCAGCAGGCAGGATAAGTTATAGGAGACATCCTGCTGCAGCCCATTCATTCCTCCTATGCTACAGCCCTGTACTGTTACTTAGGGAACTACATTTCCCTGTATAGTAATACACCCCTATCCGCCACCCTGTATAGTCATATACCCCTGTCTGCCCCCCCCTGTATAGTCATACGCCCCTGTCCGCCCCCCATATATTCATACACCCCTGTCCGCCCCCCCCCGTATAGTCATACACCCCTGTCCGCCCCCCCCGTATAGTCATACACCCCTATCCGCCACCCTGTATAGTCATATACCCCTGTCTGCCCCCCCCTGTATAGTCATACGCCCCTGTCCGCCCCCCATATAGTCATACACCCCTGTCCGCCCCCCCCCGTATAGTCATACACCCCTGTCCGCCCCCCCCGTATAGTCATACACCCCTGTCCGCCCCCCCCCGTATAGTCATACACCCCTGTCCGCCCCCCCTGTATAGTCATACGCCCCTGTCCGCCCCCCATATAGTCATACACCCCTGTCCGCCCCCCCCGTATAGTCATACACCCCTGTCCGCCCCCCCCGTATAGTCATACACCCCTGTCCGCCCCCCCCGTATAGTCATACACCCCTGTCCCCCCTCTGTATAGTCATACACCCCTGTCCCCCCCCCCGCTGTATAGTCATACACCCCTGTCCCCCCCCCGCTGTATAGTCATACACCCCTGTCCCCCCCCCTGTATAGTCATACACCCCTGTCCCCCCCTGTATAGTCATACACCCCTGTCTGCCCCCCCCTGTATAGTCATACGCCCCTGTCCGCCCCCCATATAGTCATACACCCCTGTCCGTCCCCCCTGTATAGTCATACACCCCTGTCCCCCCCCCCTGTATAGTCATACACCCCTGTCCCCCCCCCTGTATAGTCATACACCCCTTTCCCCCCCTGTATAGTCATACACCCCTGTCTGCCCCCCCCTGTATAGTCATACGCCCCTGTCCGCCCCCCATATAGTCATACACCCCTGTCCCCCCCCTGTATAGTCATACACCCCTGTCCGTCCCCCCTGTATTGTCATACACCCCTGTCCCCCCCCCTGTATAGTCATACACCCCTGTCCGTCCCCCCTGTATAGTCATACACCCCTGCCCGCCCACCCCGCCTGTATAGTCATACACCCCTGTCCGCCCACCCCGCCTGTATAGTCATATACCCCTGTCAGCCCACCCCGCCTGTATAGTCGTACACCCCTATCCCCCCTGTATAGTCATACACCCCTGTCCGTCCCCCCTGTATAGTCATACACCCCTACCTCCCCTGTATAGTCATATACCCCCATCCCCCCCCCACTGTATAGTCATACACCCCTATCCCCCCTGTATAGTCATATACCCCTATCCCTCCTGTATAGTCATACACCCCTGTCCACCCCCCGCCTGTATAGTCATACACCCCTGTCCACCCCCCCCGTATAGTCATACACCCCTATCCGTCCCCTGTATAGTTATACACCCCTGTCCGCCACCCCTGTATAGTTATACACCCCTGTCCGCCACCCCTGTATAGTCATGCTCAGTGAGTTTTTTACTTTTTTGATATTGACAGTTTTTCATAGCAAGTGGGTGTGGTTTGCAAAAAGGGGCGTGTCATAATTATCGTTACCGCGGCTACATGTGCGATTAATCGCGATATTGATTTTGGCCCATATCGCCCAGCCCTAGCCAGTGGTGTATCAAAGTAGGGGGGGGGGGGTAGGAGGTGTCAACATTGGCAAAGCAGGGATAGTAAGTGTAGAGGAGCATGCATCCACCATAGGCTCTAAGGTTGAAGATGTCTGTGCAGATTAAAGTGATTTGCGCTCTCCTCCCATTCAGACTGGCTTGATTGACAGTGCGAGTGCAGTGCTTCATTTCTCTGCACCCAGGCTGCACAAAACAGGTGACTGATCTTAGGGAGACCAGACAAAGATAACACTGTCAGCTGCTGCATAAAGCTAAATGCATTCCTGGAAAATACGAATATGCAAATACAAAGAGCCAGTGGAGCCTCATTTAAAAGTCTAGAAACACAGGACTAGCCAGATATTCAGGAAGGACCCAGCCAAGGGGTGGCTCCTGTAGGGAAACCAACAAAACCACCATATTAAGTGGCCCTATAAGTCAATGTAATGACAAGGGGAAAAACCAAGGCCGGGTATCCATCCACAGACAGCTGTTTTGGGCGGTGCCCCTCATCAGTGTCGAGCAGGATTCTGGCTTGGCTGGGCCCTTCTCAGAGGGATATCTGGCTAGTCCTGTGTTTTGAGACTCTTAAATGAGGCTCCACAGTCTTTTTTTTTTTTTTTTTTTTTCAAACAAGACAGGTGAGTAATGGTGCGTTTACACAGGCAGATTTATCTATCAGATTTTTGAAGCCAAAGCCAGGAACAGACCATAAGCAGGGAACGGGTCATAAAGGAAAGACTGAGATTTCTCCCTTTTTCAAATCCATTCCGGGGTTTGGCTTGGAAAATCTGTCAGATAAATCTGCCTGTGTAAACACACCCTAAGCCTTCTTCCAACTCCTTCATAAATGGCCATTAATGAGTAATAACAAATTTACTGTTGTTAATGTCGGGCTTTTTCTTGCAATTATATAAGTGATCCAGACCGGCTTGATTGACCGGGATTTTCTATGAAATTAGGATGTCAATCAACCCAGTCTGAGATCTAGCATTTCCAACATTTTTGCATTTAGGTATAGATATAAAAATAGTTATAAGTACTATTATCCATATAATTACACCAGCATCTAATATTCTATCTATGATACAGCACTGATTTCTTACGTAGAGACATCTTTCACTTTTTTTTTTTAGTATTAAAAAAGTATCATTTTGATCTATTTAATTTCTTTCACATACATAATAGGGCTAATTTACTAATGTGTTCAGGTTTTTGTCCATTTTCCCTGTCGGCTTAGTGTTCTGACGTATTTACTAAGGGTATGTGCACACTGAGGAAAAGGCGAGGAATTGAAGAGGAAAGTTTTCTGCTCTGGCATAATAGGAGCGGAATTCTAGTAGAATTCAACAGAATTAAATCCCCCATTGATTTATATAGGATTTATGTCAACTCTTTGGGCGGAAAGCAGATCTGCAGTGTGAACAACAGAGCGGAAATTCCATTGAACACAATGAGACATTGCTCTGTTCATATTTTACAGGAGGAATTTCAAGCGGAAATTAAGAGAAGATTCTTCTTCGAAAAATGTGCGGATAAGCTCCGGCGGATTCCATGCACTCAGCCACCCCTCAGACCCGTCCCCCCCCCCCCCCCCCGCGCGCTCACGCTTAAACATCTGGCGTCCCATAGGCTCCATTCCATGGTCTGGCATCCGTCCGAAGAATTGACATGTAAATTCTTTTTTGGGCAGATGGCGGAGTCTGACTGAATAAAGTGAATAGAGTGGAGGCTATTGGACGGTCAGATCTTCAAGCGGGGGTTGGGGGATATGAGCGCACAGAATCCTCCGGAGCTTATCCGTGCAGTTTCCATAGTCTGCAAGGACGTTACAATTTTTTTTAACAACCTGATAATCTGTCATATTTGACCAAAACCTGCCAAGTAGGCATGTCATGGGTGTATCCTTTAAAACCCGCCACTACTGACAGATTTATTAAGCAAACCGTCATTTTTTGTGGGTTTCTCTTATAAATAACAGCCATTTCTAGTGTGGCGGGATTTGTAGAAAAAAAAAAAAAAAGGATAACAGCTAAAAATTGATGCATTGTTAGTAAATGAGGCCCAATATGTATAATTTGGTAATGGGGAACTATCCCCCTGTTAGAAGTATTTTATAATCCAGTTTTCTGTACAAGCAGGGCCCATCTTGCCCCCTATATATCATGCTAGTGTTACCCTATTTGGTGACAGTGCGACTACTCTGCTCTGTGACATTTGCAGGTCCTTCATTCTTCTCTTAGATATGAATGTACATCTATAGAAGCCTCTTGCAGGCAGCATGGATTTGTCACTAAACCTTCAATCCTTATCACTTTTTGTACACTTGTTACTTGTCACAACAAGAGGCTGTTCTGCTCTGGCTTTCTGCACATTCCAAATAGGATAATGGAGCCTGAAATCTCTAGCAGCCATTGACTGTGTGCCAGAAATAGAAAGATGACCCGCAGATACGGAGGGACCTTAGGAAACAAATTGTTACTGGAACCTACACGTGTTCTCGTCTCTTGGCAAAGGTTATAGATTGTACGAAAAACTCTGGATCACGTCTGAGACCTTGTCAGAAATGTACAGACATGTTCTTACTACAAGTGATATAGATATACAAGATATACATATATTTTTCATTTTATTTCTATGATACACAATATATTATGTCAGCTGCAATGTCTCTAACTGCTGATATTGGTAAAAAAAAACAACTTATGGGTAAAATAGAGACATGGGCCCAGATTTATCAAGCTGTGCAAAACAGAAACTGGTGAAACTGCTCATAGCAACCACAGTTCAGCTTTTATCTGGGTCAAATGAAAGCTGAGCTGTGATTGGTTGCGGTGGGCATTTTACACCAGTTTCTATTTTGCTTGATAAGGGTATGTTCACACTGAGCAAATCAGGCAGAATTCCACAGCGGAACCCCGCCGTGGTCAGTGTGTCATTGCCCGTCTATGGGAGAGCACGCACTTCTCCGCTGCCGTTGCTCTCCGCTCAAAGTAGTGACATGTCACTTCTTAGAGCGGAGAGGGGAAGGAAGCGGACGTGTCCTGTCACTGCAGGACACTGAGCAAATACGGTGGAATTCCGCGGCGGAGGGCCATGGCACCTTTTACATATCCATCTGTGCTTTCATAATGTAGAAAAAATATTATATTCTCCGGTGCAAAGTGTCAAAGAGCTGAAGTTGCAGCAAGCTGTGATTGCCATCCTTTTCTCTGCTTGGTTGACAGTCAGCTGAGGGTGATTCCGGAGCAGGGTTAGGGACAGGGTGGTGAGCAAGGAGGCATTCCAGCTTGCTGCACTTCAGGAATATGGAAAGTCTCTTTGACACTTTGTACCAGAGAATAAAAGCAATTTGGAAGCACAGATGGATATATGAAAGGTATCATGTGTCACCTTGACTTAATAGTTATCTAACAGTGTCAGCAATTTGGAAGGTTAATAGTAGTTTAATACAGACACAATATTAGAATATATCAAACCCAACCATCCTCTCTTGGCATTTTCCATCCAGCATTTTGGATGGGGTGTGTGCATGTCCTTAGGTTAATCAGGCAGTTTGGAGCACTGGGGGCGGGACTACCATCCCAGAGGACCAGTGTGACCTGACCCTGGCTGGGTTGATACATTGATATAGATTAGGAGGGGCGGACAGGAAGGGGTGGATCGGTGCTCCCATTGCTCCAAATTTGCCAATAAGGAAATAACTACAAACTACCCAGAAAAGGCGCAAAAGATGAAGGTAAGAAACCTGTGCTTAGACAGATTAGTCTAACCTGCCAATTGTTTCCCTTTAAATGATGGCCGTCCAATAAAAATGGCAGTCACTTTGGTGTGTGAACAAAGGCTAAAAATTTTTTTTTTTTTTTTTTTTTTTTTAATTCTACTAATGTTGCTTTAGGAAGCCAACAGCCGGGGGATGAGTAGCAATGGAATGTGGCATCTCAGTGTGATAATTTATATCTTGAATTTTACAGAATACGTGTGACAGTTGATGGAGAATTTCTTCATTATATTTTTCCACTTCAGTTTTTGGACTCTCCAGAATGGGACTCACTGAGACCTTCTGAAGAGGGTGTCTTTCAGGTAAGAATTATTAACAATTTTGTCCAAATTTAGTTGATGTATACCAATAAAAAAAAAAGAGAAACTATAGTATAATAAGTAAGAAAGGTAAACTATTTAATATATTAAGGCTATGTTAGATGTTAGATATTTTAGATGAAAAATCTACAGTTTTTTGATAATGGCAACAGTTAATAATCATGGTCACTATTTACAGCCACGATTATAAAATAATAGCCATTATTTTAAAGGGAGCCTTTCACCTTAGCACTTGGGGCAGAGCTTGTCTGACCTCGCTATAGAGCTCCAAGTCCCGATACTTACCAGACCTGCTGTGGAGTAATTGCCGCCCGACGGTCTGCACACCTAATATGTAAATTAGTCCAACGTCCATGGGAAATCCCTGCTCCAGAGATTTGCTATAGACAACTGACTCTTCTCATTTACATGTTGAGCCCTCAGACCATCGGGCAGCGATTTCTCCACAGTGGGACCAGCTTTGGGAGCGGGACCAGTAGCAGCAGGTAAGTATCAGGGGCTCTACTGGGGGGTCCAGGGGGTGCCGGTGTAACAGGTTCCCTTTAAAACCAATGGCCGTTTTTTTTTATCTATAAGGACGTTGTGGGAACATTGTCTTAAATGGACTTGGTGTTTGGATCTATTCTGTTAGGGTATTTTTACATGGGCAAAACCAGTCTGTGAAAAACAACTTAAAGGGGTTATCCAGCGCTACAAAAACATGCCCACTTTTTCCCCTCTCTTGTCTCCAGATTGGGTGGGGTTTGGAACTCAGTTCCATTGAAGTAAATGGAGCTTAATTGCAAACCATACCTTACCTGAAGACGAGAGGAGGAAAAGTGGCCATGTTTTTGTAGCGCTGGATAACCCCTTCAAAAACAAAATTGCAGTGTGTATTTTGATGGTGCTTTTGATGTGTTTTTTTTGTTCGTTTTTAAAGTTTTCATTGATCTCATTGGAGAAATTTATATGACATGCGATTTCTTTTTTTTCTGCAAGGAACAAAAACATGCATTTTTGTGAATGTTCCCTATTGTAATCAATTGAAGATTTTTTTTATTTGTAGGTAAAAGGGCAGCAATTGCATTATGTGAAATTCCCTGTAACTAGGGCTTCTAGAGTTGGTAAACATTTGGGCCACATGATTGTCTGTAGGTTTGCTGTGTTCATTGTTTGTAGGTTTGACTACAGGGCCATTTTACGTTGTATATGAATTGAGGTAAAATTGTACTGCATTTTGTTCCCATTACCAGGTCAAGCTAAATGTCCATTTGTAATGATACATTTAATGCTGTTTTTTCAGGTAACACTTACTGCAGAAACAAAGTGCAAATACATTACTTGGAGGAGGAAAAAACTCTATTTACTATTTGCAAAACATCGCTTCATCTCAAGACTTTTTTCAATGTTGATAAGGGGAGACATAGCGGACAAACTCTACGCATTGAACGAAAAGGTGTTTGTCGACAGTGGATTCCGATTTGACATCAGGCTCCCGAACTATTATCATATGGCCTTGCCAGAACAGTCACACTCCACTGCTCCCACCATTCATGTTCAGGACTTCTCCACGAGGAGAAAAGCAGCAAAGAGGCCATAACAAACCAATGTTCAATTTTCTTAACTCACTAGGAATTATAGCTTGATAATAGTCAAGACTTTAGTAACTGTACAAGGCAAAGTGCCACTTACTGCATTCATCACAGACAGTAACTCCTTTATATTCACTGTTTTATAATGCTCATTGTCTACTGATATCTTCACAATGCCTTTCGATAGTTGCCATTTAATTACAAAAAAAAAGTGAAAGGCATTGTAAACACCCATAGTATTATCTTAAAGCGACTGTGTACCCACTATCTGCCCCCCAAACTGCTTGTACCGTCGGATAGCTGCTTTGAATCAAAGATCTGTCCTGGGGTCCGCTCGACAGGTGATGCAGTTATTGTCCTAAAAAACAACTTTTAAACATAAAGCGATGTTTCAAATTGGCATGGCCTAGAGTGTCTGTGCCCTAGGCCTGCACCGCCTGTCTGTTCCTCCTCCCCACCCTCCTCAACATTAGGAATGCCCCTGCGCAGGATTTCTTCTATTAATCACTTGCGTGAACACTGCACCTGTGCCTTAACGATCCACCACATGTGCAGTGTTCAGACAAGTGATGAATAGGAGAAATCCTGCTGATGAGGAGGGATGGAGGGGCGTCGCAGGCCTAGGGCACAGGTACTCTAGGCCACGCCAATTTGACACAGGGCTGCAAGATTAACAGTTGTTTTTTAGGACAGTAACTGCGTCACCTACCAAACTGACCTTGGATTAAATGCTGCTATCTGACAGTAAAAGCGTTTGGGGGGGGGCAGATTGTTGGTACAGAGTCGCTTTAAGGGTAAACCAGGCATTTTGTAAGATAATCAAACTTGATCCTTGTATTAAGTAGAGATGAGCGAACCTGCCGGATTTCTGGTTCGTACGAACCAGAAATCTCGGCATCTCACTCCCGCTGTCTGCCGGCTCCGTGCAGCCGGTGGATACAGCCTAAGGAACGCCTAGAAAACTGGGATACAGCCTATAGGCTTTATCCCAGTTTTCTAGGCATTCCTTAGGCTGTATCCACCCGCTGCACGGAGCCGGCAGACAGCGGGAGTGAGATGCCGAGATTTCTGGTTCGTAGGAACCAGAAATCCGGCAGGTTCGCTTGTCTCTAGTATTCAGTATAAATATTTAGTAGACATGTGACGCATCTTTCGCTCCACATGTGCCAATTAAAGTAATCCATGTAGAATGGTTGATGTTCTTGTCATGCATCCTGTACCCTAGTTCCTTTTAAATATTTTTTTTTTCTAAAGTACAATCTACAGAGAATAGCTTTTTATTTCTGATAGTCCACAATTACTGTGAATGTTCCACATCCAGACTGTACAAACAATCAAGAGTTTTATAAGCAGGCCATTCTACTAGAAGTTTCTATTATTAATCATACGTCAAGAAAACTCATATTCATAGTAAACATTTTTTTCAATCAATGTAATTTGTAATGTCTCTTTTCTTTCTGGTGATTGCTTTTCTCCTTGTTCATACATGCCAGACAGACGCAAATCAGACCCATAATTTTTTTTTTCTGCTTATGCTGAAATTGTTCATTGCGATTACAAACAGACGACAGATGAATATGTAGAAATATTATTATTCAAATACATTTGCCTACATCTTGACACTTTATAACTCATACTAATAGGAAATGATAAGTATATATAGTAGGACGGAGTATTCTTTAATAAAACATTGGTTTGGAAACATGACAGGCTTTCCTATATTCCAATGTGATCTGCAGGAGTTGCAAGAAGGTAAAGGAAAACTATCGGCAGATTCGTGCATCGCTCTTGTGATCTTTCAAGAAATTTGATCTGGTAAAATATGTAGATTAGCTTCTTCAATTAGCACTGGAGGCTTTCTTTGGCCCGCCCAGTGCACTATTCGGCCCGCCAGCAGCCTCCTACGGTTGCGTCTACCGATGCATACTCCATTATGTCGGAAGACTGGTCTGCTTATGCATTTTTAAATATGCATAAGTAGGTGTAAACATCGGAGGTTGCGGGCCAAACAGTGCACTCGGGGGCGGAGGAATGCCCCCAGTACTCTAGAGGACCTAGTTTAAATATTTTTCTCAAAAACACAGGACTTGCTGGATAGAGGAGGTAGGGGATACCGGGAATTATCAGCCTGTCCCATAGGCTTCATTCTATGCTCAGCAGGCTGTGAAATCCTCCAGAACATAGAATGTAGAGATGAGCGAATATCGAGCATGCTCGAGTTTGTCCGAACCCGAGCGTTCGGCATTTGATTAGTGGTGGCTGCTGAAGTTGGATAAAGCCCTAAGGTTTTTTGGAAAACATGGATGCAGCCAATGACTATATCCATGTTTTCCACATAGCCTTAGGGCTTTATCTAACTTCAGCAGCCACCGCTTATCAAATGCCGAACGTTCGGGTTCAGATGGACTCGAGCATGCTCGATATTCGCTCATCTCTAGTAGATTGGAGTCTATAGGACAGGTGGGGTGAGCGGCAAAATCTGCGGGAAGTTCTCTGCGCAGATTCCGTAGCGTTAAGGTCCAAATTAATTAAGGAGATCAGATGGTAGTCAGCTGGAGAGGTAAGGTCTTTAGGAAGAACAATGATATAAGTTGTGTTCACTTCAGGGGGATAGAGTTGCCTGACTGAAAGAACAGTAAAATAAGGTGTCACTTGCTTCTGTAGAATTTTAAAGTGTCACTGTCGTTTAAGTTTTTTTTGCAGAAATCAATAGTACAGGCGATTTAAAGAAACTTTGTAATTGGGTTTATTAGCCGGAAAATGCATTTTGATAATGAAAAAGCAGTTTGAAGCTCTCCCCCCTGTCTTCATGGTTCTCTTATGGAGAGGGGAGGGGTTGAGGGAGATGAGGCACCAAAACAGGACAACAAAGAGTTAATTTACAGCTACATCACCGGGCTATCTTCTCTAAAATCAGCACTGACCTCTGAGTACCATTTTCACACAGGTCCTGCTGTGTAATCCTTTGTTCTCTGCTCTCGGCCGGTGACTAATCTCCATCCTTCCCTCTCCATAGCACAGACAGGGCTCGACTGATGTAAAAGAGTCAAGATTTCCTGATAATGAGCAGTGAATGAGAGAGAGGAGGGGGGGGGACCTAGGGAAAGTCTTTTTGAATGCAGATAATGGCATATTTGCCTAGTAAACCCAATTACAAAGTTTCTTAAAATCGCCTGTACTATTGATTTCTGCAACAGTGACACTTTAAAGAATTCCCCAGTGAATCTGTCTGGTCCTGGAGCTTTATTTGGTAATTTTTTTATGGCCACTTGACCTTTGCCGCTGGAAGCAGGGAATTCCCTGTCCTCCGTTGACAGACTTGGGAGCCTTGGGATACAAAAAGTGTGGCTTCATTCGCGGTTTCTATCCTGGTATATAGAACCGTGTAGAAGTCACGCAGCATTGAATTTCCAGGGACCCAGTGGGACCCCATAACTGCGTAATATTGGGGGGGGGGGGGGGGGGGGGGTTGACCTCTCTCAAAATTGGCCAAGTGTCTTTCATTTGAATTAGTTTAGAGCAGGAGCTATGTGAATATGTATGGCTTATGCATATAGCGCAAACACAATAAGGATCAAGTATACACTTCTTCTGTAGATTATTAATTATTAATACCCAATTTCTGAGGAAAGCAAAGTGATTGGACGGTATAATTATTACAGAAGGAAAAGCTAGAACCACTCATAAATAGCACAGACTTTTTTTATTTATTTTATTGTGAGCAAATAAATTGGTAATATTTAACCATATTTACGGCAGAAATGATATAAAACACCTGTCACTGACTTTCAAGGATTTACAAGCCTAAAACTCACATGGAAATTACCATGAGTAATTGCTGTTCATTTTGCGATTGTAATTAAATTACTGCAATGAAATTCTTCCATTTCTTACTATTGGAAACTGACGTGATGCAGTTTTTAGCTGCGTTCACACTACGTATATTTCAGTCAGTATATTTCAGTCAGTATTGCAACCAAAACCAGGAGTGGATTAAAAACACAGAAAGGCACTGTTCACACAATGTTGAAATTGAGAGGATGGCCGCCATATAACAGTAAATTATATAAATTATATTATTTCAATATAACAGTCGTTGTTCTAAAATAACAGCAAATATTTGCCATTAAATGGCGGCCATCCACTCAATTTCAACATTGTGTGAACAGATCCTTTCTGTGTTTTTAATCCACTCCTGGTTTTGGTTGCAATACTGACTGAAATATACTGAATGAAATATACATATACTGACTGAAATATACGTAGTGTGAATGCAGCCACAAACTGCAATAAAATCTGATTGTGTGTTCTCATCCTATGTATTATTAGAAGATCTGGCTGCTTCTCTGTCCCAGTCGTAACCTCTACAATGAACAAAGCAGAAATAAAGCTCGCCAGGGAGTTGTACAGATCTGCAAGATCCCAATGCTTATATAGTAAAAGCTCCTAAACTGCTAATGAGAATATTTCAGGTAATTACTATGTATAATAATGGATGTTGGACATTCTAAGGATCATTTCCCAAAAAGTGGATTCCCTAAATATATATTTAATTGGCCATGGCTAGCCTGGGTTGTGAAATCTAAGGAATTTCCAGATTTTCAAATCTTAAAGGGGAACTCCAGCTATCCCATAGAAAATACACAAAAAGCATTTAGGCATACTAACCAATACCCCACCATTTGACACCTTTGCCACCTGTCAAACTTATACAAATGATCCCAGTTTAACATCATGGCACCCAGCTGGGAAACTACATCTCCTAGGATACATTGCATTGCAGACTTAACTGCCGGGTACCCGCCCCTGTCTTGTAGTATCTGCTTTGTACAGTTAACAGTATTTATCTATCTTTGTCTATCCATTCATCCACATAGATATATTAGAGAAACAGAGAGAGAGATGAAACAAGTTTCTCCTTTCCCCTATACTACTCAGGAGATCACTGTGTGTTGTCAGCAGTGGGCGGGGTTACAGAGGAGGTGGTACAGGTGGCCTGGCAACAGAAGAGACAGAGATCATGTGACCTCTGTCTCAGAAGGGAGGGAAATAGAGTTTAGTCTAGACAGAGTGGACCGGGAAATAAGTTTTTTTAGTAGCTTTCATCCCTCAGCATATTATCCCATAGTAATTTCATAGCATATCATATTATTCCGTAGCACTTTACAATTCTGATCAGTCCCGCTCATTACACAAATTTAATAATTATGGCACAAAAGACTGAAATTGTATGAGGCTTCTGACATCAACAGCTGCTTCAGTAATTGCTATGTTATAAATCACTAATATGGCCCAGCTCTGCTAGAAGGTGTGACATGCATTTTATTCGCTACAACAGATATTGATTGCATGTATGTCTAACAATGAAAAGGCATAATTAAATGGTAACCAATTCAGCTGGGAGAAGAAGTATTTGCATATGCTTGCTAACAAGTTTCTGATTAATTAATAACATGAATGGCCATAGGCTTTATTAAACCAAGCCGAGTCTACTAGAGACATTTGGTCTGTCTGATGGCATAACGGAAAAGCATGTTAGTCCTATATTTTAGTTTCTTCAAAGTAGCCATTGCCTCATCTCTTATTTTCTTAACCAGCTTTAAGAGGTAGCCTTCATGGATGGTTTTCAGTTAATCTTCTAAGGGGTACTCCGGGCGGGGGTTATTCTTACGGTATCAAACAAAGTCCAGTGAAGTAAAGGAGAAACTGCGGCAACTGTTAGCCAGATGAAGTGTGGCTAGTCCACACGAAACGATCGTCGCTATCCACTGTATGTCCGTGTGTACGTCCTCCCATTCACCCCCCTGATGCCTTTCTGTATAACTGTGTGCGTTCTGCTGAGCACCACCTGCTGTAATCACCCTTTCAGCTATTGTATCCCTGGACTCTCTGCTTGTTGTAGTAGTGCCGAGTGTTACTTCTTTTGTTTTGTGCAGTTTACGGTATGGCCGGGGAAGGGGTGGAAATAGTGGTCGCCGGTCACTTACCTCCCCGGTTCCAGCGCCAGATCCCGGATCGTGATGCCCCATTTTCCCGACCGCCGCTTCCTGGTCTTAGCTGCGGCTTGAGACAAGGTGGGACTCTGCTACGACCGCTGAATGGCTGAGCTGCCTTGAGACGTCACGTCTCAAGCCGCAGCTTAGAACCAGGAAGGGGTGGCTGGACAGGAGAAAGGGGCAGTGTGATCTGGGACCCAGCGCTGGAACCGGGGAGGTAAGTGACCGGCGACCTCTATTTCCACCCCTTCCCTGGCCATATCCTAAAATCAACCCCCGCCTGGAGTACACCTTTAAGAAGTTTCCATGTTTGTTGAGCACCTGTCAGCAGCTTTCCCTTGTGCTCCACCTCAACCAAAGCTATCTTTTTGAGTCTATGTTAGGAGCTATGGTAGCCAGGTAATTTGACAAGTTCCCCATCACTCTCCTTTACCAAGTTTTCCCAATGTAACTTGTTCAATAAAGTCCTCTCTATTTTTTAATTTTAAATTGCTTTTTTTTTTATTTTTTCCGCCTGAAACAGAGATTTCTGCACATCATGTGAAAAAATGTGCTAGTGAAAAAATTCTTGTGCAAATGTATATTCGGTAAGGTCTGTCCACAGGAAAAGTCACAGTCACAGGAAAAGTAGCATGTTTAGAGTATTACCTGCTATAAAATGCATAGAGGTTATTATGCCCTTGGTCAGAAATTTCCTGACACAATACTGTGAAGAACTAAAAAGTCAGCTTGAAAGAGTTAGATTAAGTGATGGCTTCTTTCATAAGCATTTAATCAATAGTACTGAGCACTAGAAGCTTTATAAATTGTTCTTTCCACGTGAAAGAAAACCAGTTGTATCAAACAGTAAGTGGAAGTTCCCATAAAATGATTAATGTTAAGGTAACTATTATAGTCTAACCAGAAAGTAATAAATATCAGGTAAAAAAAAATAAAAAAAACTGCTGCAGAAGCATAAACTATTGCTTTACCCATCTGCCCACTTCTGAAACTACCAAAAATCCATTTATTTTTGGGGTCTTAGTTCTGTATTTCTAGGTTATAAATCCTGGTTGAGTAGTTGCTTAGTACTACAAGTCCCAGAATGCATTGCTTTCCCTTGCTGTTCTATCATAGTCTCCCACCCTCCCTACTCCCATCCCCCAGCACTCTTGCCAATTTCCCACCCAAAGCTGTGGCAGACCATCTCATTTCAGACTATTGCACAAGTAATTAGGCTACAGCTCCTGCTGTTTCATTCAGCACAACAAGGCAGCGTGTTGCAATCACAACTCACTCTGCCTAAGGTTGTGTTAAAACATTGCGCAATTTCAGTGATTTTACTAAAATTGCAGCAAAATGTCACTATTTACCATATTTGAGCAAAATGTGGCAAACTCAACAGAAATAGATAGATAGATAGATAGATAGATAGATAGATAGATAGATAGATAGATAGATAGATAGATATGTGTATCAAACATAGTGAAGTAGGCCGTAGGGATTGGTCACTCGGGTGTGTGGCTAGAGCTCAGAGATAAGATCCCGCCAAGCCTCCTGTGACATTAGTATAATGCTGCTGTACAAGACTAACCATCCTGTCCACTCCTCTGCTGTGCTGCATGGTCATCCTGGGGCTGCTGCTGTCTTCTGGTGTCTTCCTTCTGCTGCAATGACACCTCTGGCCACTAGGGTGCGCATAGATATACATCCATGTTTTTTTGTCTATTATACCTTTTACATAATATCCTTCTCTGGATATAAGTTGAATGCTTCTAAATGTCAATTCATATATTTGATCCTTCACCTGACCCTTCCTATGTGTCCGGCTATAGTTTGCATTGCCAAATCCTCCCTGACTTATCTGAGAATTAAAGTGGGACATAATCCTCTCCCCTTATGTACACTCTATTAGGGTGCGTGCACACTACCGAATGGCTACGGAAACCCCGTTACGCATTCCGTAGCTTGCACCCGCCGGCGGACCGATGCGTTGATGGATTCCATCGTCCGTCCAAAGTATGAACATGTTCATTCTTTGGGCTGTTTTGCAGTCCTTCTTGGCTGGAAGATGGATCAGAGATGTGCTGGATCACAACTAGCGCGGATGGTAAGTATGCACTTCTTGTGATCTTTAAAGTGTCACTGTCGTTATAACTTTCAAAATCTAAATCAACAGTAGATGTGATATAAAGCAAGTTTGCAATATACATTCATTATTTTTTTTTTGTTATTATGCTGTAAAACAAAGCTGTACTTACCAGAAATGCAGGTCCAGTCTCCTGAAGGCAGATTTTCTGACTGTGCTGGTTGAAAGAAAAAAAAAAAACAGACTAAACACAGGAATTCCGCCCAGTACAGAGAGTCACAGCTCAATGTATCCATCAATGATATGACTGCCTTCTCTGTGAGCGCTCAGATGACCTGGGAAACACTGGACTTTCTGTTTTCTTACGCTTTGAGGGGAAAAAAAAAATTAGAAAACAGGAAGTGCTGTGTTCTCCATGATAGCAAAAATACAGCACAGATATATAAATAGTAAGGATGGTCCGAACCTGCTGAGGTTCGGGTTCGTATGATCATTAGATTCCCACTGTCTGCCCGCTCCGTGCAGCGGGTGGATACAGCGGGAGGACCGCCTAGAAAACTGGGATACAGCCTATGGCTATGGCTGTATCCCAGTTTTCCAGGCAGTCCTCCCGCTGTATCCACCCTCTCCACGGAGCGGGCAGACAGCGGGAATCATTGCCGAGACCATCCCTAATAAATAGCCTATATACACATCTGTGCTGTCGGTTTTATTTTATTCGTTATCGGCCACATTTCCCCTGTTTACACAGGAAGATTTGTGCCTGACAACAATACATTTGAAAGCCTGCTGTAAAGACCGAATCCGCAGAGGAATGGTCGCTTTCCCCATCCTCGGCTGATCGGCGTGACTTTTACATGTACTGATTGTCTACTGCAGGAGCATTTCTAACACTTCTGGTGATATTCGGCCTGTGTAAAAGGCCCTTATACCACCCTGGAGACTTCCTCAGCTGCCATATTGCCACTTTCCCCCCTAATACATGCTACAATTGCTGAAGGAGGGTAAGTGCACACTGAGTAAATAGGACGGAAAGTTTGTCGCGTAATCCGACGCTCGCACCCCCTCGCGGACAGTGGCGGGTGCACACGTCTCCGCCCATGTTATAGACTCCTTTCTATGCACGGGCGGATTCCTTCCTCCGCCCAAAGAATGATCGAGTTCATTCTTTGGGCGGAGGAAGGAGTCCGCCCGTGCATAGAATGAAGTCTATGGCAGGGTCGGAGACGCGCGCACCCGCCGCTGAGTGCGAGCGTCGGATTACCCGAAGGACTTTCCGTCCTATTTACTCAGTGTGCACATACCCTTACTGTCCTCCCTGAGAAACAACGTTATCTTCAGAGACATCATAGCCGGCTGGAAAGCTGTGTGAAAATTATTTAAACTCCTGTGTTGCCTTGCCATACATTTCCTGTTAATGCACTCTCCATTATATTCTGAGGGAATACACAATCCTATGTATGAAAAATGCAGATAACACCACATACATTTGTTGAGATCTCTCCTAGACTCTGAAGTTAGACAATTTATTCCAAAGGATCAATTCCACCAGAAATGTTGCCTCCCACCCATTCCCATCTGGCAATATAACCAAAACCGCAGCTGTGCTACATCTAGAGTCTGTGACATAGCTACCACAGAGAGGACAGGTGGCCTTAATCCTCACCACATCAACAACTTTCTCTCTCTATGCTCTATAAGGGTATGTGCACACTACGGAATCCTGGCATATTACCCACCGGGGATTCCGCAGCTCACCCCAACTCACGGACGCTATGGTTTGGCACATTCCGACATCCATGCACTTTTTTTTTTTAACACTTTGTTTCACTTTAAAACATGCAATCAATAGATTGCATATACTGATCTATGCTATGCCATAGCATAGCATAGATCAGTGTTATCGGCGATCTATGCATAGAGCCTGCCTGAGAGCAGACTGTATACATAGTTCAGCCATCCAACAGGAAGGAGGTAAGTGACTTACCCATACCCGTTGGTACAAGCTATTGGGACCCCGGCAGTATGGCTGCAGGGGTCCTGATTACTCAGTGACAGGAGCTTGTCCTGTCACTGAGTACATTAAACATCACAATCTCTATAGATCACAGTATTTAAGCGGATAATGACAGGCAGCGTCGGGATCACTGCTATAACTGTCATTATGCTGGGATCCCCAAACACTGATGTGTGCGGGAGCACTCTCACTGCGGCGGTCCCATACAAATCTACAGCCCCTCACAGTCAGGAACATAGATATACATTTCTACTGCACAGGGTATGTGCAGCAGGAACATATATCTACGTATTGCTGACATTAAGGGGATAAGAAGCTCCTCCTACTCTGCACTTATCACCAGTATTAAATGCACCTGTTTGAATCTGTAAAAAACACCTGTTCACAAACTCAATGAATCACACTCTAACCTGTTCACCATAACCAAGACCAAAGAGCTGTCCAAGGAGACAAGGGACAGAATTGTACACCCGCACAAGGCTGTAATGGGCTACAGGACAATAGGCAAGCAGCTTGGTGAGGAGGCAATAACTGTTGGCGTTACTGTTAGAAGATGGAAGAAACACAAGATCATTTTCAATGTTACTCACTCTGGGGCTCCATGCAAGATCTCACCTTGTTGCATAAGGATAATCAGGATTCAGCCCAGAACTACACAGGATCTGGTTAATACCATGAATAGAGCTGGTTTCACAGTCTCAAAGATTATTGTTAGTTACATACTATGCCGCCATGGCTGAAAATCCTGCAGGGCATGCAGGTTCCCTCTGCTCAGGCCAGCACATGTCAGGCCTGTTTGCCAATGACCATCTAGATGAGGCTCCATGGTAGAAGGTCATGTGGTCAAATGAGACCAAAATAGAACTTCATCAACTGTACTCAACTGTACTCACGTGTTTGGAGGAAGAAAGATGAGTACATCCCCAAGAACACAGTCCCTGTGAGCTGTGGAGCATAGGAGCGGAAACATCATACTTTTGGGGGTGCTTCTCTACAAACAGGACGGGTTGGCCGCACTATATTGAAGGGAGCATGGATGGGGCCATGTATTGTGAGATTTTGGCCAACAACATCCTTCCTTCAGTAATGACAATTAACAGTACTAAGGAGTGGCACCGTAAGAAGAATTTCAAGGTCCTGGAGTAGTATAGCCAGTCTCTAGACCTGAACCCAATAGAAAATTTGGAGGGAGCTGAAACTTAAAGTGTACCTGTTGTTATAACTTTCAAAATCTAAATCAACAGTACATGTGAAATAAAGCAAGTTTGCAATATTTATTCATTATTATTTTTTTGTTTTGTTATCATGCTGTAAAACAAAGCTGTACTTACCAGAAATCCAGGTCCGGTCTTCTGAAGGCAGATTTTCTGGTTGAAAAAAAAACAGACTAAACACAGGAATTCCACACAATACAAAGAGTGACGGCTCAATGTGTCCGTCAATCACATGACTGCCTTCTCTCTGTGCACGCTCAGATGGCCTGGGATACACAGGACTTCTGACTGTTTCCTGTTGTTTGAGAAGAAAACAGGAAGTGCCGTGTTTTCCCTGATAACTATAAAAAAAATAATGAATGTAAATTGCAAATTGGCTTAATATCACATCTACTGTTGATTTAGATTTTAAAAGTTATATTGACAATAACACTTTAATGTTGCCCAGCGACAGCTACGAAACCTGAAGGATCTGGAGGAGATCTGTATGGAGGTGTGGGACAAAATCCCTGCTGCAGTGTCTGCAACCTCGGGCAAGGACTGCAGGAAACGTCTGACCTCTGTAATTGAAAACAAAGGATTCTCTACCAAATATTACGTTTTCTTTTTCTATTGTATCAAATACTTATTTCATGCAATAAAATGCTAAATAGTTATTTAAAAATCATACAATGTGATTATCTGGATTTTTTTTTTTTATAGATTCTGTCTCTCACAGGTGAAGTGTACCAACAATAAAAATTACACACCGCTCCATTGTTTGCAGGTTGGAAAACTTGCTAGATCGTCAGTATATCCTTCTTATTTCCCCACTGTATACTTTCCATTACATGGTGGCTGAGGGTAAAGATCCCCCATAAGGCCTCACTTCCTCCAAAGGGACACATCTGACATTGCTGGTATCATGTAAATGTCTTCTGAGACACTGGCTTAAAAACATCCTACCAACAATTCTACACAGACACCGCTCTGATGGTAATTCTACATTTGTCATTGATACCAAAGAGTTTTATGATAAAATGGATAGAAATCCTTTATGTCAAATGTGCTAGGTGCGAAGAAACCAACCACTATCATGAAACATTTCCAGTATACCACTTGGTATTGCATGGCTGATTTCCATGGGTCCCTGGGGGTGCTCAGACTGCAGTAATGCTATTATTACCTTTAGATGCAGATGATGTCATATGTTCATAGCACTGAGGTACATTGCTGGTGCTTTACTGAATACTGTAAGCTGACTGTACATTTGTGTTATGTTTTCTTTGACCCAATGTACCTTCAGCTCTTTTCAAACCGACAAAATATTTATTTATATATATATATATATATATATATATATATATATATATATATATACATACACACACAGTAGTCCCTCAACATACAATATTAATTGGTTCCAGGACGACCATTGTATGTTGAGACCAAAACTCTATGGAAAACTGGTCCTGGTAAAGAGCAGTACAGGAAATGTAGTATCACACTGTACTATAGGGAGGGGATACTAGACACACACAGCAGTACAGGACATGTAGTATCACACTGTACTATAGGGAGGGGATACTAGACACACACAGCAGTACAGGACATGTAGTATCACACTGTACTATAGGGAGGGGATACTAGACACACACAGCAGTACAGGACATGTAGTATCACACTGTACTATAGGGAGGGGATACTAGACACACACAGCAGTACAGGACATGTAGTGTCACACTGTACTATAGGGAGAGGATACTATACACACACAGCAGTACAGGACATGTAGTATCACACTATACTATAGATAGGAGATACTAGACACACACAGCAGTACAGGACATGTAGTATCACACTGTACTATAGGGAGAGGATACTATACACACACAGCAGTACAGGACATGTAGTATCACCGTGTACTGTAAGGAGGGGATACTATACAAACACAGCAGTACAGGACATGTAGTATCACCGTGTACTGTAAGGAGGGGATACTATACAAACACAGCAGTACAGGACATGTAGTATCACACTGTACTGTAAGGAGGGGATACTATACACACACAGCAGTACAGGACATGTAGTATCACACTGTACTGTAGGGAGGGGATACTCGACAGCCAGTCACTGCATCCAATTTAGTAATACTGGGATTTTACCAGTAAAATGGCAACTTTCATTGGTCGATCATCTAGTTTTTTTAACATGTGCCGTTGATCCTGACTGTTTGTAGCATTGTATGTTGAGTCGAGTCTCAAGTTACAATGGTCCAAAAAGGAATATTGTATGTTGAAAATATTGTATCTTGAGGCCATTGTAAGTTTAGGGACCAATATATATATATATATATATATATATATATATATATAGTGTTGCCTTGGATTATGAGCTTAATTCGTTCCGGGACAGTGCTTGTAACCCAAATCCACTCCTATATCAAAGCAAATTTTCCCATTAGAAATCACAGAAATTCAGACAATTGGTTCCACACCCCAACAATAATGATTTTTTTTTTAAATTCTGAATAACATGTAGGACAGGTGAAACAAACAATGAGAAACAGCTGAATATGTGATATTATAAGTTACTGTACAGTATAGCAATCAGCATGTGGAGTATAATGTATAGTAACTGCATAAATCTGAAAAACAGCAGCAGTTTGTAGATACAGGATGGAGCTGCAGATCCCCATAATGCAGTAGTGTAGTACAACAGGCTAGAAAAGAGAAGCAGGGCCGCTGTCAGAGGTCTGTGTGGTCACATGACAGCAATGGGGAAGAGGGGGGTGTTCAGCATGGACCAGGATCAGCATCAGGAAGTGAGAATCACAGAGCTGTGCAGAAGGACAGTGACAGAAACCTCTCTATACAGCAGTGTGAATGGCTGAGTGTAAGTGCAGGCACATTATAGCAGCAGTGTGTATAGCTGAGTGTAAGTGCAGGCACATTATAACAGGAATGGAGAGGATGACAAGGGCTGACAGAGACTGCAGGGAGTATGAAGGAATGAGCAGGGCAGATGTGAGCACAGTATAGCAGCACTCACTGTCCAGGGAGAGAGGGATTACAGCCATGATGAGATTACCTCCACAGTCCTGTCGCCTGATGTAAGCCCCAGTCTGAAGTGGATCTGCTATGATTTGGAAGGTGAGGGAGACTTCCTGGGTCGGAGTACAGTGCTGTACACCCCGCTATGGAGACCATGCCCCTCCACCACCCCCACCCAGTACAGGGAGCTCTTAAACCAAAGCAATGCTCTTCTTGCAAAACGTTCTTAATCCAAGTTACTCTCAAACCAAGGTACCACTGTGGGTGTATGCATATATATATATATATCATTCTGGGGGTATTTATACTTTGGGGGCACTGCAAACGCACATGAAACCATTTCTAAAGAATCTGCACTAAAAAATTCAGCTTTCTGAGCCCTGACGTGTGTCCTAACATCAGTTTATAGTCACATATGGGGTATTTCTGTCCTCAGCAGAAACTGGGTAACAAATTGAGTTTCTTGTGAAAATAAAAAATTTGAGCCAATAATTGAAGGGGTTATCCAGTGCTACAAAAACATGGCCACTTTCCCCCTACTGTTGTCTCCAGATTGGGTGGGGTTTTGAAACTCAGTTCCATTGAAGTAAATGGAGCTTAATTGCAAACCACAACTGAACTGGAGACAACAGTAGGGGGAAAAGTGGCCATGTTTATGTAGCGCTGGATAACCCCTTTAATTTTATTGTAACACATGTAAATTTTAATTTTAATGCTAAAAACTAAGGCTAGGCCACTAACTTGCTGCGGATTCTTCCACTCGTCCCTGCGCTCTCCCGCTTCACTCTTCACCCGTCCGATAGATTCTATTCTATGGCCAGGCAGATTCTGTGTCCATTCTAGAAAGGAGTCTATGGGATGGACGGAGAGTGAAGCGGGAGCGCGCAGGGACAAGTGGAAGAATCCGCAGAACGTTATTCATGAGTGTGCCTATACCCTAACTAGTAAGAGCAGAGAAACCTCTGATCCTGGCAGTTTAGAGGGGTTGTCCTGTGTTTGGTATTTGTTAATATAGCCCGCTCAACCAATCCCTGACTGAGATGGAACAGACCCACAGCCAGTGATTGGCTGAGCGGGCTGTCACTCCTGTAACAAGTTTGTCTCGGAAATGGAGGCTCTGCAGTTAGCAGGGGATCCCGGTGACGGCAGAAGAGGACACCGGCGCAGAGAGGTGGGCATAGGATGTTTATTGTTTTACTTGCACCAACAGCAGTATATTAAAAAAGTACCAAATGCAGGACAACCCCTTTAACTCCTAGCATGAAGAGTGCTGCGTTGTGCTTCTTTTCCCGGCTGACCACGATCTCTGTCCAGCAGCAATGAATGAGCTCCATACACTTATAATAAAGCCCATCTCGTGCAACCCTCGGTTAAGGTTGAAACACTCAGACCTCAAGCAATAAAAACTTTTGGCACCAATCTCCGACACCTCAAAAGTTTTTTTTTTTTCTTAACCACGGTCCCTTTAATAGTCCTTGTCTATTTATAGATACACTGGTATGGTGGCACTGCGAGGAGATTGTGGCGTAGAGGCCGGCGATGGCTGCACTAGTCTCATGTTATCTGACATAACACTCGCCTCACAATGACAAGACTTGTAGGTGCAGCTGACGCTTCCCATGCTCCGAATTCTTTCCACCCAGATTGTAAGAACCAGAAGCCTTGGCTGACGCTGAGGCGGCCATCACATTTTACCTGGTAAATCCTCCTGGAAAAAAAAAAAGAAAGAAATAAAGTGTTTATACTTTATACTGTGTATACTATGATATAGTCTTATTTCTTCATATACTAATAGTAACATGACTAGGATCCTGATGTGGTGGGGAGTATGTGAGAGTACAGTCACACATAACACAACTCTCTGTAGCACCATCTATAACCTATAGTAACATATACTGTAATATACAATGTATATGGGGCAGAGTAGGAGAGGCGTGCACCGTGTCTGTGAGTATCTCCTGTACCCTCCCTCCTCCCCGCTGTCCCTGTCCGTCTCTCCTCCTCCTCCTCCCCCAGTAGTGAGGGAGCTGCCGGCGCTGCTAGGAAGGGGAGTGTGCGCGGCTCCGGGCTGCTGCCTCCCATCTTCATGCCTATTTTAGTCACGTCTTCCCGGCTCCTGAGTGACTAACTTTCCGGTGACGAGCGGTCGGCAGAGCCAGGTAAGGAGCGGGGAGGACGGCGGGGCGCGGCCCAACTTCTGCCCGTACTCTCCCTCACCCCGGGGGAAGTGCCCGGTGCGCGGTGCGGCTCCCCGGGTCTCTCCTCAGCGCTGTGTATCCCGGGCCGCGCTATGGAGAGGACAGAGAGAGTGCAGGGACAAGTGCCCGGCCGGGAGTCCATCAGTAACGGGAGACGGGACGGTGAATATTTCATGAGGTGCCGGGAGGCTTCTGTAAACTTTCCATGAAAAGCTGCTATCATGGATGAGGCGCAAGACACACAGGGCGTCTATGGGGCTGCGGTTACCTCTGTGGTAACAAGACGTATAGTGCATTATAGTCCCCCCATATAGTGGCTGACAGCCATAGGATGCACCTGCTAATCCACTACTAATAGCACTGGGAGCAGGTATTACACAGAGGGGATATTATACAGATATTACACAGAGACCCCCCTGAGAGGGGATATTATACAGGTATTACACAGAGACCCCCCTGAGAGGGGATATTATACAGGTATTACACAGAGACCCCCCTGAGAGGGGATAATATACAGGTATTACACAGAGACCCCCCTGAGAGGGGATATTATACAGGTATTACACAGAGACCCCCCCCCTGAGAGGGGATAATATACAGGTATTACACAGAGACCCCCCCCCTGAGAGGGGATAATATACAGGTATTACACAGAGACCCCCTGAGAGGGGATAATATACAGGTATTACACAGAGACCCCCCCCCCTGAAAGGGGATATTATACAGGTATTACACAGAGGGGATATTACACAGGTATTACACAGAGACCCCCCCCCCCCCCCCCCTGAGAGGGGATATTATACAGGTATTACACAGAGGGGATATTACACAGGTATTACACAGAGACCCCCCCCCCCCTGAGAGGGGATATTATACAGGTATTACACAGAGGGGATATTACACAGGTATTACACAGAGACCCCCCCCCCCCCCCTGAGAGGGGATATTATACAGGTATTACACAGAGGGGATATTACACAGGTATTACACAGAGACCCCCCCCCCCTGAAAGGGGATATTATACAGGTATTACACAGAGGGGATATTACACAGGTATTACACAGAGACCCCCCCCCCCCCCCCCCCCCGAGAGGGGATATTATACAGGTATTACACAGAGGGGATACTACACAGGTATTACACAGAGACCCCCCCCCCCCCTGAAAGGGGATATTATACAGGTATTACACAGAGACCCCCCTGAGAGGGGATATTATACAGGTATTACACAGAGACCCCCCTGAGAGGGGATAATATACAGGTATTACACAGAGGGGATATTATACAGGTATTACACAGAGACCCCCCCCCCCCCCCCCCCCCCCCCCCCCCCCCCCCCCCCCTGAGAGGGGATATTATACAGGTATTACACAGAGGGGATACTACACAGGTATTACACAGAGACTCCCCCCCTGAGAGGGGATAATATACAGGTATTACACAGAGCCCCCCCTGAGAGGGGATATTATACAGGTATTACACAGAGACCCCCTGAGAGGGGATATTATACAGGTATTACACAGAGACCCCCTGAGAGGGAATATTATACAGGTATTACACAGAGACCCCCTGAGAGGGGATATTATACAGGTATTACACAGAGACCCCCTGAGAGGGGATATTATACAGGTATTACACAGAGACCCCCTGAGAGGGGATATTATACAGGTATTACACAGAGACCCCCTGAGAGGGGATAATATACAGGTATTACACAGAGACCCCCTGAGAGGGGATATTATACAGGTATTACACAGAGACCCCCTGAGAGGGGATAATATACAGGTATTACACAGAGACCCCCCTGAGAGGGGATAATATACAGGTATTACACAGAGACCCCCTGAGAGGGGATATTATACAGGTATTACACAGAGACCCCCCCCCCCTGAGAGGGGATATTATACAGGTATTACACAGAGGGGATATTATACAGATATTACACAGAGGGGATATTATACAGGTATTACACAGAGGGGATATTATACAGGTATTACACAGAGACCCCCCCCCCCCGGGGAGGGGATATTATACAGGTATTACACAGAGGGGATATTATACAGATATTACACAGAGGGGATATTATACAGGTATTACACAGAGACCCCCCTGAGAGGGGATAATATACAGGTATTACACAGAGACCCCCTGAGAGGGAGATATTATACAGGTATTACACAAAGACCTCCCTGAGAGGAGATATTGTACAGGTATTACACAAAGACCCCCCTGAGAGGGGATAATATACAGGTATTACACAGAGACCCCCTGAGAGGGAGATATTATACGGGTAATACACAGAGACCCCCCTGAGAGGGGATATTATACAGGTATTACACAGAGACCCCCCTGAGAGGGGATATTATACAGGTATTACACAGGGACCCCCCCCCCCCCCCCCTGAGAGGGGATATTATACAGGTATTACACAGAGACCCCCCCCCCCCTGAGAGGGGATATTATACAGGTATTACACAGAGACCCCCCTGAGAGGGGATATTATACAGGTATTACACAGAGACCCCCCCCCCCCTGAGAGGGGATAATATACAGGTATTACACAGAGACCCCCCTGAGAGGGAGATATTATACAGGTACTACACAGAGACCCCCCTGAGAGGGGATATTATACAGGTATTACACAGAGACCCCCCTGAGAGGGGATAATATACAGGTATTACACAGAGACCCCCCTGAGAGGGGATATTATACAGGTATTACACAGAGACCCCCCTGAGAGGGGATAATATACAGGTATTACACAGAGACCCCCTGAGAGGGGATATTATACAGGTATTACACAGAGACCCCCCTGAGAGGGGATATTATACAGGTACTACACAGAGACCCCCCCCCCCCTGAGAGGGGATATTATACAGGTATTACACAGAGACCCCCCCCCCCCTGAGAGGGGATATTATACAGGTATTACACAGAGACCCCCCCCCCTGAGAGGAGATATTATACAGGTATTACACAGAGACCCCCCTGAGAGGGGATAATATACAGGTATTACACAGAGACCCCCTTGAGAGGGGATATTATACAGGTATTACACAGGGACCCCCCCCCCCCCCTGAGAGGGGATATTATACAGGTGGTGTCTATACTGTATACAAAGTAGAAGGTTTGGTTTTGCTTAGGGTCCTATTCCACGGGCCGAGCAGGGCCCGATCAACGATGTAAACAAGCGGCGATCTGCTAGGGGCCCACCAATATAGAACCAGTGAGACACGACAGGCCGCTGTTTTTCTGGATTCATCTGTATCTGTGACAAATCTTTCCTTAAAAACATTTTCAGTCAAACTAAAACTTTCAGAACCCCCTCCATTTATTCAGCTCTCAGGGTATGCTGGGAGTTGTAGTCTCTGCAATCTGTAGGTGACAACCATCAGCCCTGAAGGTCCAGCAATACATCTGTCCACACTGTACTACAACTCCCAGCATATCCTGAGGGCTGCAGACTGTCAGTACATGCTGGGAGTTGTAGTGTCTGTAGCTGTTGTAGTTGGGTCCTAGGTGCATTATACAGTGAATGCTTTCTGGAATATAGGAATACATAGATCTGTGGGGGCTCAGTGTATGGAAGTGACCCCAGAACATCACTAATAGGGGATAGAACAAAAACATCTCCCCCCTATCCCCTATTAGTGCTGTTCTGGGGTCACTTCCCTATACTGAGCCCCGACAGATCTATGTATTCTGATCTCCCACAACGCCTCCAGGACCCAACTACAAGAACTGCAGGCACTCCCAGCATGTACTGACAGTCTGCAGCCCACAGGATATGCTGGGAGTTGTAGTGCCTGCAGCTCTTGTAGTTTGGTCCGAGGTGCATTATACACTGGATGCTTTGTGGAAGATCAGAATACATAGATCTGTGGGGCTCAGTGTAGGGAAGTGACCCCAGAACATCACTAATAGGGGATAGAACAAAACATCTCCCCCTATCCCCCATTAGTGATGTTCTGGGGTCACTTCCCTACACTGCGCCCCCACAGATTTATGTAATCTTATATACCACAAAGCATCCAGTGTATAATGCACCTAGGACCCAACTACAACAGCTTCAGGCACTACAACTCCCAGCATTTACTGACAGTCTGCAGCCCTCAGGATATGTTGGGAGTTGTAGTGCCTGCAGCTGTTGTAGTTGGATTCTAGTTTAAAAGTTTGCGCTAGTGTACTGTAGTGACCGTGGGGCTGTGTCAGTACACTACCGCAAACCATACACTGACCTATTTACACCCCAATGGTACACAGGCTCTGCACACTGTAGAAGTGATTACAGTGCAGTTACTAATGACTCACGGGTGACGTCTTCTCCGATTGCAGTCGCTCACTCTTTGCTTTCCTCTTCCTCTGGCGCAGCCATCATGAAGACTTCTCCGACCACAACTCAACGGCAGAGGGGCGGGCTGGCTGGCAGGGAGAGAAGCTGGGGGGCAGGGAGAGAAGCTGGGGGGATGGGGGGCAGGGAGAGAAGCTGATGGGAGCAGGGGGATCGGCAGAGGGGCGGGCTGGCTGGCAGAGAGAGAAGTTGGGGGGCAGGGGGATCGGCAGAGGGGCGGGCTGGCAGAGAGAGAAGCTGGGGGGCAGGGAGAGAAGCTGAGGGGCAGGGGGATCATCGAGGGGCAGGCTGGCAGGGAGAGAAGCTGGGGGGCAGGGGGATCGGCAGGGAGAGAAGCTGGGGGGCAGGGAGAGAAGCTGATGGGGGCAGGGGGAACGGCAGAGGGGCGGGCTGGCAGGGAGAGAAGCTGGGGGGTAGGGGGATCGGCAGAGGGGCAGGCTGGCTGGCAGGGAGAGAAACTTGGTGGCTGGGAAAGAAGCTGGGGGGCAGGGAGAGAAGCTAGGGGACGGTCTGGCAGGGAGATAAGCTGGGGGACAGGGGGATCGGTAGAGGGGTGGGCTGGCAGGGAGAGAAGCTGGGGGGCAGGGAGAGAAGCTGGGGGGGCAGGGCAGGGGGATCGGCTGAGGGGCGGGCTGGGAGGGAGAGAAGCTGGGGGCAGGGGGATCGGCAGGGAGAGAAGCTGGGGGGCAGGAAGAGAAGCTGAGGGGCAGGGGGATCACCGAGGGGCGGGCTGGCAGGGAGAGAAGCTGGGGGGCAGGGAGAGAAGCTGGGGGGGTGGGGGGCAGGGAGAGAAGCTGATGGGAGCAGGGGGATTGGCAGAGGGGCGGGCTGGCTGGCAGGGAGAGAAGCTGGGGGGCAGGGGGATCGGCAGAGGGGCGGGCTGGCAGAGAGAGAAGCTGGGGGCAGGGAGAGAAGCTGAGGGGCAGGGGGATCACCGAGGGGCGGGCTGGCAGGGAGAGAAGCTGGGGGGCAGGGAGAGAAGCTGGGGGGCAGGGAGAGAAGCTGGGGGGCAGGGGGATTGGCAGGGAGAGAAGCTGGGGGGCAGGGAGAGATGCTGGGGGGGCAGGGAGAGAAGCTGGGGGGCAGGGAGAGATGCTGGGGGGGCAGGGAGAGAAGCTGATGGGGGCAGGGGGAACTGCAGAGGGGCGGGCTGGCAGGGAGAGAAGCTGGGGGGTAGGGGGATCGGCAGAGGGGCAGGCTGGCTGGCAGGGAGAGAAACTTGGGGGCTGGGACAGAAGCTGGGGTCAGGGAGAGAAGCTAGGGGACGGTCTGGCAGGGAGAGAAGCTGGGGGTCAGGGGGATCGGCAGAGGGGTGGGCTGGCAGGGAGAGAAGCTGGGGGGCAGGGATAGAAGCTGGGGGGGCAGGGAGAGAAGCTAATGGGGGCAGGGGGATCAGCAGAGGGGCAGGCTGGCTGGCAGGGAGAGAAGCTGGGGGGCAGGGAGAGAAGGTGGGGGGCAGGGGGATCGGCCGAGGGGCGGGCTGGCAGGGAGAGAAGCAGGGGGGGGCAGGGGGATCAGCAGAGGGACGGGACGGGCTGGCCCCCCCACCCCCCCGTTCACTTGCCTGCCAGGTGAGCTTCCAGCAGGCAGCCTGTTACACACAGGCACGGAAGCTCACAGCAGCAGCCCGCGGTGGCCGAACTTCCTGCTCGACGCGATGACGTCACTGTGCGCCGCTGCCGAGCAGGAAGTCCGGGCACTGTGGGCTGCTGCTATGAGCTTCCGTGCCTGTGTGTAACTCCCCCCCCCCCCCCCCAGGCGCAGACATTACCTGCTTCTGGGTTCGGGTTGGTGGGGGCCCCGGGGCATGTGGCCCGGGTGCCCACTCTTTTTTTTTTTTTTTTTTTTTTTTTTTTTTTTTTTTGATTTAAACTTTTTATTAATTTTCAAACTTTACAGAAATTTACATTAATAAGGCATATACCTTATACTCATGATACGAAGCAAACACAAAAACAATTATAAGCAATACACTAAGTCCCTCCCCCCCCCCTCCCCGACATCTGATTCTCTATATTAGCCTATTATTTTATATATCACTAATTCTTAGTATATTTTACCTTAATTTTTATGTCTCTTATCCTAGCTTCTATTAGGGTAAAGCTGCAAATAGTACATGCACCATTTTTGCCAATGTTTATGGGATCTTATAATCCCATCCATTCCTACAGCTATTGCAGTTTCCATCTTATAATTGTGTTGTACCTTAGCTATAACCTCTAGTGTAGATGGGATTTCACTAGATTTCCATCTTCTAGCTATGCTGCTTCGTGCTGACATTAATACATGCAGCAATATTACCCTGTCTTGGGGTGGAATGTTCTCAGTTTTCATTGAAATCAATGCCAGACCTGGACCCCAATTTGGTTGGTAACCAAGTATACTTCGTATGAGGTCCTCTATTTGGGACCAGAACACTCTTTAATCCGCCCCTGAGTAACAGTATGCAGCTGTTTTTTTGTTTTATTATTATTTATTTATAAAGCGCACTACTGTGGGCTGTGTTCACATGTCTGCCTGGAGAAGGTGGATGTATCCTGTGGACTGCCTGGAAAACATAATACAGCCTATGGCTGTGCATCGGGCTGTATCCACCTTCTCTAGGCAGCAGGATTCAAATGCCAGTCATTTGGGTTCTTGCAAACTCTAGAGTACATGTACGAGTACTGTATATTGTGTACACCCACAGAATGTACTGTATATTGTGTACACCCACAGAATGTACTGTATATTGTGTACACCCACAGAATGTACTGTATATTGTGTACACCCACAGAATGTACTGTATATTGAGTACACCCACAGAATGTACTGTATATTGTGTACACCCACATGTATATTGTGTACACCCACAGAATGTGTGTACTATATATTGTGTAAACCCACAGAATGTGTGTACTGTATATTGTGTACACCCACAGAATGTACTGTATATTGTGTACACCCACATGTATATTGTGTACACCCACAGAATGTGTGTACTGTATATAGTGTACACCCACAGAATGTGTGTACATCTGGCCCAGCTAGATTTTGCTCACATGCTTTACTAGGGCTCAAAACTTCCAGTGCGCAGCTAGTGAAGTATATTTGTAATGTATCCCTTTAAAGGAAGGTGGTATTTTCCTCACTTTCCAGCAGTCATCCGGCCACTATAAGGGTATGTGCACACATGTCATAGACTCCATTCTATGCATGGGTGGATTTCTTCCTCTATCCAATGAATGAACTTAATCATTCTTTTGACGGAGGAAGGAATCTGCCTGTGCATAGAATGGAGTCTATGACACGGGTGGAGACGCGGGCTCCTGCCGCTGTCTGCAAGTGGGCGTGAGGGATGGATTACGCGACGGACTTTCCGTCTAAATTAATCAGTGTGCACATACAAACACTCACAACGTATCCGCAGCGGATTTCTCGATGCGAATTTGCAGCAAAATCCACTGCGGATACTTGCCCATTCACTTTAATGGGCTGCCCCACCACAGCACACTGATTGGCTGACCGCCGAGAGACACTGGGAGGCACCAAAGCAAGCGGGAGCGGGTTTATATACCCGGTAAGGTATATTCCAAGGCCGCGGGGGTTAATGGCACTGAGTTTGACGCTCCGGGGGTTAATGGTGCTGCGAGTATGTCAGCCTATTGAAGTGAATGGGCAAGTACCCGCAGCGGATTTCACTGCGAATTTGAAGCGAGAACTTCGCTGCGGATACGTTGTGTGCGTTTGTACCCTAAGGCTGCATTTCTTTGTGTACATCAGCGCCATCAGCATTATGGGGAGCATCAGACTGATATAATAAAGAAAGGCTGTTGGTAAATCCTGTTTTGCCAGCTGCTGTCTATCAAGATCAATCGAAAAAATGCATGCATTTTTAAAAATGCGTTTTCACTCTAGTTCTCAAACTTAAATTAAAGGGGTACTCCAGCATGGGGGCACTTTTGCGCTGGGACCACTCACCTCCCCGGTCCCAGCGGTGGGTCCTGCATTGCGGCACTCCAGTTCCCGGCCGCTTCCGGGTGTCTGACGTGGGCCCGAGACGTGACTGTTTAGGTCCGCTCAGCCACTCGGTGAAGGAGGCGGGGTCCGTTTTAAGTCCACTCAGATCCCGCCTCCTTCACTGAGTGGCTGAGCGGACCTGAGACGCCACGTCTCGGGCCCGCGTCAGACACCCGGAAGTGGCCGGGAACCAGGCACCGGAGCGCCGCGATGCAGGACCTGCTGCTGGAACCGGGGAGGTGAGTGGACGTCTTTTCAATCGGCCACCTCGTCCCCGGTCCCAGCGCAAAAGTGCCCCCACGCTGGAGTACCCCTTTAAAGGGGTATTTCACTTAACTATAACTTTTGATATGTTGCTGCCCGTGGAGAGACTAACAATTCCTTCCATACTTATCATTCTCTATTCAGTCTCCTTCCCCCAGTTCTGAGCTGCTGCTTTCTGCTGAAACCACATAAATCTGTTTGTGAGCTTTTCTGTCTCCCCCTCCTCTTCTGAGACGAGTGATGTAAACAAGTCCCTGGCAGGCTTTATCTGCAACTTTGTAGCAACTTTGTAGCATCTTTGTAATGCCCAATACCGCAGCTTCCAGCTCTCACTTTCTGGTTTGGTGGGGTGTTAGTGAGGATGGGACGAAGCAATACCAAGCTGAATTGGCTCTGCATTGTTGTATCTCACACTGATATTACACTCACTTCCAGGGACAACCTACAAGCCCTGGAGGTGTGTGTGATCTCAGAGGAAGACATAACAGGGTTAAAAACATACCAGCTCCAGGGGATCCTGGCTAGAGATGAGCGAACTTTCCGGATTTCTGGTTCGTATGAACCAGAAATCTCGGTGTCTGATTTCCACTGTCTGCAGGCTCCGTGCAGCGGGTGGATACAGCGTAAGGAATGCCTGGAAGACTGGGATACAGCCATTGGCATTCATACGAACCAGAAATCCGGTAAGTTTGCTCATCTCTAATCCTGGCCACCAAGTGACGTCACGGCCCAGCCAGACAACGAGATGTCTGTAACTATACAGGGAGAGAAGAGGGCTAAAATTCTAAAGTACTTTTGTATTATCTGTCACGTAAGAAAAGTTCGGGTGATGAGAATACCCCTTTAACACTTTGAGGACCAAGAGCTCTAGCACTTTCAGTTTTCTATCTACAGGCCATGTAATGGCTTGTTTGTTACAGGAATAGTTGTACTTTGTAATGGCGTCATTCATTTTACCATAACATGTATGATGGAACCCCAAATATATTATTTATGAAGATATAAATAGGTGAAATCGTAAAAATAGAATGCAATATGGTAACGTTTGGGGGGTTCCTGTGTCTACGTAATGCACTATATGGTAACAGCGACATGATACTATTACTCTATAGGTCAGTCCGAATACAACCATATGCAGGTTTACACAGATTCTCTAATGTTATATATATATATATATATATATATATATATATATATATATATATATATATATGTTATATATATATATATATATATATATATATATTTTTTTTTTTATTAAATACTTTTTTTTTTTGCAAAAAATTATTAATAAAATGGGTCTATTGTGACTTCCAGGACGTAATTGTACATCCAGGTTCGTCTAGGGGTTAATGTTCAGAAATGTCATCAGTCAGTATAAAGGTGATCTTCAAGGGGTATTCCAAAGTAAAAAAAAAAAAATTGTCAGAACGTTATACATATTTGTAAATTACTTCTTTTCAAAAATCTCAAGTCTTCCAGTACTTATCGGCTGCTGTATGTCGTGCAGGAAGTGGTGTATTCTTTCAAGTCTAACACAGTGCTCTTTGCTACCACCTCTGTCCATGACAGGGACTATCTAGAGCAGTAGAAAATCTCCATAGAAAACCTGTTCTGCATGCTGGCAGCAAAGAGCACTGTGTTAGACTGGAAAGAATCCAACACTTCCTGCAGGACATACAGCAGCTGATAAGTACTAGAAGGCTTGAGGTTTTTAAATAGAAAAATCTGTATAACTTTCTGGCACCAGTTGATTTAAAAACTATTTTTTTCTACAGGATACCCCTTTAAGTAACACACTAAGGGTAGGTGCATAAAAATCAGATTCCTGCTGAAACTTTGCAGAAGTTCTTAAGAAAATTATGTGGATTATGTTGCATATTTCCCTCTGTGTATTTATATACTGATACAAAAGTATGCTTACCCAGGGGTGGAACTAGAGTACCTTGGTACAGTACATGCAGGATACATTATGTACTCTCAAGACATTGTAGCTATTTGGTGAATAAAGATTCACAGCCTGTTTACAATTTGAAGATGAATGCTCCGGCTTCTTCAGGGTAATGTCTGTTATGGGGCTTAAGTGGCCTAACTGGATCCTAACACTGTGTGCACAAACATGTGGAAGGATATATCCTTATATTTACATTGTGGTGCTGCTGATCTCTGTGCTCTATATAATTCTGTCAACCATGGTGTCCCTCAATAATGCTAGCCATAGTGTTGACAGCCATCCATATTTATGTAGATCAGGGGTGTCAAACTCAAATACACAGTGGGCCAAAATAAAAAAATTGGACAAAGTAGCGGGCCAACCTTGATAATAATTGAAGAGTGCGTGCAGTGTTCCTGGCGCTGTCAGTGGTGTGAGTCTCCCAGCCCCGTGCACTATGATAAATTGCTATGATATGATTAAACCCCATCCCATGAAATAGCCCCCCCCCCCCAATATTACCCCATGTAGTAGCCAACCCAACCAAAATTGCCCCACATATTAGGCAGTGCCCAAATAGTAGCCATCCCCCCCCAAGCCAGCCCTCCCCAATAGTCTCATATAGTAGCCAGCCCTCCCCAATAGTCTCATATAGTAGCCAGCCCTCCACCATAGTCTTATATAGTAGCCAGCCCTCCACCATAGTCTTATATAGTAGCCAGCCCTCCCCAATAGTCTCATATAGTAGCCAGCCCTCCCCAATAGTCTCATATAGTAGCCAGCCCTCCCCAATAGTCTCATATAGTAGCCAGCCCTCCCCAATAGTCTCATATAGTAGCCAGCCCTCCCCAATAGTCTCATATAGTAGCCAGCCCTCCCCAATAGTCTCATATAGTAGCCAGCCCTCCCCAATAGTCTCATATAGTAGCCAGCCCTCCCCCATAGTCTCATATAGTAGCCAGCCCTCCCCCATAGTCTCATAGTAGCCAGCCCTCCCCAATAGTCTCATAGTAGCCAGCCCTCCCCCATAGTCTCATAGTAGCCAGCCCTCCCCAATAGTCTCATAGTAGCCAGCCCTCCCCCATAGTTGCATAGTAGCCAGCCCTCCCCATAGTCTCATAGTAGCCAGCCCTCCCCAATAGTCTCATATAGTAGCCAGCCCTCCCCCATAGTCTCATAGTAGCCAGTCCTCCCCATAGTCTCATAGTAGCCAGTCCTCCCCATAGTCTCATAGTAGCCAGCCCTCCCCCATAGTCTTATAGTAGGTAGCCCTCCCCCATAGTCTCTTATATAGTAGCCATGGCGGGCCAGATGTAATTCAAACTCTGAATTGCCTGGTGGGCAAAAAAAATAATGGCCCCACGGGCCAGATTTGGCCCGTGGACCAGAGTTTGACATGACTGATGTAGATGGATAATACTCGGCATAGTGCCCCCTAGAGACCAATGATAGAAACACTACAGTGTGATAGCTACTTGCAAACATCAGAAGTGATGCTCTATCAAGTGACCTCTATTGCCATACAAAGCAGAACATGTTGCTCTACTTCTCCTTGCAGACTTTCAGTAAACTAAACCATGTTGTATTTTTATAATATTTTTCAGTACCATCATGGTTTTGTTATACACCCTCGTATTGACAGTGTGATTATAGTGTTCTCATTGCTGCTATTCAGCCCATTAGCTTAGATCTCTTTATGGTATCTATGCCAAGCAGTAATTTCTGTAAAAAAATTATTTAAGAACCTGAGCTCAGTTCATAAGTCAGTCACTCCAGGATCCCAATTCCCAGATAATATTTTCTTGGGGCATCAGGAACTTTTAATCCATACTTCTGGCCCACTTGGACACAGAGGGAGGGAGCAGTCTTTTAAGATTTGATACCTTACGGCCACATTTAAGTGTTTGTGTGCTCCCGGCACAATGTGTGACAGTATTATGTCCTGGAGGCACCATTTCTGGCACCATTATATATCGGGGCACAGTGTATTGCGGTGTTACAGTTAAATAATCCTAAGGAAAACAATGCCTTAAAGTAAATGTACCACTAGGTACATCGCTTTGGATTTTTTTTTACATGAACAGACCGTCACAGGGATGCCAGTGGCGTGGACCTTTTTTTGAATCGCCCATTTCCCGCACCCGACACCAGTCTATTCCGAAGCTCTGGCCCGGCACAAAGCACTGGAGGCGAGCCTGCCGGCTCATTGTGTGACGATCACCCCTCCCCTCCATTGATTCTAATGAAGCTGTGTAACAGAGGGGAGGGGGTTTCATCACACTGGGGGCCGGTGGGCCCGCCTCCAGTGCTTTATGCCGGGCCAGTGCTTGGGAATAGACCAGCGCTGGGCGTGGGAACCAGGTGGCAGTTCAAAAAAAGGTCCACGCCACTGGCATCTGTTGGCACCGGTCTGGTCATGTAAAAAAAATCCAAAGCGATGTACGTAGTGGTACATTCGCTTTAATGTATTATATCCAGTGGGCACAATATGTAGCAGTATTATATTCATACATGATTATATTCTGATGGTACAGAAGGGTGCTGTATTATGGTCAGCGGTAGTGTGTAGCAAATTCTGCATACACAAGACATGAATGACAGAAGTCTTGGCAGTTTAGGATTGAGAAAAAGTAGGACAACACTGATCTTTGAGTTACTGCTAGCAGTATATTTAAATGTCCACACGCATGAAGCAGTCTAGTAACAAACAACTAGATAACCATTCTGAAATATCTTTACTTAAAGTGTCACAGTTTTTTTTTTTTTTTTTTGCAGAAATCAATAGCCCAGGCGATTTTAAAAAATGTTGTAATTGGGTTTATTAGGCAAACATGTTATTCTCTGCATTCAAAAAGACTTTCCCCAGGTCCCCCCCCCTCCTCTCTCTCATTCACTGCTCATTATCAGGTAATCTCGACTGTTTTACATCAGTCTGCCCTGTGTAACCTATGGGGGGGGGGGGGAGGAGGGAGATTAGTCGCCACCAGAGAACAAAGGATTACACAGGGGACTTGTGTGAAAGCCGTATTCAGAGGTCAGAGAGGTCAGTGCTGACCTCAGAAGAGATAGCCCGGTGATGTAGCTGTAAATTAACTTATTTGTTGTCTTGTTTTGGTGCCTCATCTCCCTCCACCCCTCCCCTCTCCATAAGAGAACCATGGAGGGGGGAGAGCCTAAAGCTGTTTTTTCATTATAAAAATGCACTTTGCCGCTGATAAACCCAATTGCAACGTTTCTCAAAATCACCTGTACTATTGATTCCTGTACAAAAAAAAAATAATTTAAAAGACATTGACACTTTAAATCCTAGTGTTGTGAGATTTAGGGTACAAACCCACACACCGTATACGCAACAAATACGCAGCAAATACGCAGCAGTTTGATGGTGAAGATTTAATGCTGAGTTCAGTTATTTAGATCTAATCTGCTGCGTTTTTGTTGCGTATTTGTTGCGTTTTTGCTGCGTATTCGCTGCGTATCGCAGCAGTAAATACGCTGTGTATACGGTGTGTGGGTTTATACCCTTAAGGTCCTTTTACACGCTGTAATCTTTGGGTTTCTGTAACCGCAAACTATTTTGCCGTATCTGCACCAGGCACAATCAATTCAACAGTAGGGCCGCACAAGCGAGGGAAATCTGAGACTATTAGGGATAAATTTTACCACCCACACAAAGATGCGATCAGCCGGAGAGAGGGCGTTTTCCTGCTGATTACAAAGTTATACTTACTTGTATCAGGCTCTAGTTTCCTGAAGGCAGTCTTGTGCTGGTTAGAAAAAAACGACTAAACACATCCATTAATTAAATGTCTGCCTTCTCTGTGAGTGTGCAGATAAGCAGGACTTCCTGCGTTTGGTCTTTTTTTTTTTTTTTTTAACCAGCACAAGATTAAAAAGCTGCTTTCAAAGCTATACACGTATAGCTTTGTATTAAAGATACTCTGTACCCACATTCTGCCCCCCAAACCGCTTGTACCATCAGATAGCTGCTTTTAATCCAAGAGCTGATCACTGACACTTTTAGAGGGGCTGATTATCGGCCGAATAAGCGTTTCTAAGAATGTACCTTGCCGATAATCGTCCAGTGTAAGAGGGCCCTTACTCTGGTATTCCTTCAGGATGTATTTGAATAAGGACTGTTCACTCATGAACCAAAGGTATTTCTTGAACAGGCTGGAATTGTCCACATTCATGAATTTTAATCTAAGGTTTAGGACCAGCTTAAAAGCCCTATTCCACCAACAGATCTGACAACAGATTATCTGCCAAAGACTTGAAGCCAAACCCAGGAACAGACTATAATCAGAGATCAGGTCATAAAGGAAAGACTGGATTTCTCCTCTTTTCAAATCCACTCCTGGGTTTGGCTTCAAATCTTTGGCAGATAATCTGTCGTCAGATCTGTTGGTGGAATAGGGCCTTTAGTTCCCCTTTTCACTAACATCCAGACTGATGAAATAGGCTCGGAGCCGGCTGTGAACTGCACCTCAATTTCTGCCCGGTATCATCAGCTACAGCTAAGAAGAAACGTGTTAACAGCTGCCTGATAAAAGCCAGAAGCATATTTCTATACCTCATTCTCATTCACAGATATACAGCACATACATACATGGTCATTTTGTGTCTTCTCTTAAAGGGGTTATCCAGCGCTACAAAAACATGGCCACTTTTCCCCCTACTGTTGTCTCCAGTTCAGGTGCGGTTTGCAATTAGGCCCCATTTACTTCAATGGAACTGAGTTTCAAAACCCCACCCAAACTGGAGACAACAGTAGGGGGAAAGTGGCAATGTTTTTGTAGCGCTGGATAACCCCTTTAAGCACTATGTAAATATGTATATGTTACTTTAGGAGTGATAAAATCTATTGTTTTTACACAATATAAGAATATTGCTTTATGAAAATTGCCATAGCCGGACAATTATGGAAGTGAAGGATGCAAAGTTCTTTTTTTTTTTAAAACAAGAAATTGTTAAAAGGATTAAAAGAGAAGTCCAGCGAAAATTTTTATATAAGTATTGTATTGCCCCCCAAAAGTTTTACAAATCACCAATATACACTTATTATGGGAAATGCTTATAAAGTGTTTTTTCCCTGCACTTACTACTTGTTAGGGCCACGGCGGCGTCCCGTTCTCCGGACCGCCGCCGCACCCTCTCTCCTACAGCTGCAGCAGCCGGTGACCATAGGCAGGGACCCGGCGCTGCTGTTGCTTCGGCCCCGGGGGGGCGCCTCACCTCACCGCGCTCCTGTCCGTCGCTGAGCCGGCCAGCGCGCGTCCCCGCCTCCAAGGGCGCGCGCCGGCTGTCTCAGATTTAAAGGGGCAGTGCGCTCCTAATTGGTCCATATGTCAATGACTCCCCTATAAGTTCCAGCTCTGCCCCCTTCCAGGTGTTGGAGCCTCTACATGCTTCCCATAGCGTTTGGCCCAGCTCCCTGTTGTTCCTGACCTTAGTCCTTGTCCCTTGTTCCTGTCTTCAGTCCTTGTCCCTAGTCCTTGCCCGCTGCCTTCCCATTGTTCCTGAGTCCTGTCCGCCACCTGCGAGCACGTCTACAGTCCTCTGCCTGCACTATCTCCTGCCTACTGCTCCTGCCACGCCTCGCCTGCCGTCACTAGCAACCAAGCCAGGGGTAGCGACCTGGGGGTCGCCTGCCGCAGCAAGTCCATCCCGCCTTGCGGCGGGCTCTGGTGAAAACCAGCGGCCCCTTAGACTCCGCTCCCTGGTGAGGTTAGTGCTATCGCTAGTGACGGTCCAGTGGATCCACTACTCCAGGCGTTACACTACTGTATCAAGGCTTCACTTCCTGCATAAAATGGTGATGTCACGACCCGACTCTCAGAGCTGTGCGGGCTGTGTCTGCTGGAGAGAATGATGGCAGGGGGATGCTCAGTGTCCCTCCAGTGCCCTGTGTCCCTCAGTGTCCCTCTGCCATCATCCTCTCAAGCAGCCACAGCCCGCACAGCTCTGGGAGTCAGGTCGTGACATCACCATTTTATCCAGGAAGTGACGTCACCATGTTATCCAGGAAGTGAAGCCTTGATGCAGTAGTAAGTGCGGGGAAAAAAGCACTTTATGTGCATTTCCCGTAATAAGTGTATATTGGGGATTTGTATAACTTTTGGGGGGCAATACAATATTTTAATAAAAATCTTCACTGGACTTCTCCTTTAAAGGGGTTATCCAGTGCTACAAAAACATGGCCACTTTTCCCCCTACTGTTGTCTCCAGTTCAGGTGCTGTTTACAATTAAGCTCCATTTACTTTAATGGAACTGAGTTTCAAAACCCCACCCAAACTGGAGACAACAGTAGGGGGAAAGTGGCCATGTTTTTGTAGCGCTGGATAACCCCTTTAAGCATTTTTTGGATTTGGTTGAACTATGTAAATAGAATAGAACTGTCCAACCCATAGTAGCAACCCTTGAAGCTAAAAGGAACCAGCCACCATCATTTATGTGTTTAAAGCATCCCCGATCTCTGTGTGCATGACTAAGGTGGCCCCATAGATGATTAGAGACCATCTTGGTCATATGACAGTGAAAGTTAAAGTAATATAGAGCATTTAAATAGTGCAGTCATGTCCATCCTGTGATCAGTTGATGCACCTTAACTTTTTTTTTTTTTTTTACCTCTAATCTTTTTCTATTATAGAGGCAGGCTGATAAGCCGACGGCCGACGTTTATACTGGGGCACACTGAGTAATACAGGTGGAATTCCGCAGGGCCTCTATGGGATGGCTCGCATGCCTCTGCTCCCAGTGGTGTGCAAGCCATCCCATAGAGACACTGTGTGATACCAAGGCAGGTAGGAATTCCACCTATATTACTCAGTGTAAACATACCCTAAATTCGCTCATCTTTGATTGCCACCCATTTCAGGTTCACACATGAATGTCAGTCAGTCAGGGGCGGGTGTATTGCAATGCTGGGAGGTTATATAGAAGCTACAATGTTGCACATAAAGCCAGTCAGGGACTTGTTTACATCATCTGTCTCAGAAGGGAGGGGGAGAGGCTCACACACAGATTTTTGTGTCTTTAGCAGAAAGCAACATCTCAGATCTTGGGGAAGGAGACTGAATAGATAATGACAAATATGGAATAATTTGTTTAGTTTCACCATGGGCAGCAACATATGAGAAGTTATGTCTCCAACCTCTTTAACAGAAAAGGACGAATGATACATGCTATAGATTCAATTACTATCCCAATGAACTGTATAGAGATCAAACATGTACCACATCCTGTTAAAATTATATAAGCATATTTCCAGTCATAAACCTTCATAAATCAGGTGTGGAAGGAGGCCACGGCCTTGTCGCCCCCCTCCCCCATTAGGCAAACTAGGGATAAAGTAGGCGTACGCTGTAGAAAAGGGGCCCCTTTTCCGTGGCGTACTCCAGGGACTCATAATGATAAATTTCCTCCTTAGTTCTTTGTGACATCTGAGATATTTGGATTGAGGGCTGCACGCTTGCCCTTATTCCGGACTGGTGACATGCATCCATAAAATACTGCAAACATTTCCTATGAAGGTGAAATGTTTAATGGACAATGCTTTCCCCTCAGGACACGGTACATTTACAAGTCTGCAGAGGATGCAGTGACAATGTGAATTTGGTAACCTTGAGTGACAGATGCCTGATACACGTTCTGTGAACCTAAGAGACATTTCATCAGGAAAAGATTGTAAGATTGATTCTGTAGCAGAATATAGAAGTCTTCAGGTTGGAATGCTATGGGCAGGTCTGGAGACTCTGTTTATAGAATGACATTGATAATATAGAACAGATACAAAAATATGTATGAAAGTGTCGTTGTCTTTTTAAACTTCAACATCTAAATCAACAAGGGATGTGATATAAAGCATGTTTGGAATTTACATTATTATTTTTATTATTAATATATATATATATTATCATCATGCTTTAAAACAAAGCTTACGTCATGGTGGAATTCAGAGGGAAGTCACGCCATGACCCCGCTCTGAATTGTGATGCTCCAGCCAGGGACTGCAGCTATTAGCCGGCATATTTGATATGGCTGCATGTGGAATCGCCCAAATTAAATTATTGCATTTCTGATTTCGCACGGTAAACGGTGTAAGCTCAAAAAAAATCCAAAGTGCTAAATTGCTGATTTTTGGTCACATTCTGGAAAATTTTAATAAAAAGTGATCAAAAGGTCACATATATGCAAGCAAGCTACTGGTAGAAAGTAGAGATCATGGCGAAAAAAAGCCAGCTCACACAACCCCATAGAGCAAAGAAATGAAAGCATTATAAGAATGGTAACAGAGCAATTTTAAACACAAAGTAATTTAAGTCGCCTATCATTGTAATCGTACTGACTTGAGGAACATAGATAATGAAACCCCCAGAATGAATTTTTTTTTTTTTATTTCACAGCACAAATAATATTTATGTCTGTCATGGCAAAGTAAAATTGGTGCCGCAAAAAATAAGGGCTCATGGATCTATAGGTGAAAAAATTTAAGTGCTATGGTGTTTAAACACGAGGAGGAATAAAATGAAAACTGTCCTGGTCATCAAAGGGTTAATTTTTTTGTTTTGTTGTTATGCTTTAAAACAAAGCTATACTTACTTGTATCAGGCTTTAGTCTCCTGAAGGCAGTCTTGTTCTGGTTGGAAAAAAAAAGACTAAACACATCCATTAATCAAATGTCTGCCTTCTCTGTGAGGTGGAATAAAATGAAAATTGGCCTGGTCATCAAAGGGTTAATTTTTTTTCCCTTTAGTTATCATGCTTTAAAACAAAGCTATACTTACTTGTATCAGGCTTTAGTCTCCTGAAGGCAGTCTTGTTCTGGTTGGAAAAAAAAAAAAAAGGATAAACACATCCATTAATCAAATGTCTGCCTTCTCTGTGAGTGTGCAGATGAGCAGGATTTCCTGCGTTTTTTTTTTTTTTTTTTTCCAACCAGCACAAGATTAAAAAGCTGCTTTCAGGCGTCTGGACCTGGATACACGTATAGCTTTGTATTAAAGTTACTCAGTACCCACATTCTGCCCCCCAAACTGCTTGTACCCTTGGATAGCTGCTTTTAATCCAAGAGCTGCCCTGGGGTCCGCTCGGCAGGTGATGCAGTTATTGTCCTTAAAAAATACTTTTAAAATTGCAGCCCTGTGTCAAATTAATAATAATGTAAATTGCAAACATGCTTATATCACATACCTGTTGATTAGATTTTGAAAGTTATAATGACAGTGACAATATAAGCATAAAACATATCAAGGAATATTTAAAGAACCTAATCTGTATTAGTCTGAAGGAAAAAAAAAGGAAAAGACACATGTTAAGGGGGTATTCTGGGGAACTAATATTACAGCAAAATAAGTCATGTTCAGTTTATTAAATAGTATAATATTCTTGTATTTTAAAAAAAGGCTTTCTCTGTCTGTGTTGATCAAAAGGCGGCTGCTGTAAAGTGATCTGTACAGCATTACAGTAAAGGATAAGTTTAAAGTGACACTGTCACCCCCTTTTTGCATTCTGACATCTCTACACAGGTGTAAATGGTAAATTTAGCAGTTTTCATACCTTATTTCATATCATATGTCATGGTGTTTGTTCAAGTAAAAAGTGTCCTTTTATCAACTGCAGATTGTATTAAGTGGGTGTGGCCTCGCGGCAATAGCGCCACTTAGCCCCACCCACAACTGCACTGTTAACCCGCCCCCTTGACGCCCATTGGTTGGCCGCCGAAAAGGGTGTGTGGCCTAGACCATTCATCCAGCCTGTTCCAATGGCCGACGAGGGGGCGGGGTCAACTGTGGCGTTGTGAACGGCGCTAATGCCGTGAGGCCACGCCCACTTAACACAATCTGCAATTGATAAAAGGTAACTTTTTACTTGAACAAGCACCATCACGTATGATATAAAATAAGGTATGAAAACTGCAAAGTTTACCCTTTACACCTTTGTAGAGATGTCAGAATGCAAAACGGAGGTTACAGTGTCACTATAAGTTATCCAGGTATTTCATGTAAATTCTTACGAGGTTAGGCGAGTCTAAAAACTGATCCTGAAGGGGTGCCATGTTCTAACCCAATGTGAAGAAATCAGTCGCTGACGCTGTCCTGTTTATCTTTTTGGCAGCAGAGGAAATATCCTGGGAGACTTTCCAGGACATGCACTTATCAGTCAGTACTTACAAGACGGTCGTCTCTAATAAGCTGTCAGTCTTAAAAATAACAATCCAGTGCAAATCCCAGCCGAACCCTTATATTTTATTTATACACTGTTACTTCCTTTATACTTATTCTAATAACTATTTAGCATTTGTTTCCGCTGCTAGTTGGCTGTCATCTGCCGCTCTGTTTGGACAATGTGGGATGACTAAACAGAACAGTGCAGAAACTGTGAAACATTCATCAGGCAAGTAAGTATCCTCACAAGATCTATATTCCTAGAAAAACCCTGGAAAGTGGTTGTCTCCCCTGTCAGACACAAACAGCTGCGGGGAAGTGTAAGATGTGACAAAGTTCTGACTCATGTGGGGAGGGCATAGGCTGAAAATGTTAATATCCTGAAAACACAAATCCCTTGTTGCCCCGATGTCACAACTACGTCAGCGTGTGCTGCTAAATTATTTCAGTGCAAAGCTTTCCAAGTCTTACTAAATCAGGTTATGGTTTAGATTTGTGGATTCACGGCCGCTATAAGCTACTGGGTCCAGTTCACACTCCATCTGGGAGGTGACTGGTTTCCTTTTACAGGATGCTTCTGTATGGAGTAGCACAGCCATATATATAAATGTAGGTAGCCTCTTTCCGTCATCCATTTGACAGATATAGCAGAAAGGATCCCTTAACACAGTGTGAAAAAACTTCTAAATGCATACTATACCTACCTACAGCGCCGCGGGACAGGAGAGAGACCGCAACACTGTAACTCCTGGAGGTACAGGCTAGGGAGACAGAGCTGTCCAGAAAAGCCCCACACTACCAAGCAGCCTGATTACCGCAGCGGGAGGGTGCCGTGGCTTACTCTAGACTCCAGTCCTGGCGAGGAGGAGGGAGGAGGCAGAGCGGCACACACTCGGGTGCACCATTATTATATAACAACCGTTTTATTAATAAGTACCAATTACCAAGGTACTTTACCCTTAAGTGCACTGAAGCGACCCTGTCTGCTCTTCTATAATTGCCCATCACTGCACATTGTTTTCAATGTGGTCATCCACTGAGCCGTTTTTGGCCGTTCTGCAAAAAAAAGTAGGACCTGCACTTATATGGTCCGTTTTTACAGAAAGGAGGCTCCAATAGAAGTCAATTGGTCTGTATTAAATGGATGACATAGTAATACATTATCAATGTGCCATCTGTTGAAGCACTGCCTATCAACTTCTATGCAGGCTCGTCCCAGGGGCCATTTATTACCGTCCGATCTGTTTTTGTAGATTCTCAATAACTCATGCACAATAGATGTATCACTGATGCCACATTGATGGTTTTTCCAGGACCTCACTGATGCAGATTACTGGGGTCCCGGAAGAAAAGCTGATGCGTGGATGAGACTTTAGCTTTTGATATTCATGGATAAAAACTAAATTTTACGTAAAGAAAAAATATTTCAGCTCATATATTTTGACTTTATTTGAGTGCATGGGGAATATGCTTGTGGATAGGATCTGACAGAATATGAATTGGTGTATTTATTTTTAATACATTCTGTTTTTAGTAAGATGTAGTGGCTATGACACATCAACTACAAACATTTTATGTAATGGAACACCTTTTTCTTCTAGGTCTCAGAATACATTACATGCTTGCAGATACCAATCAAGGCAACATAGAAAGAAAGTAGGCTTAACATGGAGGACTGTGGTTGAATATTATAACTAGGGATGAGCGAAGCTGCATTCACAATAAAGTTTGCCAAAATTTTCTTAGTTGACCAAGCAGGTCAAACAGGTTTTTGCAAACTTCATTTTAAACATTAGTGAAAACACCTCTGGTGTGTCTCGGGCATCTTCAGCTGCCTCCAGCCCTCTTAGCCAATTACTGACTGACGAGAGTGACAGCCTGCTCAGCCAATCACTGGCCACAGCTCAGTCTCATCTCAGTTAGTCACTGATTGGCTGAGTGGGCTGTCACTTTTATCTCTGGAGGGACAGCCCACTCAGCCAGTCGGTACATATGAATATATTTATATACATTGGATTCCATTCAAACAGATTTTATGAAAACACAAAAAACACAACACAAACAAAACAGGGCAGGAACATCATTTATCAGGATATGTGGCAGACCTCCCGGGACACAAATTCAGGACTTTCCTGCAGGAGACACATAGACCCAGTTGAGCTGAGTTGTTGTATTACTGTATTTTCATGTAATTTGTGTGAATACATGTTCTTCCACCTGTATGTTCTTAATCGTTCCTTTGTGTGTCTTTTAACTCTAAAGTTGCCATTTTTTGTACATTTTTTGGGGGGAGGGATGTATAGGAGATTTAACATTGTGGTGCCTATTACTTACTTGATTAGTTTCATAAGGGAAATTCTAATGTAGGGTATATTGCTGAGCTACTATTGTACTTCATGTGTAATGTTCTTATATGAGAGGGAGGAGAAGGCTAAAAGTAGCAGCAACAGAGGTAAACTTTCTCCTCAGTGTGAGGATGTTTCAGGCTGGCTGTGTATAAGACTCAGATTAAGCCTTTACAAGCAGCTATGTCCTCCTCTAGCAGATTGATCTTTTTTAAACAGCTATGTCCCATTACAAATTATAAAAATTTTATTTAATGTAATGTTATTTTTTAGGGTTTTAGAATGTATAGGTCCTCTTTAATACATTTAAAATGTAACAATCCATTAAAGAAGCACCCCCACCCCCTTTTCTCTGTGCTTTCTATAAACAGGATCCGAGGCAGCTCCATAGAGTAACATTATGAGACCGTCTTGGTCATATTTCTTGGTACAGAGCCAGGACAGAATGCACTTTGTGTGGTTTTCTTTCAGGTCATTCTAGTGACTTTTTGGGGTCTCATCACCCTGACAAATTAAAACTTTTGGCATGTCTCTAAGGGCCCTATTACATGGGACGGCACGGCACGGATTATCGTGCAAAAAATTGTTATATCGTTCGAATTTAAACGATAATCGTTCTCTGCAATTGCAGGCAACAATCGAAAAATCGTTCGTATGTCGTTGATTTAGATCTTAACCTAAAATTATCGTTAATAGTTCGCTAATCGTTCACTGTAATTCCACATTTGTTCGCTCAAGTTCTGCATTTGTTCACTAATAATTCAGTTTAATTGCACATTGTTCATTGTTTTGCTGGTATCAGAAGGAAAAAAATGATCATAGTAACGATCGTAACGAACGACCATCGTTCTGTGTAATATGGTGAACGATTTTACGTTAACGATAAACAATCTCCTTTGCGATCGTTTATCGTTAGTCGTTAATTCTTAAAAATAGCTCTGTGTAATAGGACCCTAAGGTATTTCAAGTTTTTTTTTGAAAACTGCGACCCTTTAACATAATAAATCTTTGAAATTGCGTCAGCGTGTGTACGTACTCTGGTACCTTTTCTTGTTTTTTCAGCACCATGGACAGTGATTTATAGTCTGTTCTGGCCATGACAGTTTCTGCTCCTTAAAGCGTACCTGTCATTAAACAAAACTTTTGACATGTTACAGGAACCTGTCAAAAGTTTTGATTGGTTGGCCATAAACTTACAAAGGACCCGCTTGGACAGAGATCATTACAAGCCAATGAGTGAAATGTGCTATTGTGTGCTTCTCCCGCATCGTATTTGTGATTGTGGGGGTCGGATTGAGACCCAACCATTCAAAACTTTTAATATGTCAAAGGTTTTCAAGTTTTCACGGTCAAAAGGTTTTTTTAATGGTTGCCAATTTAAAGGAGTTAACCAGGATCTAGGAATAAAACACAGCTACTTTCTTGCACAAGCAATACCATGTCTGTGTGTGGTATTATAACTTGGCTCCCATCAGTTTAATAGAACTGAGCTGCAAAACCATACCCAAACTAAGGACAAGAGGGGTGCTGTCTAGAAGGAAGTGTTTTATTTCTGTGCCTGGATAACCCTGTTAAACTGGGGCTGGGAAGTGGCTGAGATTGATGGAGATACAATGTGATTTTAATATTAAAATAGAATAAACATGAAACAATTGCCTTATTCAGTATCCTGTGTATGTGTCTATAGCACTAACACCATTACAGATTAAGTCTTAAGTTGATAAAGTGATCTTTAGTAACATAAAATTAGACACACCCCCCCCCCCATAAGTGCAGTGAGTGTTGTGTGAAGTCCACTGTAAAAGGAGGTGGACAGTGGGCTTTTTTTTAGATTCTTCACTTAATGTAATGCTGACAACATTTAAAACTTTTAAGGGGGATTCACATGTAGCGAATCGCAGAGGATTTCACGCTGTGAGTTTCGCTGCGATTCCCAGCACTGTCCTTTTCATTCTGCTACGACTATGTAAAGCCCAATCCCCCTTAACCTGTGTCAGCCCGGCAAATACCTTACTAGTCCTTGCTCTGGCCTGTTACTGTGGCTCCTGAGATCCTCATGTCCCGCTCAGCCAATCACGATCACTTGCTGTGGCGGGCTGAGGCGTCAGGATGTCGGGAGCTACAGAAGCAGGCCAGAGGGCGGAGCGGTGAGGGGGGATGGCGCCTTACATGTAAACCTATTCAAAGTGACAGTCCTGGAAATTTGACGCTGCGAGTTCGGCAGCTAAATCTGCTGTGATCCCAGTATGTGTGAACCCACCCTTAAGGGGTACTCAAGTAAAAAAAAAATCTTTTTCTTTTAATGAACTAGTGTCAGAAAGTGCCAGAGATTTGTCATTTGCTTGTATTAGAAAAAAAACTCCAGTCTTCCACTACTTATCAGCTGCTGTATGTCCTGTAGAAAGAAGTGTATTATTTCCAGTCTGACACAGTGCTCTCTGCTGCCACCTCTGTCTGTGGCAGGAACTGTCCAGAGCAGTAGCAAATCCCCATAGAAAACCTCTTCCACTCTCCAAACTGGAAAGAATACTCCACTCCTTGCAGGATATACAGCAGCTGATAAGTACTGAATTTTTTAATAGAAGTAAATTACAAATCTCTGGCACTTTCTGGCATCAGTTGAAATGAACAAATTTTATTTATTAATTTTTTTTTGCTGGAGTGCCCTTTAATATAACTGGGCATAGACATTAGAAATTAGTAATGACTAGAGATGAGTGAACCTGGAGCATGCTCGAGTCCATCCGAACCCGAACTTTCGGCATTTGATTAGCGGTGGCTGCTGAAGTTGGATAAAGCCCTAAGACTATGTGGAAATCATGGATATAGTCGTTGGCTGTATCCATGTTTTCCAGACAACCTTAGAGCTTTATCCAACTTCAGCAGCCCCGGCTAATTAAATGCCGAATGTTCGGGTTCGGATGGACTCGAACCCGAACTCGGTTCGCTCATCTCTAGTAATGACCTGATCTGGTTTCATAAAGGCTTCAGCAGATATTACCTGTTAAACACTAATCGGCCATACAGTTATTTTAATATTGCCAGAAACTAAATGTGTGCTTTCTGTTTATGTGCCAGGGTTTTGAAGATGCCTACTGAAAGCATAATAACCATCATGCTGCCTATGAATTCTACAGTTGCCATCCAGAACGCTACAGGGGATGAAATGTGTGAAAACTGGAGAGAAATTCACCACTTGGTTTTTCATTTGGCAAATGTATGTTTTGCCTTAGGACTGATTATTCCCACAACACTGAACCTCCATATGGTTTTCCTGCGTGCTTTACTATGCCTAGGTACGTAAGTTGTGCAATATAAATTTACAATATAGATTGTTGTCTGTATAAAATATATCTCTGGCTCTTAATTTCCACACTTTTTTGTGGCTTTGTTGAATTGAAAATTGCTCCAAAAATGCTTTTTATTTTGTGCTTCATGTCTTTTTATGCAGTTTGTGTGGCGTTCTTTTTAATTACCTGTGTTTTTTTGTTTCTTTTTCTGTGGATTTTTTTTTGACTGGCAAATCATCTGATTCTTTTAATCATGTGACTCAAGGATTTCTCTTGAGGAATGCACCTAGAGAAAAAAAATACATGTATTTTTTAAGCCAAGAAAAAAAATAAAGAGCTGTGGGAGATAAAGGTTACAACTGGGTAAAAAAAAAAAAAAAAAAAACTACCAAGAGAATGCTGTTTTTTGAAAAACTGCCACCAATCCCCAAGAAGTGCATCTCAAGTTTCGCTTTATAGGGAAACAACATCAAGTTACAACAGTAGCCAATAAAAATATGAGTAAGTTAAAGAGGATGTACCACCAGGTACGTCCTCTTTAAGCTGAACCCACGGATCGAACAGTGCCGTCACGGGGAAGCCGGTGCCGCTGTCCGTTTTTCGGATCGCGGCCCGGTTCCCGTGCATGGCGCCGTACTATGCACCGGAACCGGCCGGTGCTCAAGCACTGGAGGTAGGCCGGGCCGCCCCCAGTGGGAGGGAATTTCCTCCCCTGTATGACGCGGCTCCCTTAGAATGAATGGAGCCGTGTCATACAGGGATGGAAATTCCCTCCCACTGGGGGCGGCCTGGCCTGGCTTGAGCATTTTATGAAGGCTTCTAGAAGGCAGGCTGTACTAGAAGACCTACTATGGCAGGCACAAAGGCCTTCAAAAAAACTCAGACTGCCATGGTAAATTATCATACCATATCATATCATATCATAAATTATCATAAGCCCTTCCTTTAAGCTTCCCATTCTTTTTGAATCCACTTCTGGCATTGGCTCAAAAACCGCAGAGGCAGTTTTCCAAAACCCTGCCATGTATGACTTCAGCCTCGGGATCATTTTGAGCGATAATGCTTCTTATTCACATAATAAACAAATTCCCATTAAACGTTTGTAAAGTATATCAGGTGAAAATGATATTGTGCTCACCGGCGGTGACCTTATGTATTCTCTATTAAATACAGAACTTATTTTCCTTTTAATTAAACATGTCATTTACTTTGATGCTTGTTGAGTGACTTTGCTTTCCCAACTTTCAGATTGCGGGGAGGAAATATAAATAGGTCAGGGAGTTATATTGGCTGGATTAAATGCCAGGGCTTGACACAAGATTTGTGACTTGGTAGAAATCCTGAAAATTATAAGCCATAGATCAGAGGGCCCTGCAGAAGTGACATATTTTTTTGTTGGTATTTAGGAAATGTGACAGCTGTGAGTGATTGGTAATGCTTCTTATTTAAATGAAAGCGATACTTAATGTGTTTTTTCACTATGTGGGATATTTCTGTGAATCTTTTCAGAATCATATTAAATAAGTCAGGGAGGCTTGAAATGGGCTACCTTCTAATAAATAGTGTATAAATCGTGCCTAAGGTCTCTTCCAAGTAGATAATTTCATATTGGGATTACTTTTTTTTTTCCAGATCATGCCTTCTCTTGTCGTCACTAGCTTATAATGATATTATTGCTAAGTTGCTTATAGCCCAGGTAGTAATCTGTCGACTGATTTCTAAAATGTTAACCCCCTAAGTGTTTTGTGCCGGCATTTGAAAAGGGTCAATTGACTACTTTATTTAGTAATTTTTCTGAGAGATGTAAAATACACTCCTGAGGGTGCTTTTACATGTAGCGTTTCGATGGAGTTTTAGAAGCCAAAACTAGATTACCAAAAAGGAGGAGTATTGTGTTTTTATTTTACTTAAAAACTGCATCAATTCCGCTACTGTTTTACAATTATTGTGCTTTTCTGTGGTTTGTTTTCCTTTATTGAAAAAAAACTTGATCAAATTAGCATGTGTAGCACCCTAAAAAAGTTCTTACTAGAGACTAGGGAAGCGGGATTCATTTAGCTGCATAAGAAGGTAAACAATTGGCTTTTATATCCCGCTCCATGGAGAAGGTGGAGACAGCTCAAGGACTGTATGGAAAACATGGATAGAGCCATCGCCCTGCCATGATTGTTTTTTGGGCTGACTGGATATAGGACTTTAATGATATATTTCCGAGACCAGTGATTCATTGTTAATACTGCTTTTGTTGTGATTCCATACTATCAACTGCCAGGGCCCTGCAGTGTTTTATGATGGAATTAGGGATGAGCGAATTTACAGTAAAGCGCTTAGCCAGGCTCAGCGGTCGGCCTGTTAGCCCTCTGTCCTTGAACACTGTGCAGCTTCATGCCACTCTCCTCCAGGTGCCTGAAAATGCTGGATCCAATTCTGGGAAACTGAGAGAAGTTTCTCAGGACTGGATCCGGTTTTTCCTGGCACCTAGAGTGAAGCAGCAGGCTGCCAAACCTAGCAAAGCGCTTTACTGCTTCTGTAATTTTGTTTATCCCTAGATTAAATGATTATGCATGAATGTTGTTTTGCATTGACATTATTTTAGCTTTTTTGCGAACCCAGGGGACAGCTATTAATGTTGTTTTCTTTGTTATATTTTTAAAGGAGACCTGTCACCCCCCGTGCCGGGGTGACAGGCTCCCGACCCCCCGTTACAGCCCCCTATACTCACCTGATTCCTGTTCCGGTCGGGTCACGGAGATATGAGTGCCCAAAGCCCAGCACGCGCTCACAGGAGAGTCCGACGCTCATAGAGAATGAATGGGGAGTCCGATGCTCCTTCATTCTCTATGGGCATCGGACTCTCCTGTGAGCGCCCGCGCCGGGCTTCGGGCGCTCATATCTCCGTGACCCGACCGGATCAGGAAGCGGGACCCGGCAGGATCAGGTGAGTATAGGGGGCTGTAACGGGGGGTCGGGAGCCTGTCACCACGGCATGGGGGGTGACAGGTCCTCTTTAACTCATTTGGGGGTATTAGTACTGCCCTTCTAATACCAGTTGGGGAACTGCACTTTCCAAACACATTAAAGCAGTGCTTCTCAATTCCAGTCCTCATGGCCTCACCAACAGGTCATGATTTGAGGATATCTCATACACAGAACACCTGTGATATTACCTGATGTGCTGAGTATAAATATATCACCTGTGACACACTAAGGAAACCCTCAACACATGACCTGTTGGTGGCCATGAGGACTGAAATTAGGAAGCACTGCATTAACCTCTTAAGGACATATGCCGTACGGGTACGACATACATCTGCAAGAGGAGTTCAGCAAACATGACAGCTGCATCTAGCTTTCTTAACCCCGTAATGGCGCATGACTGATATACCCGTCATGCGGCCGTTAAGGGGGATCAGAGAGGGCCCCCGGCGTGAGCTCTCTCTGCAGCCCGCAGTCCCCGGTTGCTATGTGCAGCCAGGGACCGCAGCGGCCGGCTATTTAACTATTCAAATGCAGCTGTCAAAGCTGACAGCTGCATTTGGATAGTATCTGTGCCCCCTGTCCCTGGTGCAATTTTAAAGAACATTTTTTTTTTTCTATAGGAGGTTTTAATTTTTTTCTGGTTTCGCAGCATATTTTATGCAAAAATTACATCTGCCATTACAAAGTACAGTTAGTGACGCAAAAAAATGTGGGTTTTTAGGTAAAAAAAAAGCAAGTGCTATGGCCTTTTAAACACAAGGAGGAAAAAACGAAAACGCAAAAATGAAAATTGGCTCCGTCCTTAAGAGGTTAAAGAACTAAGGTCTAAAGACAACAAGAACTGTGGAAGTGAATTAGCTATGTGCATTATCTGTAACGTCTATGAGAAATCCGCAAGTAACACATTGCAACTTAAGCTAACCTAAGTGTTGAGCTTATAAGGTAATATAGAAATATCTTGTGTCTCTTCCACCGATTCTGGTTTGACTGGTTACTTTTACCTGAAATATCCTTTTGACTAAATGACAAACATATATTCTTCCACAATTGACAAGACTTTCTTTATTTGATAACCACGGGAATATACAAAAATAACTTTCTTACTATTTATTATATTCTTAATGATCTTACATCACTGTTTTGTTCTTTCTTTAAAGGTTGTTCTTTCTTCATCATCTGGGCAACTCTTTTCCGATGTGCATTGGATATAATGATATGGAATGCCGTTTTTCTGGTTATTAATTTTATGCATTTTGTTTATCTGGTATATAAGAAAAGACCTGTAAGTATCATGCAGATTTATGTATCAGTTTAAATGAACTAGTCAGTAGTGTAAAATTAGTACTTTAAATAGTCACTGTCTTTTTAACAAACTTCGTATACATCAACAGTACAGGCACTTATAAAAAAAACAAAAAACTTTGTAATACAGTGTACCTTATTAGAGAAAAATGCCTCTTTCGCCACTTACTAGACTCCTTTCTTAGATCCTCCTACTAATCTCCTTATTCACTTTGCAAAACAGCTTATGACCATCTTGACACAGATCAGTTTTCTAAAATAACATGTTTTAGTTGCCCATACAAGTGTATGGAGAGAGGATAGGGGAGGAGGTAGAGGAAAGAGGGATGGTTGGAGAGAGGAAAAAAACCTGCACTCACACACACTGCATGTGTTTCTGGTGAGTATTTGATATAACCCAAGCACCTTTCATTTCTTAACACTGCTCTATAATGTCCATGCTGCTCCTGAAAGTGTGCTATAGAGATAGAAAGGACAATTTACAGTTAGATGTGAAGCCTGAAGAGTAGAAATCTGGTAAAAAATGCCATATACTAGCTATATGTTAGTGTAATCAATTTGTGTTGATTTCAGTGTAACACAAATACAAAAATAGTCAAAAAAGAAGGCATAAGAGGATTACACAACAAGGTTCAGTTGTAGCTGCTCTACTAAAAAGAATGTCCAAGTTCCAGAGAAAAGACTGATGATATATATATATAAAAAAAAATTTTTCCATTCTTTATTAGATTTTTTTTAATAAAAATTTACATACAGGTGAAGGGACCAGCACAACCTGAGTCCCTACAATTGTACAAAGATAGATTAAAGCACTAGGAAAACAAACCCAGATGTAGCATACCCCCTAACAAATGCATACAAAAGTGTATATCTATCTATATCTATCTATCTATCTATCTATCTATCTATCTATCTATATCTATATATATATATATATATATATATATATATATATATATATATATATATATATATATATACATACATACAAAATAGAGCTTAATATGAGCCCCACAACCAAGTGCCATGCATCTTACAAAAAAAATTCACATATCCCAAACCCCTCTTCCCATCGAATCCGACCCTGGGGACCAGACAGAGAGAAAAAAAAACTAAATATTTTAACATCTTATAGTCATTTTTAAAGGAGAAGTTAATTGAAATTGAAAAAAGGGAGAAAGCGAGGGTGGGGTGCGGTAAGTATTCTTACCTATTGCCGTGGCCTCATATCGCTGCACCCGGGTCTCGTTGACAGCCGCTGGCCACCCAGGTGATCCGCCTCACTCACTGACTGGCTGAGCGGGCAATCACTCGGCCAGGCCATGACGTATCTGGAGGACTGGATACATGATGTACCTGGATTCCAGACGAAAATGAAATTCGTCGGCTGTCAGCAGGAATGGGTGCAGCACTACTGAGGTATGGGGACGGGTAAGTCTACTTTGTTTATTTTCCTGCACAAACTTTAATTGTTAGATTCGGCTAAAACCAGATGACTAACTTATAATATCTAATAAAATATTAGATCTCATAAATGGCCACTGTCACTTTAAAGAAAATTTTACATGTTGTTGGGGTCTGGGTGTTCAGACCCCAACTGATTGCTGGAATAAGTCTCGGATCACTGTATCTTTTGGGATAAACCCTTTAAAGAATATTTTTATTGTTTCTTCTGCACTTTCACTATCATATTGTACAGAGTAAGTATAACATGATAGAGGAAGTGCATAAGAAACAATTCCCAACTAATTTCAGAATTCCCTGAGGTTGTCCTTTGATCCCATTAAGAAGTAAACCATATACAATCACATACAGCGCAATGTATAGGCGTAAATGTAAATAAGAATGCTTAATATTGTGAATACCTAGGTATTTTAGTTGTTTTACTACTGGACATTTCTTAGTATGTAATGTTCCTTATTACTGTGATTTTATTTTTGTAAAATGCTGAAGATTACGTAAATATTTAATGCTGACTTTTTTTTCATAAGGCAAGTAACATGCAGTTTCACTTCAGTGTCCTTGCTGTCAACCTTTCATGTCAAAATGGAATTACAAAAGGTTCCCAGTGGTGCACGGTGAACAACATTTCAGTGTGCTTTATTTTTAAGATCTATTTTAAAGGGGTTCTTGAAATGTTTTCATAGTGAAAATCCTGAAAGAATGTCACAAGCTGTTTACAGTATTTGGTAGATTTTATAGCATAACAAATACAATATGAAATTTTCATCATCTTATGCCCCCCCCCCCTTGGTGCTGATGCTTATCTGTGTCACTAGGGGCAGACTCTGGATAGAATCAGTGTCCTCTCTATAGAAGCTGACAGTATAGTTGTTTCTTACTTTTCCATCCAGGAGTGCTAACAAGCTGAGAAGGAGTCTTCCTTAGGCTATGTTCACACTACGTATATCTTCGTAAAACTACGGCCGTTGTTGCCGATTGCAACAATGGCAGTGATTAATATGAAAATATACGTTACCTTGCCGTCTATGGAATGCTGGCCGGAGCGTATACACCTAGTATACGCTCCGGCCGGGATCTCTAGCGGTGCCGCAAACAACTGACATGTCAGTTTTCTGCGGCCGCTATTCATTGAATAGTGGGGGCAGAAAACCCTGTCAGTGAACACTATGGAGCGTGCTGCTCCTACTGCTCGTTCCATAGTGTGCAGAGGAGAGTTCTGATGCACGCACAAGTGGTTGCGCCCCTGCATCAAAACTAAGCAGAGCTAAAGAACATCCGGGATGAGCTTTTCAGAGATCGTCTGTTCCATGACCCGGTCGGGTCACAGAATGGCCAGTCTCTTACAGTGTGTAAACCTAGCCTTATACGGTCTTGTTACTGGAGATGCCCTGGTCCCTCCCTGACTAGAAGGACGCACACTATGCACAATTACTAACACTAACACCACTAACATAAACACACATTACTGACACATTCATTACTGACTGACACACATTACTGACTGACACAAATACACACACTTACTGATTGACACACACACTCACTCACACACACACACACACACACACACACACACTACACTTACAGCTCAGTCTTCCTCTTTGCTGGGCCAATCTCCACACTGTAGTACTGAGGACCTGCGGGTCATGTGATCAGGCCCTTTATCCCTCTCTCTCTGCAGGACGCTCACAGGTCCTGCTCTTTCTGTCTTCTGATTTTCAGCGCTCAGCCTGCACTACAGTGAGGGGGGAGGGGTACATCAGAACACAGAGTCCCTCTCCGGACCCCTGGAGGCGCTGGGGCCCCAACACTGTAAGCCCTGTGCTGGCGCTGGCCCTGCCTGTCTACATTCTTCATTTTATTTTATGAAAATATGTTTTCTTTTCTTTGTGTTCTAGATCAAAATAGAAAAGGAATTGAAAGGCATCTACCATAAAATGTTTGAACCTCTTCATGTGCCTCCTGAGCTATTTAGGAGACTCACTGGACAATTTTGTAGTATACAGACTTTACATAAGGGACAGACTTATGCAGTAGAAGACAAAACTTCTGTTGATGACCGCTTAAGCATACTCCTGAGAGGGAAGTAAGTGATAAATATGAAGCAATGTCATTTTGCTGTATGAAATCTGCATAGTTGCCTTTGCTTATTTCTTTTAAAGGGGTTATCCAGTGAAAATCTTTTCCTTTCAAATCAACTGGTTTCAGAAAGTTATATAGATTTGTAATTTACTTCTATTTAAAAAAAATCTCAAGTCTTCCCATACTTATTAGCTGCTGTATGTCCTGCACGAAATTTTGTTTTCTTTTAAGTCTGCTCTCTGCTGACATCTCTGGCCGAGACAGGAACTGCCCAGAGCAAGAAGAGGTTTTATATTTGCTGCAGCTCTAGGCAGTTCCTGTCTCAGACAGAGGTGGCAGCAGAGAGCACTCTATCAGACTGAAAAGAAAACATTTCCTGCAAGACATACAGCAGCTAATAAGTATGAGAAGACTTAAGATTTTTATATAGAAGTACATTACAAATCTATATAACTTTCTGAAACCAGTTGACTTGAAAGAAAAAGATTTTTGCTGGACAACCCCTTTAAAGAGGCTTTTCAGAATTGTAAAGGTTGCCACGCAGGTCAGAAAATGAAAATGTAAGTAGGAGCAGATATATCAAAGGTGGTACTGCAGCAGAAACTATTTTCTTTCACATGTTCACAGATGCCAAAAATCTTTTGTTTCTAACAGTGTCAAAAATCTTGTGGAAAGCTTTCATTGAACTAGAAGAGTGTTTGTAAGACCAGACACTTGTGTTGAATGGGAATGCATGGCTTGCAATCATTATTCCTTTTAAACAAGAAGTCCCGTGAAAATAAAAAAAATCACCTGCAGGCAGGGGGCCTAGGAACACAGTAAAGAAAGTATTCTTGCCATCTCTGTGTCCTCATAGTGCTGCTCTCACTACTCTCTGACAGCCGCCAGATGCCATTTTCTCTCAGCTTCCTGGTAGGTCACAGCTCGAGTCCAACTCTTGTTGATACAATGTCACAACCTGGCTGATGGATTGCCCGCCCGGCCAATCAGTGACTGCAGCAGTGTCCTACCCCGGTCACTGATTGGCCAAGAAGGCAATCCATCAACCGGGTCGTGTGGTTGCAGAAGCTGCAGGAGGCCGGCAGCTGTTAAAGAGCAGTAAAGCAGCGCTGTGGGGGCATGGGGATAGGTAAGTATACAGTCTTTATTATGTTCTGTAACGCTAAGATCAGGGCTCTGTGCTGGCTTCTTAGGTTCCTTCACACCAAATTCTTATTGTGCAAGTAAATATATACCAAATTAAAAAATCTGAACTGATACTACTTTTTTTCTATTCATACAATATTAGGATGAAGGTTTCCTATAGAGGACATTTCTTACATAACATTTATCCTAATGCTTATATTGATTCTCCTGAGTTCAGATCAACAGAGATGGACAGGGGTGAGAAATTTCAGGTACACTTCAAACTTTTTTTATCCATGTTGTCAGTTTGTCTATCTTTTGTATATATATGTATAATTTAAAGGTACTATACAGTGACCGGTAAGCATAAATTACATGGAGCTTTTTGCTAACATCTATGATCCTCGGTTTCTTACATTTTCTTACAAACATCTATAAGTTTAGACACGTGGATTTGCAATTTGGATTTTCTCACTTCATTTTATCGGTGGACAATGTTACCTAGGCAGGTGGGGAGAGGGTCCGACTGCTGTGAAGCCCCGCCTATGTGACACTGTGCATCTTTAAAGTGTCACTGTCATTTTTTTTCTTTTTTTTTTTGTGCAGAAATCAATAGTTCAGGCAATTTTAAGAAATTTGTAATTGGGTTTATTAGGCAAATATACCATTATCTGCATTCAAAAAGACTTTCCCCAGGCCCCCCCCCCTCTCTCTCTCTCTCTCATTCACTGCTCATTATCAGGAAATCTCGACTCTTTTACATCAGTTGGGCCCTGTGTAACCTATGGAGAGGGGAGAGCAGAGAACAAAGGATTACATAGGAGACCTGTATGAAAGCCAGTAATTCAGAGGTCAGAGAGGTCAGTGCTGACTTCAGAGGAGATAGCCCGGTGATGTAGCTGTAAATTAACTCTTTGTTGTCCTATTTTGGTACCTCATCTCCCTCAACCCCTCCCCTATCCATAAGAGAACCATGAATACAGGGGGGGAGCTTCAAACTGCTTTTTCATGATAAAAATGCACTTTTTGGCTAATAAATCCAATTACAAAGTCTCTTAACACCTGAAGGACTGAGCCCATTTTCGTTTTTGCGTTTTCGGTTTTTCCTCCTTGTGTTTAAAAGGCCATAGCACTTGCATTTTTACACCTACAGACCCACATGAGCCCTTATTTTTTGCGTCACTAATTGTACTTTGCAATGACAGGCTGAATTTTTGCATTTGGTACACTACGAAACCAGAAAAAAATTCAAAGTGTGGTGAAATAAAAAAAAAAAAACGCTTTTCTTTTATTTGGGGGAACTGTGTTTTTACGCCATTCGCCCTGGGGTAAAACTGACTTGTTATGCATGTTCCACAAGTCGTTACGATTAAAACGATATGTAACATGTATAACTTATATTGTATCTGATGGCCTATAAAAAATTCAAACCATTGTTAACAAATATACGTTCCTTAAAATCGCTCCATTCCCAGGCTTATAACGCTTTTATCCTTTGGTCTATGGGGCTGTGTAAGGTGTTATTTTTTGCGCCATGATGTGATCTTTCTATCGGTACCTTGATTGCGCATATACAACTTTTTGATCGCTTTTTATTACATTTTTTCTGGATTTGATGCAACCAAAAATGTTGCACTTTGGGATTTTTTTGCGCTGACGCCGTTTACCGTGCGAGATCAGGAATGTGATTAATTAATAGTTCGGGCGATTACGCACGCGGCGATACCAAACATGTTTATTTATTTATTTATTTGTTTACTTTTATTTAAAACCTGGGAAAAGGGGGGTGATTCAGACTTTTATTAGGGGAGGGGGCTTTTTACTATAAACAGCACGGTTTATAGTAGCTGCCTCCGATTAGCTAATTAGCGGGCACGGCGATTAGACCGTGCCCGCCAATAGCGGCGGTCCCGGGCTACACGCGGCACCCGGGACCGCGGCGATTCAAAGCGGGGTCGCCGCGCGGCCCCCTTTGAAGTGCTAATGAGGACATATGACGTACGGGTACGTCATATGTCCTTAAGAGGTTAAAGGACAAGTGCCATGAAAAACTTTTTCCCAGTAATTGAAGCACATTACAAAGTTATATAACTGTGTAATGTGCTTCAATCACCTATCTGCCTCCTTTCCCTGTCTTTTCCCCCCTCCACCCCCCACCAGGAAGTGTCCTAACTCACACAGACCTAATTACTGCCGTCACCAAGCTCTTCTCTCAGCTCCTTCTCCTGTTACACCAGCCTCCCCCTCCCCTGCCTTGTCAGGTGACTCAGCTTGCTCAGCTCCCATAGGCTAAACAACTGCAAGCCATCACTTGGATTGGGGACTGCTGCAACAGGACCTAGAGCAGCCCTCCTGCTGATGACTCATCCTCACAAGAAGGAGCTGCCTGGTGACGGTGACTACAGTAATCAGGTCTGTGTGAGTCAGGACACTTCCTGGTGGGGGGTGGAGGGGGAAAAAGACAGGGAAGGGAGGCAGATAGGTGATTGAAGCATATTACAGAGTTATATAACTTTGTAATGTGCTTCAATTACTGGGAAAAAGTTTTTCATGGAACTTGTCCTTTAAAATCACCTGTACTATTGATTTCTCCCCCAAAAATGTAAACGACAGTGACACTTTAAAAAATGCTAACTGCCATTAGCAACTAAAAGAATATATATTTTTTGAGCCATCACTGAGTAAATCAGGGCCTATGGCTACATTCAATGTGAAAATACCTAAGCAGTTGGTGTTGTTACATATGTTTTTGATATTTACCAATTGTTTTCTTTAACCACTTTTCTTGCTGTCTTTTGGATTCTTAGGTCACCATTACTGCAGACGATAACTGTGTGTTTCTGTGCTGGTGTCGGGAAAGGCTAACATATTTCCTGGAGTCTGAACCTTTCTTGTATGAAATATTTAAATATTTGATTGGTAAAGACATTACAAATAAGTTGTACTCCTTAAATGACCCAACATTAAGTGATAAGGTAGGAACGTTTGTTATGCAATATTTGAGCAATATGTTTTGACTGCTATAGCTGACATTAGTTTATTGGGGCAATGCTGTATATAGCACAATAAAAGACATTTCCCAAAGACATTTTATCCTTCCACAGGGATTGGAGTATATGTATGACTATATGGTGGTCTGCTAACGTCTATAGGGCTGACGGAAACAGGTGAGTGATGTCCTAGACTGTTTCTCTCAGACCCATAGACTGGTGCAGAAGCACATTTGCTTTACAGCAGCTTCTAGGCATTTCCTGTATTCTCAACTAACAAAAGTATCCCCTATCCACAGAAGCTGAGCTCAGAAGTAAACTGCAGCCGGAAGTAAACGAGTGCCGAGCCGGGGACGGCGCCATCTTGGAGCGGTCCCCGGCCGGCTTCAGTTACGGAGATCGCTCCTCCGGGATAACATCCCGGAGGAGCGATCTCCTCCACTAGACACCAGGGATAAGCTGCGTCCGGTAAACTGATAAAGCTGTCATGTTTGACAGCTGCATCTGATTACTGTATTAGCGGGCACGGCGATCGGACCGTGCCCGCTAATACCGGCGGTCCCTGGCTACAAGTGGCACCAGGGACCGCCGCGGTTCAGAGCGGCGACCCCGCTCTGAACGCCCGCACGAGGACGTACAGTTACGTCCTTGTGCGGGAAAGGGTTAAAATCGCTCCATTCCCAGGCTTATAGCGCTTTTATCCTTTGGTCTATGGGGTATGGGGCTGTGTGAGGTGTCATGTTTTGCGCCATGAAGTGTTCTTTCTATCGGTTCCTTGATTGCGCATATGCGACTTTTTGATCACTTTTTATTGCAATTGTTCTGGATTTGATGCAACCAAAAATGCACAATTTTGCACTTTGGGATTTTTTTACGCTTACGCCGTTTACCGTGCGAGATCAGGATTGTGATGAATTAATAGTTCGGGCGATTACGCACGCAGCAATAGCAAACATGTTTATTTATATTTATAACATGGGAAAAGGGGGGTGATTCACACTTTTATTAGGGGAGGGGGCTTTTTAATATTAATGACACTTTTTTCTTTTCTTTTTCTTTTACACTTATACTAGAAGCCCCCTGGGGTTAGGGTTATTCCCCCTGGGGCTAGGGTTATTTCCCCCTGGGGGACTTCTAGTATAAGCACACTGATCTCTCATTGAGATCTATGCTGTATAGTAATATGCTGTATAGATCATTGAGATAGGCACTCGATTGCCTGCTGCTGCAGCCGGAGGCAACTGAATGCTGAGCCGGGATCAGCGCAATTGCGGCGCAGACCCCGGGTGGGTGAAGACACGGGGATCGCTCCTCCAGAACAACGTCCCGGGGGGGGGGGGGGGGGCGATCTCCGCCACTAGACACCAGGGAACGGCTGCATCAGGTAATCGGATGCAGCTGTCATCTTTGACAGGATTATCTCGGAGCAATTAGGCTGGCCTAAGTATACAGCATCACACTTCCGGGTCTAGCGGAGGGGGGGGGGGAACCTGGGGAAGGGGGCCATTCACTTAAATAACACACATTACAATGTTGTATAACTTTGTAATGTGTGTTATTTAGTGAATAATTGTTTAGCGCCCCACTAGCCCTTTAACACAAGCGTGATTCCCACCCCTTTATATTCAGCAGGCTTGAGAAATCTCTTTGTATTATATCGGCACACGATAAACATTTTCTGGGTTAAATTAGCTTCATGTACAGATCTTGAGCCCTGACAGTGCAGTAATAACAATCTTTAGTCTTTCCATCATAAATCCTTGCTGTAAGGCAGAGGTAGTGTTTATAAACAATGAGACTGAGGTAGCTAGGAGCTACTCTTGTAAGCGCAGACACATATAATAATTTAATGAGTGTAAAATTTACTGCCAAAATCTATTACTTGGTTCCTAATGCATTACATTTGGAAACTGCTTCAACCATACTATTGTGTATATAGCTAATGCATTTTCTCTTGCCGTGTATATACTCCTATATATTTTTTCATATGCAAGGAAGGAGTATGAGCATAAGGGCCCTATTCCACCAGACGATTATCGTTCAGATTATCGTTAAATCGTTCGAATCTAAACGATAATCGTTCGGTTGAAATGCAGTTAACGTTTAACGACCGAACAAGAAATCATTGATCGCTTTATAAGACCTGGACCTATTTTTATCGTTGCTCGTTCGCAAAACGTTCGCAAGTCGTTAGCATTAAATAAGACATCGTTCAGTCGTTCGCAATAGATACGAACGCAATAGCGAATAAATAGCGAAGAAAAACTATCGCAATTACGATCATAAGTAACGATTATCGTTCCATGGAAATGAGTGGGAAATGAGTGAACGTTTTCAGGTCTTTTGCAATAGCGGTCGTTTGAGATCGTTAATCGTTAACGATTATGCAAACGATAATCGTCCGGTGGAATAGGGCCCTAAGACTCAATCCATAGTATTAGTTTTAGTGGATTAGTAGTCCCCTTTGTAGATTAATATTCTCCTTCACTGATCTCCTAGAGGAAAGGAGAAAACATAGAGGGGGAGATTTATCAAACTGGTGTAAAGTAGAATTGTCTTAAGGCCCTATTCCATGGGCCGACAGTGAGGAGCAAACGAGCGCTGTCAACGCTCGTACCCCACTTTTACACGCGGCGGCAACGAGTGGGTGAATGCGGAAGGGGCCGCGGGGAGCTGTGGGGGGTTGCCCGGGTGATCGCTAGATCGTCTGGCTAGCACATAGAGGATAGTGGCAGTCTGCTGCTGCCGCTCCTATTCCACTGGTGGACGGCAGTTTGTTTTTCAACATGGTTGAAAGACAGACGACTGCAACCAGCAGCCGACATGAACAATGACGGCTGATTGCGGCCTTTACATTCCATGGGCCGATTATCGGCCGTGGCGGCCGATATCGGTCAGACACGGCCAATAATCAATCCGGGGAATAGGGCCTTTAGGGCCCTATTCCACTGGACGATTATCGTTCAGATTATCGTTAAATCGTTTGAATCTAAACGATAATCGTTCGGTTGAAATGCAGTTAACACTTAACGACCGAACGAGAAATCGTTGATCGCTTTATAAGACCTGGACTTATTTTTATCGTTGCTCGTTCGCAAATCGTTCGCATTGAATAAGACATCGTTCGGTCGTTCGCAATAGATACGAACGCAATAGCGAAGAAATAGCGAAGAAAAAACTATTGCAATTACGATCATAAGTAACGATTATCGTTCCATGGAAATGAGTGAACGTTTTCAGGTCTTTCGCAATAGCGGTCGTTTGAGATTGTTAATCGTTAACGATTATGCAGACGATAATCGTCCGGTGGAATAGGGCCCTTAGTTGCCCCTAGCAACCAATCAGATTCCACCTTCCATTCCTCACAGACTCTTTGGAAAATGAAAGGTGGAATCTGATTGGTTGCTAGGGGCAACTAAGACAGTTTCACTTTACACCAGTTTGATAAATCTCCCCCGTAGTGCTACAGTTTGTAGTATAAAAGTCTTTACGCTGTGAAAGTATTGTACTCATTTTGGATTCAGTGTTGTTTTTAACCTCAATATGAAAACACTTGCTGGTAGCGGAATGTTTTTTTTTTTTTTTTAATTTTATTGTAATATTTTTAACCTCTTAAGGACATAGGACGTACCGGTACGTCCTATGTCCTCACTTGCACTTCAAAGCGGGGCCGCGCGGCGGCCCCGCTTTGAAGTGCCGCGATCCCGGGTGCCGCGTGTAGCCCGGGACCGCCGCTATTAGCGGGCACGGTCTGATCGCCGTGCCCGCTAATTAGCTAATCGGAGGCAGCTGTCAAAGTTGACAGCTGCCTCCGATTACCGGAGGCAACGTTTCCCTGGTGTCTAGTGGGGGAGATCGCTCCTCCGGGACCTTGTCCCGGAGGAGCGATCTCCGTTACTGATGCCGGCCGAGGACGCGTCCAAGATGGCGCCGTCCTCGGCTCGGCACTCGTTTACTTCCGGCTGCAGCAGCCGAAAGCAAACGAGTGCCGATCTCATGGATCTCTGCAGCATATCTATGCTGCAGAGATCTCAATGAGAGATCACAGTGTATATACTAGAAGTCCCCCAGGGGGGCTTCTAGTATATGTGTAAAAAAAAAAAAAAAAGTGTTGTTAATAGTAAAAAGCCCCCTCCCCTAATAAAAGTCTGAATCACCCCCCTTTTCCCAGGTTTTAAATAAAAGTAAACAAATAAATAAATAAATAAACATGTTTGCTATCGCCGCGTGCGTAATCGCCCGAACTATTAATTAATCACATTCCTGATCTCGTACGGTAAACGGCGTCAGCGCAAAAAAATCCCAAAGTGCAAAATTGCGCATTTTTGGTCGCATCAAATCCAGAAAAAATGTAATAAAAAGCGATCAAAAAGACGTATATGGGCAATCAAGGTACCGATAGAAAGATCTAATCATGGCGCAAAAAATGACACCTCGCACAGCCCCATAGACCAAAGGATAAAAGCGCTATAAGCCTGGGAATGGAGCGATTTTAAGGAACGTATATTGGTTAACAACGGTTTGAATTTTTTACAGGCCATTAGATACAATATAAGTTATACATGTTATATATCGTTTTAATCGTAACGACTTGAGGAACATGCATAACAAGTCAGTTTTACCCCAGGGTGAATGGCGTAAAAACACATTTCCCCCAAATAAAAGAAATGCGTTTTTTTTTTCAATTTCACCACACTTCGAATTTTTTTCTGGTTTCGCAGTGTACTTTATGCAAAAATTCAGCCTGTAATTGCAAAGTACAATTAGTGACGCAAAAAATAAGGGGTCATGTGGGTTTCTAGGTGGAAAAATGCAAGTGCTATGACCTTTTAAACACAAGGAGGAAAAACCGAAAACGTAAAAACGAAAATGGGCCATGTCCTTAAAGGGTTAAAGGGAACCTGTCACCATGAAAATGCTACGTAATCTATCACCATTGTGTTATAGAGCCGGAGGAGCTGAGTGAATTGATATATCTCTTTATGGGAAAAGATTCAGCATAACAATCAACATATTACAAGTTATACAGAATTTTTTCCCACCATTATATATATATCAATCTGCTCAGCTCTTCCTGCTTTATAACATGATGATGATAGATTAGATAGCATTGTCTTGGTGACAGGTTCTCCTTAGGCTATGTTCTCCCAATGTATAAACAACGGCCGTTATTTGGCACTCCAAACAATGGCCATTGTTCTCAATCAAAAGTGCATTGATTTCAGTGTACAACGGCCGGAAATATTTACCATGTCAATTATTTACACGGCCATATCAAACAATGGCCGTTGCTCAATACATTGTGTAAACATAGGCTGCTGTTAGCATTGACTTCGATGCAACACATTTTTCTATGACAAGAACGGTCGTTGTTTTAATCGCAAACGGCCGTTTTTAGAAAATGTGTCGAGTGAACAAGTACACACTAGTCCTAGTTTCAAACAAAAGCAAGTTGCCATCCTACAAATATGCCACAACAATACACTGATGCATTGACAACAAAAAAAATCTTTATTAATTTGTAGTCCTTAAAGAGAACCAATCACCTAAAAATCACTGTCCCTATTATCAAAGGAAATCTCTCCCTAAGTCTATCTATGAAGATACAGACTGCAAAGGCAGTCTGTATCTTATACTTTACCCAATTCTCTTGTTCGCTGCACGAAGGCCGGGCACCGCCATCTTGATGACGTCACTTTGCGTTTCACCGCTGGAACGCATGTGACGTATTCAAGATGGCGGCGCCCGGCCTTCCAGCACCGAACAAGAGGATCAGGTAAAGTATAAGATACAGACTGCAAAGGCAGTCTGTATCTTCATTTTGTGTATTACCTAATCCTCTTGTCCGCTGCAGCAAGGCCAGGCGCCACCATTTTGATTACATTACTTGCGTTCCACCGTTGGAACGCAAGTGACGTAATCAAGATGGCGGCGCCCGGCCCTGCTGCTGCTCTGCATGACGGGAGCTTCCTGTCTCGAGCCGACTCTTTTGAAAAGAGACGGCGCGAGACAGGAAAGGAAAACGTCTGTAATTAAACGTGTCAATAAAAATGATTGATTGTATTTACAAATATTCATAAAATTATAATATACATTCAATAAGGAAAAATAAATTTTAGATTTTCGGCCGTGATTGGTTCTCCTTAAAAATAAATTGTGCAAAAAAGTAACACTGCATCATGGTGTTCATAAAATCAAATAAATCAATAAGAAAATGGCATAAAGCACCCTGTAGGTATGGCACGTAAAACAGTGAACAAATGCACTTACAACCTAAAAATCCTGAAAGTGTCACTGTCATTATAAAAAAAAAAACTTTTAACATGTCATTCCCTGTCTACTTTTTAGGTGGCAAAGAAAATTGACCGTCAACCAAGTCTTTGCTCCCAGCTGTCTGTAATGCAGATGAGAAACAGCATGGCCAGCACAAGTGACAGTGAGGATGGTTTGCATAACTTTCTACGAGGAACATCAACAGCTTCTTCGCTGCGTAAGTGCCCTAGTAGAAAAAAAAAACTTAGTCGGCATCTGTCTACATGTTTGTGAACAGATGGACCTGCAATGAATAACAGCACATTGTAAAGCTTATTAAGCAGCTTGATGGACATTGTTAAGTTCTGAATTGAACTGAGTATAGATAATATGGTGAATGGGTGAATACTGCTTTGTGGCCCATGATGAATGCATCATTTAGTGTGTGTATATATAGATCTCCTATCTATCTATCTATCTCCTATCTATCTATCTATCTATCTATCTATCTATCTGTGTGTGTTATTTTGCTGCAAAACTATATTTTAGCATGATGTGTGTAATATTTTTGTATGGTGTACATATTTCTTCACGAGTCAGATACCATTCACTTGAATAGTACTAATCTGCAATAACAGACACTACAAATTACTGTTTCTATAGAAAAAAAGGCAAGACCTTTTTTTTCTTTTTTTTTTTCTAATCTATAACCTATTTAAACTTGGCTTTGTGTGCTTTTTCAACCCTTTATAGTTAGGAGTGCAAGCATTGATGAGCATAGCTACATGATATTGTAGCCAGGATCTGAGCTACAAATCATAGACCATACAAAAAAAAGTTTGGGTTCAGATTTTGAACACAACACATTTTTATGTGGTAAATCTAACCAAAGGAGGACCTTTGATTTCGGGTCCATTTAGACATACAGGATCTGCAGCAGATTGGGTGTTGCAGATTTGATAATGTGTTTTATAATTTAGTTATATTGATATCTGCAGCAACTAATCTGTGACATCAAATCTGCTGCAGATCTTTTACATGTGAGTGGACCCTTAAAGGGGCATTCCACTTAAACATATCTTTGGATATGTTGTTGCACATGGTAAGACTAACAATTCCTCCCATACTTATCCATTCAGTCTCCTTCTCCCCAGTTTTCAGCTGCTTCTTTCTGCTGAAAACACAAAAATCTGTATGAGAGCTTTTTTCTCTATCACCCCATCCTCCCCCCTCCCTTCTGAGATGTAAACAAGTCCCTGGCAGGCTTTATCTGCAACATTGTAGCATCTTTGTAATGCTGGGATGGTTATTTTGAGGTCAAGTTGCTTATGAACTCACAATGTTTCAGATAAAGCCAGTCAGGGACTTGTTTACACACAGATTTTTGTGTTTTCAGTGCCAGAGATCAGATGATTAGCAGGCAAACGTCCGCTCGTCAGTTGATTTCATAATTTGCAACATTATAGTGGATGTAAATGGCCACACAAATGATACATTGATCGTTCGTGCAGCTCAGCCATGTGATTTATTACAAGCGAGCGACGATCGGCCTTTGTTTGCGTCCTTGCACGGCTGAATATCGGTTCCCTAGAATACTGTGAGTGAATTATAATCAATTTTGATCCACAAGAGCAGGTTTCATTGACTGTTGCTTTTTCCATACAGTGGGGCAGATTCATTAGTGCCGTCTCCAGACTTGTTGTCTTCCCAAGCAAATTGAGTTTTTAACACCACGTAATAGCTTTGGGTGCCAATTATCTGTGCCCCCTCCTATGTAAATCATGTCCATTAGCGTCCTCTGCACACTGACGATTGAGGAAACTACATGATTTACATAGAGGGAGCATGCTGTACAGTGAGTGGGCATATATGAGGCTTACACAGCAGGATATTCAAAATCCTAAAAGTGAACTCCACAAGACACATGCAAGCACAGTATATTATACAGAGAGGTTGAGCGCACAATGAACAAAGAAACCCTGCAATAGATCACTGCCTGACAGCTCGGGAGAGATGTTGCTGTATAAGCGTCTGGCATTTTCAGCATCTCTGCAGGAGAGACCATAGCAAAATAAGAAAAAATAAAAAAGATAAACAGCTAAATATATTATTTGGCGAAAACTCCTGTCACCCCTGTTGTTTACCAAAAGTCATATTTACATCTAACATTTGAATCCCAAAGAATGAAACATTTTTAACTCATCCAAAATTCCATAGAAAGCCCCATTTACATAAATATTTAACCTTCTTTTTAAGGCCAGTGTCGGACTGTGGTATCTGGGGCCCACCAGAGGAAATGATCCTGGGGTCCCTCCAACAAAAAACCAGTGAGAAACAACATGTCAATCAGTTTTAGTGCAGGCTCTAAAGCAGGGGGCCCACCGGAGGATCGTCCGGGCCTCCGGTGGGCCAATCCGACACTGTTTAAGGCTATGTTTATATAATGTCTGTCTTTGGGGCGTGTTTCAGACTTTTTGGTAGTCTATCATTTTATGTCATATTATGCAAGTTGCTCCAAGTTTCCAGGTCCAGTTCACAAGTAAATCTGAATGCAAACTGGATGGAAATTCAGACCTTTAGTATGATCAGTGGCCACATTTAAGACCCCAACAGTATGCCAAGTTAATCACCACCATGTTATAGTAAAAACTTTTGGCTGTAGAATGGTTAAAAATTAAAAATGTTATATGGTTTATAAAGTGCCTACTTGTAATGGTTTTATTTAGCTGACCTAAAGCCACATGCTTAGATAACTCAATTAATCTAATAAGTGATTTTCTTTTTGTTTTCAGGGTGCTATTTTTAGTCTTGTCATGCCAAGTCTAATGTGTGTTGCGTGTTTGCTGACTAAGGTATACTAACCATCTGATTTTACATTAAGGAAATAACCACCAAGAGTTCTATATTTCATATGGAATGGGTCGTGTGACGCATGGTGTTTTCTGTTGATAACTACATTTTAAAAAAAATACAAGGACTACTCACAAGGTACTAATGGGTACATCTTAGAACATTGTTTATGTGGCTTTTACTCATTTTAATTGCCATACTAGGCCATTATCTCAATATTACAAATCCTTTTAATCAAATTATCTCCAAAGTACTAAGATAACCGAGTAATTAAGTGTAAAGTTAATGTAAACGTGTTATTCCTTGTTCTCAGCACCTTTTTTTCCTTTTTTTTGCAATGATTAGCAAGAAAGAAAAAAAAGCAAATGCAATTTTTTCTTCTACATTGAAACTGTATGTTTAACTTTTAATTTTTTATACAGTTTTTGCTTGTGTTTTAACCTCTTGATGCAAAATAATATTCATGTTCATCACCTGCATGGGCTAATTTATGCAGAATGTTGTGCATGCATGTCATTCAGATAACACAGGTTTAGATGCTGGACTTACAGAATCATTGCAGGAGCGCTTCTATGACTAACAGCAGGACTCCCTCTGTAATGGTCATATTGTAACCACAGCATCTGAGTTGTTCAAAAGATTAAGGGGCTCCCAATTTCACCCATCAGCAGCCTGCAAGTTGTGGATTGCTATTGGCTGACAGTATGTTTAAGGCGGATTATGATGGGACCTAACGGAGAACTCTGGAAAATGATGATTTTCTAGGAGGCAGGAGCAGATGGGGAACATAATAAACAAGCACTACTTACATCTCTCCGCAGCGCTGTGTCACTGACTCCAGGACCCCTGTAGGAACTCATTTTTCCCTTGTGTGTGATTACATCACAATTCGGGAGAAAATACCCAAACCTGGCCGATGGATTGTCCACTCAGCCAATCAGTGACCGGAGTGGTGTTCCACCCCAGTAACTGACTGGGTGAGTGGGCAATCCATCATCTGAGTCGGGATATTGCTGCCTAAGAAGATCCAGGAGCCTAACAGGAGTCCCAGAGTGGTAAGGCAGCGCTGCAGAGGCACAGAGAGAGGTGAGTATTACTTGTTTATTATGTTCCTCCCTTGTAGATAATTATCATATGCTGTGGAGTTCTCCTTTAAAAGAGAAGTCCCATAAAAATGGAAAAAAAAAGTGTACTTACCCTTCCTGTGCCTCCGTTGCACCGCTCCCCGGTCTTTGTAACAGCCACTGGCTGTCATTTTCAGCTGGAATACAAGTAGGTCACATTGGTGGTTCTCCCCCCCCCCCCCAAGTCACTGGCTGAGCGGACAGTCGATCAGCCTGGTACGTGACGTCGCAGCTGCAGTTGCAAGAGGCCGGCTGCTGTCAGCGAGACTCGGGAGCAGCACTGCGGAGCCTAAACAGGGGGCATGTTCCCATACCCCCTGCCTTACTGTCATTTTTTTAGTTTCACAGGACTTATCCTTCAATTAATTTAAATGATTTGTTGTGAGCTGCATAACATTTCCCTAAGGGAGGTAAACTGATTTGGATAACTCTTTTCCCAGGCTTAGTAGGAAACTTGTTTATCACAGAGCGGGGCCCACTGCTTGGTCTCCCCCACTTCAGAAAGTGGCTCCCATCTTTGGTAGACTTGATTAAACCATATATTTTGTGATTTCATATACATTAAAGATAAAACCATGTCCTACTCAAGTTTTAATTGCATAACGTAAAACATATTTTAACACTACTCAAATAATTTTATACTAATTTGGCAATTAGGGCATAGTTACGAGACAAGCATAGAGACCTGACTGGAAAAGGACATACATGTACAATGTGTTCCACATTAAACCTTTCCATATCAGATATGTTACCCTTATTGATGTCAATGTACATAATTAAGCAAACTTAATGGTGTTTTGATTTAGTCATAGTAAAACATAGTAAAAAAGGTTGAAAGAAGACAAGAGTCTATCAGGTTCAACCTAGGAAAACCCTACTGTGTTAATCCAGGGGAAGGCAAAAACCCCTATGAGGCAGATGACAATTGCCCCATCACAGGGAGAAAGTTCACTACAAAGACCTCTGTACTGTCCTTTCATATATTTGTACATTGTAATCAGATCGCCCCTAAGACGTCCTTTTTCTAGCGTAAATAACCCCAAGCTTGATTACCTGTCCTGGTACTGTAAACCACCCATTCCCTTAATGACCTTTGTTGCCCTTCTCTGCACCCGCTCCAGTTCAGCTGTGTCCTTCTTATATACCAGTGCCCAAAACTGTACATAGTAGTCCATATGTGGTCTGACCAGAGATTCATAAAGAGGCAAAACTATGTTCTCATCTTAGGATCTATGCCTCTTTTGATGCATCCACTGTCCACCAATACCCCCAGGTCCTTTTCGGAAGCAGTTTTACCCTGTGTTTTATTATTTAGCACATAACTATACTTATTATATTTACGGCCCAAATGCATAACCTTACATTTATCCACATTAAACTTCATTTGCCATTTCACTGCCCAAGCCTCTAGCTTCTCCAAATCCCTCTGTAATATGAAATTATCCTCCTCTGTACTGATTACAGATTCTACTCTGTAGCCCCTCTACAAGATCATTTATAAACATATTAAAAAGAAGTGGACCCAACACTGACCCCTGTGGTACCCCACTAGTAACTAAAACCCAATTTTAATATGTTCCATGAATGACCACCCTCTGCTTTCTATCACTCCACCCCACTCAACCCATTTGCATATGTTTCCCCTAGTCCCAGCATCCTCAGTTTGTAGACCAACCTTTCATGTGGCACAGTATCAAATGCCTTTGAAAAGTCCGGATACACAACATCCACAGCCTCCCCCAGGTCCAGTCTATAACTGACCTCTTCATAGAAGCTGATCAGATTAGTCTGACAGGATCTATCCCTCATAAATCCATGGTGGTGCTGCATTATAAGATTATTTTCATTAAGATACTCCAGTATAGTTTCTCTTATGGCTCTACTAGGCATTGCTCCCACCTAGCCAGAATCCTGCTCCACACTGATGAGGGGCAACACCCGAAACAGCTGTATGTGGATGGTTTCCTAGCCTTGGTTTTATCCCTTGTCATTACACTGACTTATAGGGCCACTTAATATGGTGGATTTGGTGGTTTCCTAACAGGAGCTGAGTCCTTCCCGGAGGGATATCTGGCTAGTCCTGTGTTTTGAGACTCTTCAATGAGGCTCCACGGGCACCTCTTATGCATATTCATGTTTCCCAGGGGGCAATGCACCTAGGACTTCACTGCATTGAGCGCTTTCACTAGCAGCCAGCAGTATTGTCGTTTGGCTAGTCTCCCTGAGTTCAGCAATCTGTTTCTCTTATGACTTACTATAGATGTTAGACTTACGGGCCTGTAGTTTCCAGGATCACTCTTTGACCCCTTCTTGAATATTGGTACCACATGAAGGGGTATAATCTGTGCTTGTAATCTATAAAATAATTTATAAACTATAATCTATAAAATAGTAATATATACTTTCTACCTGGCTAGATGAATAGTGAAAAGCTCATGTGTCCTTAGACCATACTGGCAAACAGCAGATTGTTTTAATAGAGTATTATATTTTTGCAATTAAGGCCAGTGAATTTGTCCAGTTTAAAACTAACTCCCAGTCATAGCTGTTGCCCACCAGTCTAGAGTTCTGTGTGGGATTTTTATACAGACAGCTTATTCTTTACAGAGTCCTGAGCAGTGGTTTTTATGAGATGTTCTTTCTCTGTACACTTTCCTCGGTGGTTCATGGCCCAGTGGCTTAAAGGCTGAACAAGCAAACATGGTTAAAGAAGCCACCCGTATGAAGATCCTGTTCGATCAGTGGGGACCAGGTAAGTATATCTGTGAGGACAGGGTATGCCCTCTCCCTTCAGGCAAAATCAACACTTCTAGCTGTTTGCTAGAGAGTCTGCTTTGAAACTTTAGCACCTTGGTAAGTCTATGTATCCATTGGGACATGGATAAGTATTGTAGGCTACTTGGCCACTTTCCATCTTGCATAATCTGTGTTCCTACTTATAGTACCATATTTATTCAAGTTTATACATAGCTTAAAGTGACTGTCTGCCCTTTTTGCATTATGACTTAGGTGTAAAGGGTAAATTTAGCAGTTGTCATACCTTATTTTATATCATATGTCATGTTGCTTGTTCTAGTAAAAGGGATCTTTTATCTGCGGATTGTGCCATCTGGGCGGGGCTTCATGGCCAAAGCGCCACTTAGCCCTGGGGGAGGGGCCAACTGTGACATTGTGGACGGGGCTAAGTGCCCCTTTGGTTGTGATGCCCCGCCCCGATAGCACAATCCACAGATGATAAAAAAAAGATCACTTTTACTGGAACAAGCACCATGAACGTATGATATAAAATAAGGTATGAAAACTGCTAAATTTACCCTTTACACCTGTGTAGAGAAGTCATAATGCAAAAAGGGGGTGACAGTGTCACTTGAATACATATATACAGTATATTCATTTTAGTAATGTGGCACAATACAAATAGTAATGTTGTCCCTTATTGCTTGAGCTAAGGAATTACAAAAGGAGACTCATAAGGTTTGTCCAAGAAGAATAATCTTTTAAAGTGGTTATCCAGCGCTACAAAAACATGGCCACTTTTCCCCCTACTGTTGTCTCCAGTTCAGGTGCGGTTTGCAATTAAGCTCCATTTACTTCAACGGAATTGAGTTTCAAAACCCCACCCAATCTGGAGACAACAGTAGGGGGAAAGTGGCCATGTTTTTGTAGCGCTGGATAACCCCTTTAAAAAAAGTAGAGTTTTTGTCTCTGAGTTAACACAATATACCAGAGCTAGGCCTAAATATGTACAAAAATAATACTGTGTTTGACCTCTTTGACAGGTCAATCCCCGTGCATGAGAGGTTCTTCCAAGATGAAGCCAATTGAAGAAGGTGTTGAGGATGATGTGTTTGAGCCAGCATTTCCACTGGCAGCAAAAACCCAAAGGCTGCCATAAGCCGTGACCAAAGAATTTAAAAAGGAAAATGTTGCTTTGGGAGTAAATGAGTCCAAAAAGATCAGTTTGTTTGTTTTTCATATAATAAAAAATAGTATTCACTTTGTCACTTTTGGAACAATTGTCATTTTGTACACACCTCACTATTTGATTTACTGTCCTTATCATTTAACTTATGTTTGTCTTAGTGTTAATAAAAATATAAAGTCTGCAAGACTTAGAAAAACGCTTCTTTCTGTAACTTTTTATTCATATCTCCTGACACCTGCAAAAAGTCCAGACTGTTAAAGGAAAGGTGCAGATGGGTTCTTTGTACCCTTTTTACATAACTAACTCAAGGTGGTTCCTCCCAAGATCGGGAAATTGCTCGTTTTCAAATATATCCCAATGGCTTGGAAGGCACTATGGAATAAAAGGTTTTGGCTTCCTCCTCTTATCAAACCACAAGGTAGAAAAAATATTGTTTTCCAAGAAAAGGGGATGAAGGACACCATCACTGGTCCAAATGTACTAATGTGTTTCACCAGAATTATATCCAAAAAGTGTTGCATGGGATTTTTCTTCTAAATTTATTATAGGTTTCGAACACTTTAGACGCACTTTTCTGCCTGTCGGGGCCTTGGTAAAAAGGAGTGTGGCCTTAGTCATGTGACTGCATGCCAAAATTCAAAAAAAATATTTTGTTTACTGTAAATAGTTAAAAAAAATACTTCTATCGGATGCAAATGCCCCTTTAATGAACTATTTCCTGCACATATATGTCTTTAGCAGGACCAAGAAGTGCTGTAAGCCACACTTTTTTGAGTTCTGTTAAGTAAACATATATACAGAGAAAGTGGCCCAAATGTAATCACTAGTCGAGCATGCTTTGACCATTAAAAGGAATGGGAATGTTGCTGGTATGCTTTTCTTCTCTAATGTTGACCAGACGTTACTGGCATAACATCATATGATTTTAGCCTTAGGGCATGTTCACACAGGGCACAAACAGCGGCCGTTCTGTGACACACATTATAACACTATGGAAGTGGTGTATACAGTCATCCATTTGAATGATACACCATATTAGACAGTGTGGTGCATGGAAAAACAAAATGGCAAACTAAGTGGTTTCAAACAAAGCACTCGATTATTCCTGTTGAGGGGCTAGACCTCCTTTGAAAGAAATTAGACAATTTTTCTGAATATTAGTGTGCTAGGTTTAAGTGTTAGTCTGTTTATCTTTTACAGGAAAATGAAGTATTTTTATTCTACCAAGGTGATTATTGATTGGTTGGGTTCAGCTAAAATGTGTTTTGGCTGGGGTCCATTCTTCTTGAAAATGGAGATGCAGTGTTGGAGGATGACTATTAAGCATGTTTGATGTACTGTTTGTACACAAAAGAGCTGGCAAGTGTCCATGCTTGCCGCTAAACCTATGCTCTATTTATAGCAAGTGGTGAAGGCAGATCTCTATGACAGCTGACATTGTTGTATTCATAAAAATAGTGTAAATTAGCTATTCACATCTGGGAACTAAAGAGAAATTTCATAAAAAGTATAAGTTCCAAAGCTTCTCCACTGGGAGATATCCTTGATATTGTGAGACTCTGAAAGTAAGAATATATCCGACCATAATACTTCTTGAATTTGTAACCTGTGCTTACTGTATCCCCAGGACATATAGCTTGTGCTGTACCACAGGGAAATCAGAGCTGAAAAGACTTACAGTGTTCAGAAACATAAGGGGAATGTACAGAACAATTTTGTACAACTAGAGATCAGGTGGGCAAATACTTTATAACATAATTCACGGTATGTGCATTCTTTTTTAATAGTCATTTTCCACTTTAGTTCAAACCAACAATCCTTAATAGTTTTAGTTGTGATAATGTCCCCCTGTGTCCCTGTACTAATAATGCCCCCATATAGTAATAATGCTCCAGTGTGACCAGACAGAAAAAAAATCAGACTAATGCATATCTAGTCCAAGCTTCCATGATACATAGAGCTGCCATCTCTCTCTAAAGGCCTTCAGCCTGTGATAAAAAGTGATGACATCATATCATCCTGCCTGCTGGCGAACAGATCTAGTCCCAGTAGTCATAGGCTGTAGGACTAGACTCTTCTGTAGAGGACCCCCACATATTTACTGAAGTGTGGTGTGGTTTACTGAAGACAACTTTACTGATATCCATGAGATAGACCATCAATGGTTGATCGGCGGAATGCTGACTGTTGGTGCCCAACCAATCATCTGTTTGCCACCCACACTACGGGGAATATGGGTCTGGAAGCAGTCAGCTCCTAACTCCCTGTAAGGGCAGTATATGCAAATAACTTGCAAAGATTCCTCAACCACACAACAACTTTACACTTTTGTATCTGAAATACAGGTATCTCCGCCGGCTTCATTATATGCTCTGGCGGATTCCACTGTCTGTCAATTCTTTGGGCGGATGGCGGAATCCACCCGAGCATATAATGGAGCCCATGTGACAGGCGGAAATTCAGGTGGGAGCAATCGGCGGAGTATTCTGCGAGAATTACTTATAGGGAGGAGATCCACAACCCTGTTGTGGTCACACTCCTCTAGTTACATAGAATCTAATCACATGAGAAACATTTAAAAACATATAGCGCATATTGAAAACTTTCATCTTAATCTATATAAAGATTTGAGTATGCGTTCCGTCTTACTATCATATATTCAAAACATCAAGATTAAGTCATGGTTTGAATTTAAACCAAGAGGATATCTCATGCCCAGCTTGAATATCCAAGATTATTGCTGGTTTAGGAGTATCCTCTTGTGGCAGAAAACTCTTTTTCTATACCCATTACAGCCATAACAGTAATGTTCCCCCCATGTACATCTCTAAAGTGCCTTGAAAGAGACGAGACATTTACTGCTTCACCTCTTGCATGGGACATATGACTTCTAATGCGAGTTTTTAGTGTTCTTGAGGCATATCTAACATAGTATACATTACACAGCCTGCAGGTGGCGATATTGCTGGTGTCCTCTAGCTGCAGAACTCAGACTTCCTTATCCTGGAGGCAAGATAAAGGGTCAAAACATAGACCGCACTTGGCCACACTGTAGCATCATCACCGAGCATCACCTAACAAGTTTCTTTCTACATAACACCCAAGTTGTGCAAAAGTACTGAAACATTGAACATATGCATTCAAAAGTTTTCAGATCGTCATATTGGGGAACATTGATGAAACCTACAGCCAGGGTGTACCCCAGAGAGAAGGCGCAGATTCGCCCCTTGTACCTGGTGTACACCTGCTTTATCCCCCGATGGGCGAGCAGGGGCGGTAAGGTGGGAGTAGATTTGTTGGATGGGGTGCACGGCTGTCTGGATTCACTGTGGTCAATAACGATTGTGGCATTTAAGATGTTACATCTCTCCAACTGCCCCCATTTCCAACCAGGTCTGTCATCTTTATTTGTAGATTTCAATTTATAGGTTATTTCATATCTTATATTTTGTAATCCAGTTTCTGTTTATGTTAAAAGCTAATATTTACACCTTTATATTTTGGAAGCTGTCCCAAATATTTTTGTGTTTTTAAACCTCTACAAAAACTGGACACAGAACTGTAACCGCAAAATTCATATAACAATGTCAAAGCAAGGATTGGTAAAGAGTAAGGGTGCTCTCTAGTGGAGGCATGTGCAATTACTCAACGTATTATCAGTAAAGTAAAATAAGAATTTTCATACATTGTATTCATGTATACACAAAATAGGGTTTTAGTTTAACCCCTTCAAGTCTAAGCCTATTTGGGCCTTAATGACCAGGCTCATTTTTCAAAATCTGACCTGTCTCACTTTATGCGCTTATAGCTCAGTGATGCTTTAACGTATGCTAGCGATTATAAGACTGTTTTTTCGTCACATATGTCACTTTGTTAGTGGCAAAATTTGGTCACTACTTTGTGTGTTTTTTGTAAAAAACATCAAAATATCATGAAAAATTTAAAAAATTAGCATTTTATGAAATTTGAAATTCTCTGCTTCTAAAAAAAGAACGTCGTATCACATAAATTAGTTACTAAGTCACATTACCGATATGTCCTCTTTATTCTGGCATAATTTCATAAACATATTATTCTTTTTTAGGGTGTTACAAGGCTTATAAATTTATCAGCAAATTACCACATTTACGTGAAAATTTCCAGTTCTTTTTTTAAGTTGATTTAGGAGGCTTGTATACTAGAAACCCCCATATGTGACCCCATTTTGGAAACTACACACCTTAAAGAATTAATCTTGGGGTATAATGAGCATTTTAACCCTACAGGGGCTGGAGGAAAGTATTCACCATTAGGCCGTAAAAAAAATGGAAAATTAAAATTTTACAATAATATATACGTTTAGATTAAAGTTTCTCATTTTCAAAAGGAACATGAGAGAAAAAGCACCGCAAAATTTGTAACGCAGGTTCTCATGAGTACAACGATACCCCATATGTGGGTGTAAACCACTTTTTGGGCACACAGCAGGGCTCAGAAGGGAAGGAGCGCCAATTAGCTTTTCCAAGGCAGATTTTGCTGAAGTTTCTGAGCACCAGGTGCGTTTGCAGAGCCCCTGTAGTGTCAGCAGAGAGAAAACCCCCCATAAGTCACCCCACTTTGGAAAGTACACCCGTCAAAAAATTAATCTTGGCGTAGTATGAGCATTTTGACCCCACAGGTATTAGAGGAAAGTATTCAAAATTAGACAGTAAAAATGAAAAACTCAAATTTTTCCAATAATATGTTCCTTTAGTTTGAAATTTCTCAATTTCACAAGGAACAAGAGAAAAAAAGTACCCCAAAATTTGTAACGCAGGTTCTCCTGAGTAAAAAGGTACCTCATATGTGGGTATAAACCACTGTATGGGCACACAGCCGGGCTCAGAAGGAAGGGAGCGCCAATTAGCCTTTTCAATGCAGATTTTGCTGAAGAAGTTTCTGAGCGCCAGGTGCGTTTGCAGAGCCCCTGTAGTGCCAGCGGAGTAAAATCTCGCCAGAAGTCACCCCATTTTGGAAAGTGCACCCCTCAGAGAATTCATCTTGGGGTGTGGTGAGCATTTTGAACCCACAGGTATTAGAGGAAAATATTCAAAATTAGACAGTAAAAATGAAAAACTCGAATTTTTCCAAAATTATGTTCCTTTAGTTTGAAATTTCTCAATTTCACGAGGAACAGGAGAGAAAGTTCACCCCAAAATCTGTAAAGCAGGTTCTCCTGAGTAGAACGGTACCCCATATGTGGGCATAAACCACTGTATGGGCACACAGCCAGGCTCAGAAGGGAAGGAGCGTCAATTTGCTGGAGCAAATCTGGGGTGGTTACGGACAATCTGGGGTGGTTACGGATAAACTGAAGTGCTTATAGGTAATCTGAGGTGGGTACCTGTAATTTGGCGTGGTTACGGGCAATCTGGAGGGGGTCATTGGCAATTTGGGGTGGTTAGAGGCGGCGTGCGGTGGTTAGAGGCAACCTGCGGTGGTTAGTGGCAATGTGCGGTGCTCAGAGGCATCTTGTGGTGGTTAGAGGCAGCGTGTGATAGTCAGAGGCAGCTTGCGGTGGTTAGAGGCGGCGTGCGGTGGTTACGGGCAACATGCGGTGTTACGTGTAATCTGGGGGGTTACGTGCAATTTGGCGTGATTATCGACAACCTGGGGTGGTTACGGGTAATCTGGGGGGATTAGGGGTAATTTAGGAGTAAACTGCAATTATTACTATAATAAAAAGTGTGTGTTTTATTTTTTTGAATGTTTGTCACTTTTTGTACTTTATACATTAATTTTCACTGTATTACTAGGATTACTGTGATATTTTCTATCACAGTAATCATAGTTCAGTGACAGAGACCAAATTGGTCTCTGTCACTTAAATTTTTTAGAGTTGGCTGCTTCTGGAGCGCATTCGCACTTCAGAAGCAGCCTGGACGCCGAGAAGGAAGGGCCTCCCAGGATCAGGTGAGTATAATGGGAAGGGAGGGGTGACTTGGGGGTGGGGGGCGACTTGGAGGGGGGGACACTATCACTTTTTATCCCCTGTCACCAATCATTTATGGTGACAGGGGATAAAAAGTGCTGATCAGCACATGGTACAAGCGATCAGCGGTATATATATATACCGCTGATCGCGTGTACCGGGACCCCACAGGGGGGTCCCCAATCACTGCCCCATGCTCTCCGCTACCTCCGGTGGTGGAGAGCATGGGGCTTTGATTATTTATTTATTTTCCATCGCTGTGAACAGACATAGTCCGTTCACAACGATGGCGGCGGCCATCTTGGGTCTGATGGCCACCGGGGGAGGGAGTGGGTTAGTGACCAGCCCACTAGGGGGGGCTGATATGGGGTCTGATTGACTTATTTAATCTCCCCCCGCCGTGGATTCACGGTGGGGGGAGATGAAAGGCAGTGTGGCGCTGACCCATTAGTGACCACCGTATCGGCGGTCACTAAGGGGTAAATGCAGAGATCCGGGCTCGGCCCGGATCTCGGCAGTTGTGGCGGGTGCCCGGCTATCACTGACAGCCGGGCCCTGCCGGGGATGACAGGAGCGCAGCTCCTGCGCCCTGTCATCCCGAGGACGTACCGGCACATCCATCTGCAGGAACGGGCTGCAGATTTGGACGTGCCGGTACGCCCATATGCGGCAAGGGGTTAAACATACAAGAAGAAAAATATTACTAAAATGGGGCAAAGACTCAGTTTATTCCCCTGTCACATTTAAATCATCTAAAAAAAAAATCACAATCTGCTCTTTGTTGTTTTATATAATTTTTTATTTTATATAGCGCAAACAGATTCTGCAGCACTTCACAATTCTGGGGGTACATACACAGACAACAATCAGACGTTACAGAGATATACATATAGTTATCCATACATGAGGTGAGGGCCCTGCTCGCATGCATCAGCTTACAGACTATCAGGGGGGGGGGGTTGAGACAAAATGGCAGCGGGACCAAGAGCTTCATTGTTCTTATGGTCCGGCCATCTTTATGATGCAATGTATTACTGTATCTGTTCAGCCACTGGCAGCTGATAGAAATCCAGGAAGTGAAAAAAAAATGGCCCCTGTGCCAATTCACATTGTCTCCTGCTCCTGCTGCTATCCCCCCCCCCCCCCCCCCCCCCCCCCCCCCTAGGAGACAAATATTCCATGCCTCTGTCTAACATTGTGTGTGTTTGCTGATGATGCATACAGGGGGCAGGGTGTGATGTCACAGGAGGCTTAGCTGGATAACCCAATCCCCTGACTGATTCACCATCTCTGTCCAGCCAGAAGCAGCTGCTGCACTAATTTTACTGATTGTAATGGGGGGGCTGTGATGATCACATGAGGGAAAGCATTGCATTCTGGCAAATGCTAAACCAGGAAGAAGAGAAACACACAACAGAGCAAAAAAACAAACAAACAAATGGATTTTTGGTAGTTTCAAAACTGGGATAGACAAGACAAGTAATGCGTTATGCTTCTGCAGAAGTTTTATTTTTTTTAACCTCTACCTGGAGTTCCCCTTTAAATGCTTAAAGGGAACATTTCACCTGGTTTATTCTGCCCTATCTGAGAGCATCATGAAGTACAGTAGTAAAAGACCTGCTGATTTAAATAGTATGTATGTTACCTATGCTAGGTGCTGTATACACATAAAATCCTCAGTGTATACAGTATGTGTAAACCTGGGTTGGTTCCACACATAATTTTGGTATTTCAGTATTTTTAGACAAATTCAGATCCAAATTTTCATCTCTTTCTGTGTTTTGTAGACCCGCTACTGATTTGGCTAAAAATACTGATGAGAGTAAGGACCAAGTCTTGACCAAAATTCTATGTGAGCCTAGCCTAACAGAGCATCAAGGCAGGAGTCTGACCTGTTTATGAGATGTGGACTCCCTCCAGTAAGTGATCTCTCTATTACTGTGCCACTTTGTACAGGAATACCAAATGTACAATTTAAATTAGTGTTTTCTCCTCCGCACCATACCTCTTTAATTTTTCTATCTAAACGGCTTTTTTTTTTTTTTTTTAGAAACAATTTAACTTTGTTGTGACTCCTTCCAATCCACTGTAAGGCCGGGTTTACATATGTCCGGCGGTGCGGCGGCGTTTCCCTCCGGCGCAGGAGAAAAGCGCCGGAGGGAAACGCATCTTTGAACTGATCCCATTGTTTTCAATGGGATCGTTCAAAATGTGCGGCGGGAAATAGTGGCCGCCGCATCACCGGACCGTCGGTGCGTTAGGACGCATCTTGCAGCGTCCTGGCGGACCGCCGCTCCGGTGATGCGGCGCCGCACCAATACAATCGAATAGAGCGCCGGATGCCTCGCCGGGCAGGACGCATGCCGTTCGGCCCTGGCATCCGGCGTTCAGTCAAATAGTAGCATAAAATAAACATATATCTCCCCCTGTGTGCTCTCCCCCTCCCCTATAGTCCCCCCTTGGTCCCCCAGTAGTATATCACCCCCCCTGTTTCTCCTCCAGTAGTATATAGCCCCCCTGTTGCCCCCCCAGTAATATTTAGCTTCCCTGTGTGCTCTCCCCCAATTAGTATACAGCATTGCTGTGCGCTCTCCCCCAATAGTATATAGCCCCCCTGTGCGCTCTCCCCCAATAGTATATAGCCCCCCATGTGTGCTCTCCCCCTCCCATATAGCCCCCCATGTGCGCTCTCCCCCTCCCATATAGCCCCCCTGTGCGCTCTCCCCCTCCCATATAGCCCCCCTGTTCGCTCTCCCCTTGTAGTATATAGCCCCCCTGTGAGCTCCCCCAGTTAGTATATAGCCCCCGTGCGCTCCCCCGCAAATCCCATTGAAAATGACAGGAAAACATACTGGGGAAAAAAATGTCAACTGATGAGCGCAACTTGTGACAACTGATGACAACTGATGGAAACTGATGGCAACTGATGGTTTTTAATGAAAAGACGGATAGAAAAACTGATGACAACTGATGCATTTTTGGCATCAGTTGTGACATCAGTTGTGGTCAGTTTTTAAGCAAAAAACGCAACTGATGCCAACTGATATATGTAAACCCAGCCTAAAATGTTTGACGAAACCCCACAAATATTATTTTATAAAGGTTAAATTGGTGAAAAAAATCCTGTAAGTTTTCATATGAATTTTATAAATGTTACTCCTCAATATTTTTTCTATGAATCTAAGTAGCTTATTTATTAAAACTAGAAAAACACTTTCTGACATACATTTAGTGAAAAGTGAAGCATTACCTCCATACTCTTATATCAGTAATAAAGCACTGGCCCTATTACAAAAGGTTGTTTGGGGAAAAGTTGGGGGTCACTATTTGGCAGTTTGTTTCTGAGCTGGAAGAGTCCATTGTGTGGGGGGAGATTTGTGCTGTTCTCTTCCTGGATGCTCGATGATTATATTTGAGCAGCATTGTATACTGAAGATATCCTTTGTAATATAGAAAAGGTTATAACTGCTTAATTTTTCCACCTACAGGGCTGTTCGGGGGCTTAATTTTTGCACCATGATCTATTGTATCTATTGATACCATATTTTTGTGTAGATGGGAATTTTTTGATTGCTTTTTATAAAATAATTTCTGATATATAATATGACAAAAAAATCGGCAAAAATCTGGCGTCTTTTCCGCTTTTCATTTACACAGTTTACCGTGCAGGAACACTATTGTTATATCTTAATAGATAAGACAATTACACACGCTACGATATCAAATATGTTTATTTTTATTTGTAGAGAAGGAAAGGGGGGTAATTTTAACTTTTATTGGGGGAGGGGCTTTGTCAAATTAAAAAAAAAAAAAAAAAAACACTTTTTTTTTTTACACTTTTAATGCTTCCCTAGAGGACTATTACATGTAGTCATTAGATTGCTTACAATAGTCAATTCTATGCCATTGCATAGCATTTAATCAGTGTTTTCTGCTCTCTTCTCTTAGAAGTTCATCAGTCGGACTGCCTCCAACAGTACTGATACATCACAGGTCCTTAAGTCCCAGTTTCCCATGATGTACCAAAACATTATGGGTTCTTAAGGGGTTAATATATATTGCTGGGGCTGCACTAAAAGGGGAAAAAAAAACATATACTTACCAACCTGGGTGCTCCCTATGACGACTCCTGGCTCCCTCCTGCTCATGCTGGCTGCTACTTCTGAGACTTTTCAGCCAATCACTGACTGAGGAGGGACTCACTTATACCTAGAATAATATAGTCATTTCGCATATTAAACAATCAAAGATTGGACCTGGGTTGTGTATGTGGACTTTTCATTTGATACTGTGCTACATGATGCATCAGCACAGATGCGGATTCTTTACTGTAAGAGCAGTGAGACTATGGAACTCTCTGCCACATGGTGTTGTCAAGGCTGATTCATTAAATAAGTTCAAGGGAGGCCTGGAAGCTTGACTCAATAAATATAATATAACAGGTTATGGGCACTAGAGTTTGATGTGATAGGACGTTGATCTTGGGATTTATTCTACTTGCCATTGGAGTTGGGACGCAATTTTTCTCTAAGTCACGGGGCAATTGGCGTCTGGCTCATGAGGGTTTTTGTAACCTGGATCATCACAGTAGGGTTATGGACTAAACTTGATAGACTATTGTTTTTTTTTCCAACCCTATTAACTATGCAATATTAACTATGTAATACTTGAAATCTATTAGAATGGGCAAGGGATGTCCCAAACTGATAGCACATGTGTGGACTGTATATAGGGACATATCATCAGATAAATGTTTCATAGGTTTGTTGCAAGTAAATAATTCACCATCAGGGGGCGATAGACATGGATTATAATTTTTTTTTTTTTTTAGTGTTTTCTCCATGAATAAAATCCAGAACTTTAATAATAATTCCTTTCATTATAGTGCTCTAATGAATCCCCATTATGGTGTGTTTTCACAGAGAGATTTATCTGACAGATTTTTGAAGCCAAAGCCAGGAATGGATTTGAGGAGAGGAGAAGTCTCAATCAAATCAATTTTTTTTAAATGCATGTAGCCCAGGACTAGATTAGGTGCTTGTGAGTTTGAGCTGGGGGTCACTGGGTCATAGTTACAAACACTGCTTATTAATGTCCAACATAACACAAAGGCAGTCCATTCAAAAATTATAACCAATTCAGAGCATGGAGTCAACACTAGAGGTCAGTATAAGATGGGCAACATGGTGGTTGTATAGTAAAAGACTACACAAGTCTGAATCCATCAGCTATACCATGAATTAGATGTGACATTCAATGAATTATGTGTTTTTGTGTTTTGAGAGCCCCAACGGCCCACATAAATATCAATATCACAGTCCTGTCACTTTGAACTTTCCCTAACTCTACGTCACCATTCTCTTAAATATGCAAAACACAGCTCCGGTAGCATCTCCTCTATAAATTCATTGACTCCCAGATGACATCTTCTCTGATCAGAGTCGTCCTATTTCCTTTTCTTCTCCATCCAGCCCAGATCTCCATGATGACTTCTCCCTCTTACTACTTATCTCTTGGAAGAGTTTTCTAACAATTGGCTCCTCAAGAAATTCCTTACCTCCCCTGCATCACATCCCTTACTTTCTATATAATACAGCTCCAGCACTGTCATCCAGGATATAATACAGCCACACACTGTGCCACCAGGACATAATACAACTACACACTGTGCCACCAGGACATAATACAGCTACATACTGTGCCCCCAGGATATAATACAGCTACATACTGTGCCCCCCAGGATATAATACAGCTACATACTGTGCCCCCCAGGATATAATACAGCCACACACTGTGCCCCCAGGACATAATACAGCTACACACTGTGCCCCCAGGACATAATACAGCTACATACTGTAATAATCGTTTAAATCATTTGAATCTAAACGATAATCGTTCGGTTAAAATGGAGTTAACGATTAACGACCGAACGAGAATTCGTTGATCGCTTTTTAAGACCTGGACCTATTTTTGTCGTTGCTCGTTTCCAAAATGTTCGCATTGAATAAGACGTCGTTCGGTCATTCGCAATAGATACGAACGCAATAGCGAAGAAATAGCGAAGAAAAAACTATCGCAAATACGATTATAAGTAACGATTATCGTTCCATGGAAATGAGTAAACGTTTTTTAGGTCTTTCGCAATAGCGGTCGTTTGAGATCGTTAATAGTTAACGATTATGCGAACGATAATAGGGCCCTAAGTCTATTAATCCTAATGGTCATGTGATCACTGGAACGCTAGTCCTGTAACAGAGATGCTGATTTGTATCAGATCCAGATTCACTCGAAGTCAAATTTCACAAACGTAAAGTTGTATTTGAATAATACGTAGATTTGTGTATAAGCATAAAAAATAATTAAGCCTATGAAAAAAAATCTATAAAATAATTTTTTTTTTTTTTTTTAACGTGTGCTACAGCCTGCCCTCAGACATGCCACTTTAATTTGTCTTCTTAGTCATTTTCGCAGTTAGAATTTGGCAGATTTTATATTTCAGGAAATAAAGTTCTCTTTTTTAATGAATGGTTGAGTGTCTGTGTGAGGCATTGGATGAGGAAGTTGCTCCGGTAATTGCTCGTGACTGTTGAACTCAGGGTAATAACACAGAAACATCCTGCATGAGTTAAGTGAAGGCTCATAAGTCAGAGCTGCAGTTAGTGGTAGACCACTCCGACCTGCTCTGTAGGGAAAGCGTGCAGTACTCCGCATTCAATAAGGGTTTGTGCAGTCACATAAGGCAATGAATGATACAACTAACAATTAAACAAGATTTGTAAAAAAATAAAATAAATAAAATAAAATAGTTTTTTTTACAATATTACTTCTTTTTTAACAGCTACAAAAACACTTGAAAAACCATTGTGTGAACACAAACTTAAAGAGGTTTCCCAGACTCTGTACACTCTGTAGACAGCTGTTATGGGGTTATTGGTCTTCGTCAGTAGCTATCGTCATGGGACCAAAGGGGTTAAGTTTCTTATTAAGGAGAGTATCATAAAGAGATATAGAGACTACCGGCCATTTATAGTACATCTGGGAATTCTGGGAAGAAATTCTCACCACCTTTTCAAGGTAGCTTTCCCTTAAAGAGGTTATCCAGGCAAAATAGGGGATAGGGGACAAGTAAGAGATCATGAGGGGGTCTGACCGCTACACCCCCCGTTGACCCCCGTGTCGGGTCCCTGGCTTCTTTGTGATGAATACAGCCATGGGTATGGCACAAACCGAGTAAGCACTTTGCGGCAGCTCCACAGCAACGAATGGAGCCGCTGGTCATGTGCTGTACCCACAGCTGTATTCATAACAAAGAACCCAGTGACCCGATATGGAGATCAGCGGGGGGTACAGAGTTTAGCCCCTCCCCCTCCCATGATCTCATAGTCCCATAGCTGTCTAAGATGGGTTTTCTTTTCTTCTAGACAGTTTTCTGGCTTGGCATACATTCCTAAGCAGGTCTTAAGACTCTTAGTTGGAGTGAAACACTAGTTTTAATTGAAAGCTACCTTGAACAGGTGGTGTAAGAGTTGCTTTGCATATTCTTTCTTCCCAGAATTCTTAGTGATGTACAGTTGGCCTGTAAGCTATTATGAGGCTCTCCTTATAAAGAAGCGTAATCCCAGTATGGGAACTGGGAATGCTGACCAACTGGTACCTGGTTTTAACTACTTCTTTCTGTACTCAGGGCCTCTACTTAAAGGGGTCTTCTGATTAAAGCTTGTCCCCCCTAGGCCTAGCTGTTGCCACCTACCTTTTCTTGCAGAACAGAATTTTAGTGATTGTCTACACATTATTGCAATTATCTGTGTGCTCTACCTTCCTGGGGGCATTACTTTTATGCATAAGCCCCTTGTACCTTCCTATTGTTCTCATTATAGAATTTAGTGGCTCTATCCTATCTCAAATTATAATTTTAAAATAAAGCAAACATGCACAACATAAGTCTAATAGGAATAGTCTAGGGGAATTTTATTGACATGGGAAGGAAGTTTTGTTGTTGCTGTTGTTTTTTTTTTTTTTCATTGAGGAACAAATATCCAAAAACAGTAAAATATTTGAAAATAAGATATAACAAACATACATTAAAGCAAAACACGGCCACTTCAATCAGGCCTGCTAAGTACCCAATCACAAAATCATACGAATGAATGAGTGATTTGTGTTGGACTAAGTATGACATTCTACTGCTTCAAAGCTCTGAACAATCGTGATCAATCAAAAGGAAAGTAATAAATAAATCTCATTTCACAGGCTGATTGATTGCATCTATATATGAAATAACAAGGTCCTTTCTGATGGAATCGAGACATTTCACATGCAGTTCATTTGTTATTGTTTTTATGATAGCGGCACAGGCGGCAGGTATATCATTGGGTTCAAAAGTGTCCCAGGTAAGTCTCCTCATCTGTAGCATGCATCGGAAATGTATCAGTTAAAAATGGTGCTTAAAGGGACTCGGTCAGTAGGTTTATGTTGCCGTAGTTAAGGGTGGCAGAGAAGTTGAACAGAATGATGTATCACTTACATTGTTCTGTGAAGCTGATTTGGAGATATTCTCCTGAATAACATGGACAATAAGTAGTCCATTATTTGCGTGAGCCAAGTAGTCCTGGATATTCATGAGCCTCCAGCCACCAGCTGCTGATTGGCAGTTATCTATCCATGCTGTATATAGGCAGTCAACTGAGTGGCATGAATCCCATTCTCCTGCATATTAGGAGAACGGCTGAGCAAAATGATGTGATACATTGATCTGTTCAGCATTTATGTTTCCCTCATTTAAAGCCTGCATAAACCTAGTTTCCCAGCACTGGATTCAGCTTTTCCAGGCACCTGGAGCGGCAAGGAGCAGCATGGAGTTCAAAGGCAATACTGTAAATTCACTTATCTCTAATACCAATCGTGGAACAGACAGACTGGTATGGATTTCAAATACACAATGGACATGGTAGAATATAGACAATAAAGTACAACTTTCATATATTATCTGAAAATGTAATCCTTTACCATGTTTGTTGGAGATCATGCTGGTTGTTACAAGCGGACAATGAGAAGTTAGAATAGAATACCTTCTGTTACGGGAAGGCTCTTACTTCATTATTTATAGGAAGTATTAAGTAACAGCAATGGTTTGCTTTATCTGATTCTCTACCAGACCAGTTATAGTGAGTTACTGAAGTTTTACATGATATAAGGAATGATAGGGGTTAAATGGAGCTATGTTTTCATATACATTAGGCAGGTTTTGGACTTTGTATTCTCTAACCCAGGCAAGCTATATGAAATTGTATTTGTACTAATAGACCAGGGAAGCTTGTTCTAGTAACAATTACATGTACTCATGTTGGCATCTACTTTATACTAATAATATTTCTGTATTTGCCACTGATTACATATTAATAAAAAAATGCATGTTGCATGATGTATGCTTATGCGTAATGTTGTATGATATCTGGGCACCTGAATATGAACTATGACATAGTGGCGCACGTTACATGGATTATTAAGTACTAGTCGTAGTCCTTCTTAAAAGCTCTGCTGAAAGGGTCCTCTCTAAACAGACGAAAGTCATATTGCACATTTGGTTTTGTTCACATTGACCTTGACATGAACTTCTGGGAGGATTTTAATTAGGAAGAGAAGCACTTTACACAAGCCCTAATGAGAACAAGCCTTCAGTGACATCCTAATACAAGTGGAATCAAAACGCCACTTTAACCAATATGCTAGGCCCACATATGAGTTCTAACCGAGACACTGGAGATCCAGTCTAGGTTGTATATTGATTATCTACTTCTTGTGATTTCAAGATGCCATGGGCATATAATAAAGATTATTTAACTGTCATGGTTCTGGTAATAAAGAATAAAAGTAGCTTAATCTAATTCTGTACAGAGGTTTCTGCAAGTGAATGGCATTAGGTCTCATCGTCACATGGGAATAGCCATGCCGTCCAATTTACTTAAAGCGTAACTGTCATTTAAATGTCAGATTTTAGAAATCAATAAGAATTAATAGTACAAGCAATTTTAAGAAACTCTGTAATAGGTTTTATTAAGCAAAAGAGTTTTCTCCTGTATTCAAAAAGCTGTTTACCTACCTCCCCCCTCACTACAGAAGAAGCAGGATTTCTCTGTCCATTATGCTCTATGGAGAGGGGAGGGGCCGAGGTGGATGAGTTAGCATGGAGAGGAGAAAAGGCGGGGGGGGGGGGGGGGGGGTTGGAGTCGGGATCCAGCGCATCCAGGGTCCGGGGTGAAGGGGTGAATGGGGGTAGGGTGGCGGGCAGGGCACAGGTGAGGTCTGGGGGGGGGGGGAGTTTGGGGCAATATTCAGCACTGCCAGGGTCCAGGAGCAGTATTCAGCACTGCAGGGTCCAGGGGGTCGAGCGCTAACATCCACGAGAGGGTGCCAAGGGGTGCTCCCATAGAGTTCTATGGGGCGCCCGTGCCGGATCTCTGGACCAAAATAGGACAGGATCTAAAAAATCCTGACCTATTTTTCCAGAACGAACACCATTTCCTGATAAGAAATCCGGGTAGATGGGGGCCTAATAGTAATGCGAGGCCAATGGCAGATGAATCTGTAAAGAAAATAATAAAGCTCATACAATACCTGTTCATGCTCCCCAGTGTTCTCATCACTTCCCCGTTCTCCCCACAGCGGCTGATGCAACTTCAGAGCCAGGGTTTGAAATAACAGCCTGCTCATCTAGCAGATCCCCACTCATCTACTATAGTGATTGGCCGTCTAATACAATCATGTAAAATTTATAGGGTATTAATAATGGTTACCTTTTTTTTCCATGTGTTAAACTTTACCATATACAGTGGTACCTTGGTTTAAGACTAACTTGGATTACGAGCGTTTTACAAGAAGAGCTTACAGATTTTCAAAATTGTGACTTGGAGTAAGAGCATTGCATTGGTTTAAAAGCTCCCTGCACTGGGTGGGAGCGTGAGTGGGGGAAGGGCATGGTCTGTATAGCGGGGTCTACAGCCCTGTAATCTGACCCAGGAAGTCTCCCTCACCTTCCAAGTCATAGCAGATCCACTTCAGGTTGGGGCTTGCATCAGGGGACAGGACTGTGGGGGTAATGTCTTTATAGCTGTAACCCCTCTCTCCCTGGACAGAGAGTGCTGCTATACTGTGCCCACTTATGTCCATTTCTTCATACTCCCTGCAGTTTCTGTCAGCCCTTGTGGTTCTCATCCTCTCCATTCCTGCTTCAATGTGCCTGCACTTACATTCAGCTATACACACAGCTGCTATAATGTGCTTGCACTTACATTCAGCCATTCCCACTGCTGTATAGAAAAGTTTCTGTCACTGTCCTCCTGCACAGCTATGTTATTCTCACTTCCTGGTCCCCTTCCCGATTGCTGTCATGTGACCACACAGACCTCTGACAGCAGCCCTGCTTCTCTATTCTAGCCTGTTATACTACGCTACTGCATGATGGGGATCTGCATCTCCATTCTGTATCTACTGCTGCTGTTTTTTTAAGCACTTGCTATACATTATACTCTACATGCTGACTGCTGTACTGTACAGTAACTTATAATATGACATATCCAGCTGTTTCTCATTGTTTGTTTTATCTGTTGTACATGTTATTCAGAATAAAAAAAATATTTTTGGGGGTGCGGAACCAATTGTCTGCATATCAGTGGTTTCTTATGGGAAAAATTGCTTTGGTTTAAGAGTAATTTGGATTACAAGCACGGTCCCAGAACAAATTATGCTCGTAATCCAAGGCACCACTGTATGGCTATGTTCACACTACGTTTTTTCAGCTCCGTTTAAAATGACGTCTGTTATTTTGAGTCTAAAATAATGGACGTCATTTAGCAGCCTGGCCTTCCCTTAGTGCAATGACTGGTGTTTGCACATTATTCTAGTCTGGGTTATTAATTGCTCTTTGGGTGTGTCTTAATTTAAAAGTCCATTGAATTTAATAGTAGAAACGGAGAAAAAACGGTGGAAAAAGAAGAATTGTGTGTGAACAACTAATAAAAAACGTCCTCTGTTTGCAAAAGACATCTGAAAATAATGTTCATTATTTTGACGTCCGCAGCAAAACGTCTGTTTTTCAATGCATTGTGTGCATTGGATGTCCGTCTTCCCATTGACTCCAATGCATTGCCATTGCAGTTAGTTAAAGGAGAAGTCCGGCCAAAATTATTTTTTTATATGTTATTACTTATGAAAAGTTATACAATTTTCTAATGTACATTAATTATGGGAAATGTTCATATACTGCTATTATCCTTAATTTAGTGTATCAGGAAGTGTTAGAATTATCTCAGAAGCAGTGACGTCACGACGAAAGGTGTAATTCCTATGGAGTGTCCAGCAGGGGGCGCTCTTTATATAGAAGTCAATGAGTACCATTGACTTCTATATATAGTGCGCCCCTGCTGGACACTCCATAGGAATTACAGTGTATGTAATGTTATGTTATGCACTGTACTTTTGGGGACTTCATGAATACATTTATAGAATACTTTGGGGAGAAAGTGTCCTTGCTCCCCAAAGTATCCCATAAATGTATTCAATGAATAGATTTGCAGGGCACCGAGCAGGGAGGGAGAGGAGTGCCATCTACCTCCCCCCTCCCTGCTCGGTGCTGGGAACATATACAAAGTACTACTCCCCTATTTTCTGCAGATAATGGGGGAGTAGTACCTGTGCTATGCCTATCACCGCCGCCGCCGCTCACACAGGGGCTGCCTCTGACTGCCGCTCACTCCCTCCCGCCCGGGCCGCTACTCACTATCCGGCCGGCCGCACCGCTCTTCACTTTCCCTGACTCCCGCCCGCACGCCCCGTTCCTCACCGCTCCTTACACTATCTGGCTGCCGCTCTCTGCTCATGCATGACGGCCGCGTCAGCCCGCCCCCACCCCGGCCGGGGACACCAGGAAGTGCCGTGCCGTTTCATAAGTGATAACATATAAAAAAATAATTTTGGCCGGACTTCTCCTTTAAATCGAGGTAAAAACTGAGGTTTTTGCAATTAGCTAAATCGCCCATTTTTTTCTCCATCTTTGACGTTGCGTGAACCTAGCCTGGCCGTTTTATATATTAAAAAAATCAGTTTTTGCCACAATTTAACTGACTGCAATGTCAATGCATTAAAGTCAATGGGAGGACGGACATCCAATGCACACAATGCATTGAAAAAGGGATGTTTTTATCGCGGTAAAAACATCCGTTTTTCAATGCAGTGTATGCATTGAATGTATTGGACAACCTTCCTCCCAAGGGGGAGCTTTGGTGGTGATGGATACGAGCCAATACATTGCTGAAATTGAGAGACAGCTCTCTGACCATGAGGTATATTTTCCGTTGGATCGTGATCCATTGGTGGAGATCAAAAACGAGATTGATGGGATTATTGCTGATGCGTATGCATTAAATATCATTGATACCCAACTCAGGGATTTCTTGGAAGTTATACACCCAGTGACCCCTGTCCTGTACATACTTCCCAAAATCCATAAGTGTTTAAAAACCCCTCCTGGACGTCCTATAGTGGCGGGCTGTGGCTCTGTGTTTGGCCCTCTGGCTATTTACCTGGATAAGGTACTCAGAGGGTTTGCCACATGTGCCAGGTCGTACATTAGGGACACTCAGGACTTTTTGTGTAAATTGAAGGAGGTAGTCGTGACAGAGCGGGTGATCCTTGTATCCTTTGATGTTACATCCCTGTATACGTCTATTGACCACATTAGGGGAATAGGGGCAGTTGAGGAGGCCCTTGACTACTCAGACATCACACCTCATGCTAAAAAATTCCTACTGGACTTGCTGACCATCATTCTGACCAAAAATTATTTTTTGTTCCGTGACCAGTTTTATGCCCAGCGGCGTGGGACCGCAATGGGCAGTAATGTTGCGCCTACATATGCAAATATGTATATGGCAGCGTTGGAGGATAGACACGTCTATGTGTCCCACCACTTCGGGCATGTCCTGAGGTGGTGGAGATACATAGACGATGTCTTTGTCATCTGGAAGGGCACAGATGAAGAACTAATGTCCTTTTACCGCTATCTTAACACTATAGATGAGACGGTCAAATTTACATATGTAGCCTCAGAAGAAGGGATACAGTTTCTAGATACCTGGGTCTACAGAGAAGGTGACAGATTGCTGACGGACCTCTATGTAAAGCCGACCGATAGGAATAATTTACTTCAATTTGACAGCTTCCACCCACGACCGATGGTCCGCTCTCTACCATACAGCCAATTGCTGAGAGTGACCAGGATTGTACAAGACCAGACGAGACTCCCAAAAAGACTGGATACCATGTGTGAGAAATTTAGGGCAAGGAAATATCCCCCGATGTTAATTGCTCAACAGAGAGAGAAGGCCCTATCCCCCAGACCAACCACGAATCCACAGGAGACAAGGACTAATCCACGGATGACAGTTGTGACTACATATTCCCATGCCAGCAGACATGTCTCACGTATACTACAGAAAGAATGGGGTGTACTTGGTAGGGCATTCCCACAGATAGAGGAGTTTAATACAGCCCCCAGGATGGCATATAGGAGGCCTAAAAATCTTAAGGATACCCTAGTTAGGGCAGATTTGGGTCCTACAGCCACCACTACTCAGGGATACCTTAGGCCCTCTAAAAATGGCTGTTTCCCTTGTCTGGGGTGTAGTAATTGCCCCCTAATGTTAAAAGGCCCTTCTTTCCAACATCCTCTGACAGGACAGGTCTATAAGATCCGTAGTTATCTGACATGCCGTACTGACTTCGTGATATATGTACTTACCTGCCCCTGCAAAATGGTATATGTAGGGGAAACAACTGTGAACTGTAGATCAAGGATCAATAAACATAGGTCCACAATTAGAACCAAGAGAGTGGATCTGCCTGTTTCCAACCATTTTGTGGAAATGTCTCACAGAGTAGAGGACCTGAGATTTGCCATCATTGATAGGATCCCAAGAAAACGCAGGGGAGGGGATAGGGTGGCAGAACTAAAAAAGAGAGAGCTTATGTGGATACATAAACTGAATAGCCTTGCCCCACATGGTTTGAATTTGGAATTCAACATCTGAGAGTATACCATTGAATGTACCATCTGGGATACGACTGTAACGCGGTGTGTCCCTGTGATCCTGTCCTTTCACATCTCTGTAGTGGGAGGTTACCTAGTGCCACTATTACACAGAGTTGTATTTATTTATATTGATTTACCTTGATCAGTAACCTTCTTATTTCTTTTCTTCTAGATAATTCATCTATGGGATTGGATGAAAACTACCAACCACAAGCTTGGAAACTTTATTTGGCTCCCTTTACTCTATATTTAAATATCTTTATATCAGAATTTTATGTCATCTTTTCATGCACATGGAGTTATGTTTATTAAAAGGCTGATTATTCTTTTTACACTTTATACTTTGTTCAATTTTTCTGTAAAGTCATGGTAGTGGTGGAATCAGTGCGGATTAGTGTGGGTTGATGATGCGAATCTATTTGCCCTTATGTGTCCCTGTAAGCACTACACAGTGCAATGTGTTCTTGTTAGCACTATATGGTGCAATATGTCCCTATAAATACTACAGAGAGTAATCTGTTCGTGTAAGCACTATAGTGTGCTGTTCGTTTTTGTAAGCACTATATAGTGCAACTTGTCCCTTGCCTCAATAATTGACTTGAGTTGAACTCCACGTCAGCCCCAATTATAGTCTCTTGGTTTACCGGAGGTTCATTGGTGGTCTGCTGTGTTGATTATGTGGTAGTTAGCACTATGTGTAGATTGCCATATATAAACATGAGGTTGGAGTTTCGACATAGAGTCATAGAAGGTGGCGCAGTCCACCAGGGAAGGTGACGTCACATATATATATATATATATAAGTCCATAATACGATTCACTATGGTTGTGAGCGAGCTTATATCTCTACCAACCGACACATATGCTTTGCTATTATTCATGTCTTCCCTTTATAATCCATCTTAATAGATTCGCATCATTAATTTATTGCCTTGACATGATATTCACTATTACCGAACTCCTGGCATCTCAGCCCTTTTTTAAAATGGCCGCCGCGGAACAGCCGACTGCTGTGCGCATGCGCGGCAGCCGGATAGTGACGCGGCATCAGTGTAGTCATTGTTTCTGCGCCTTGGTATACCTGGAGTCATGGGACGCCATTCATCCTTGTGTGTTAGGTAATAACATCCCTCCCTCGTTTTCATTATAGTTCATAGTATACACATGATTGTCACTTGTTGCTTTTGTTTATATATTAAATATTGGGATTATAGAGTGATCGGTGTGAGGATCGCTCCCTATGTCACATATTTATGAATATTAATGAACACAGACACATGATGACTTGTATATTTCTTTTGTATATACTTCACTAAACATCTATATTCTCTGATTACTTTGGAATTGTTTTATCACTGTTTATATGATTCACAGCTGATGCTTTGAAATTGATTGTAGTGTTCACATATATAAGTGTGTGTATTGGCACTTGGTTTTATGCTTGAGGAAGGCTACTGTGTATAGCCGAAACGTCGCAACATTGAGGTGTGAATAAAAGTCACTGTTTTTCACTCTACAAAGTGCTGTCTCCTAATATATTGGATAATCCCGGACATTGAGCCCAGTCTGGTGAGGCGTGCACTAATCCATTTTTTCTATTTTTGCCTGTGCTGTTATACTATATTCAGTGAACCTTCCTCCCATTGACTTCAATGCATTGCCATTGCAGTCAGTTAAATCGTGGCAAAAACGGCTTTTTTAATATAAAACGGCCGTTTTTTGACATGTGAACCTAGCCTAAGGCTAGGTTCACACAACATTTAACAGCGCCCGTTGCATAGCAACGGACGCTGTTAAACAGCCGACTGTCGGGCTGCGTTCCTGCAGCAGATACCTCCGTATCGGCTGCGGGCTGTACCCGCAAATCAATTAGCCATTCACTCCAATGCAATGTGCGGCGTCGCTGCACATTGCGTTGTGTGAACAGTTAAACGCTGAATTGCGCTGTGTGAACGCTTGTTCTAAAGAGCGGGCGTTAGAATAACGATGTGAGAACACAGCGGGCGGCATTGCATTGACTTCAATGCAATGCTGCCCTTGGAGTAAAGAACGGACGCTGAGGCAATTGCAATCAGCCTCCGTTCTTTACTTAAAAAGAACGTTGTGTGAACATAGCCTATTACTGTATTACCACTGAATAAAATAATTTCTGCAGATATGACAGAAAACAACAGTTTTTATATTGGGAGCTAGAAATGAACATCTTTAAGACACTCATGTTGCAAGACACTTGTGACCAATATATCTAAAACAATAAAGTATACAGCTTTATCTTTTACTGTAAATCCTTTTTACTTCCTACACTGACAAATTATCAACCATAAATTTTACATTATTTTAATTGCCTTAGGGGGTATGCAGCTGTAGGTTTACTGGAACATGTGCGCTGCTTCACTTCCCTCCCATTTTCCATAAACTGTACACATAAAACACATACAAATATTACATTTACACTACAACACAGCAGTCAGAAAGAAAGTGTTATAAGAAACAGCAAATTACCTATAGTCTTTAAAATACTGTTGTGTTACAAGTACAATAAAAGCTAGATATCATTTCACTTTCTGTGATTGTCCCTTTATTTGAAGCCATAACCATTATACCAGGTCACAGCCATAAATCAAATATGGCAGCAAAGTATGTTTAGTCATAGAGAATATATGAAAGTATATATTAAAGGACAACTCTGGGCAAAATGTATTTTTTAATATGTTATTACTTAAGGAAAGTTAGACAAATTTCTAATATACTAATTATGGGAAATGCACATAAAGTGCTATTTACCTCAATTTAGTAGATCAGGGAGGCTTCAATTCTCCTGACAAAACGTGACGTCACGAATCAGTTGTAATTTCTATGAAGTGTCCAGCAGTAAGAATAACTATATCACAAGTGCCAGCAGCCCCAACCACGGCACATAGGACGGGGCTGCTGGCACTTGTGGTGCAGCTGCACCCAGTGAACACCCCCAGCCGCACTACAAGTGCCAGCAGCCCCGTCCTATGTGCCGTGAATGGGGCTCCTGGCACTTATGATGGGGGTAGTTTGGCGGTCTTTAAGGGATGGGAGGTGTTCACTGGGGGCTGCTGGCATGGGATGGGGGGATGCCATGGATCGGGCTGCTGGCACTTGTGAAATAGTTATTCTTACAATGCAATTTCTCATACTCTGCGCCCCCTGCTGGACACTTCATAGGAATTACAACTGATTTGTGACGTTACCGTTTTTTAGGAGAATTGAAGCCTGCCTGATCTACTTAATTGAGGGAAATAGCACTTTATGTGCATTTCCCATAATTAGTGTATATTAGAAATTTGTCTAACTTTCTTTATGTAATAACATATTAAAAAAAAAACATTTTGCCTGGACTTCTCCTTTAAACATTTCAGTACTGGGGTATACTAAATGACCAGACCAAGGTGATTTTTTTCATCCTTGCAGATTGTTATTCCTGTTTATTCCTCATTTAGGCCTAATGCTCTAATATCTGAATGTTTAGCAATGTCTCTCCTCTACTGTCTATGTGTTCTGTTCTTGCCTGAGCAGAATTTCCTCTATTGTCCCTGGTGCTGGCTCTGCCCCCTGACAACACACCTCTTCCTGCAGCTTGAGAGAAGATCTGGGGGACTACTGTGTGGGAATGGGGGCATGCTGGGGAATGGTCTATAACTGATTCAGGTCTGGGTTGTGACACTATCCAGGAATCTGGGATATGAATGTATTTCAGGATATGAGAAATGAATGTATTCAGAAGGTCTGAAATATACATTTTTGGGGTCTGCAAAAAACAAAAACAAAACTGATCCATGGATGAGTACGATATTATTTAGGGGTCTGCAGTAAGAATGTATTCAGGGGTTTGTGATAAAAATTTATTTGTATTGATGAAATGTGCAGATGAATTCAGAACTAAGGGACCATAGACGTCTCATCAAACTGCAATCACGAGAAGTCCTATAGACTATAGGAAGAAGAAAAGGGAATGAGAGTGACTCTGATCAGAAAAGACGTCATATGTGAGTCACTGGATTGTATAGTTGCCGTCACCTCTCTTTGACATCTGTAATAGTAAATCAATCTGTGGCCCAAGTGATAATTCTGGTGAATCTTAGAACTCCATTTTCTGCCATTACTGTGTGTTCTGTCTGATGCGGCTAAAAATTTTTACCAGGACCAAAGATTGATATTTGCTTGTTGGTCTGGTTTTTCAGCTGTTTAAAGTGTCATTGTGATTTAATTTTTTTGGGGAGAAATTAATAGTACAGGTGATTTTAAAAAACTTTGTAATTGGGTTTATTAGCTGAAAAATGCATTTTTATCATGAAAAAGCAGTTTGAAGCTCTCCCCCCTGTCTTCATGGTTTTCTAGGGAGAGGGGAGGGGTGAAGGGAGATGAGGCACCAAAACAGGACAACAAAGCGTTAGATTACAGCTACATCACCGGGCTATCTCCTCTGAAATCAGCACTGACCTCTGTATATCGTCTTTCACACAGGTCCTGCTGTGTAATCCTTTGTCCTCTGCTGGCTACTAATCTTCCTCCTCCCTCCTCCTTAGGTTACACAGGGCTCGACTGATGTAAAGGAGTTGAGATTTCCTGATAATGAGCAGTGAATGAGAGAGAGGAGGGAGGGGGACCTGGGAAAAGTCTTTTTGAATGCAGATAATGGCATATTTAGCCGGATGATCTTTAGTGCCTCCGAGTTCTGATGCACTCGCGTCAGTGCGTGCCTGCATCAGAACTCCCCACAGCACATATGGAGCGTGCGGCCGGAGCCGCTCGCTCCATTGTGTGAACTCGCAGGGTTTTCTGCGTCCGTTATTCACTGAATAGCGGCCACAGAAAACTGACATGTCAGTTTTCTACGGCGCTGATAGAGATCCAAGCTGGGGTGTATACTATGGGGGACATTTATTAAAGCAAAAATGTGTATTTTTGGCGGAAAGGGGCCAGATGCGAATAATTTTATGCGCAAATGGCCGTTTTGCGAATAAAATATTCCCATTTGGACACTTTCTGCCCAGTACGCCGGGGGGGGGGGGGGGGGGGGGGGGGGGGGTGCATTCAAAACCTAAGGGTGCATTCAAAAGGAATTGCAATATAAAACGCCTGACATTCTAGTTCTGTAGCAAGCAATTCACCCCGCCCATTTGTCCAACCACATAATTGATCTGACTGACCAAACTGGACCAGTTATCTTATGGTGACGTATGTCGCATAGTCCTCAGAGACCTGGACCCAGATGCTTGCAATGTGCCAAAATCAGAATGAAGGAAATTGTTGTATCTAGTCACAGCTGCCCAGAGATGACATGATGAATGACAGAAGCTTTTCAGAAGAAATTATAAAAGGCAAGTTGATAACTGAAGTTTACATTTTACAGGAACATCGTGTATACGAGGTGCAGAATTTAGTATGATCCCCCAAAAAGCAGACACAGGTACGTATGATAAATGCCAAAGTTATACATTTTATTTTTTAAATCAAGTAATTCATATTAAACCTCACAATTTCATGATTGACAGTTATAAAAAGACATGAAATGAAAAAATAAAATATGTGATATGCAGAAAGGCAATCAGTGCTTTAGTCCATTGAGAAGACCGTAAACAGGCATCATGACCCTTAACTTCAATTTGCTGCTTTTCCGTTTTTCCTTTTACAGAAATATTACATATAATTCAAGCAATATTTATGTTCTTGTAAACGAGTTTTAAAAAAAAACAAAAAACAAAACAAAAAGAAACAGGAACTTAAAGGGTTCTATTCTAGAAAGGTTAGCGTAAACTAGATGCAATGTTTTTTTAGTTCACCAGGGAGCAAAGTGAGTGTTTACTTTGTTCTTCATTGTAGTTACAAGTATTTTCAAGCAATGAATGCTTAAAGACTGAGAACATTCTAGATCCCTAAAATATCTCTAAGTGAAACTTCAAGAGGTAGTCACTATTGTTACATTAACGCTGACAAACAAGGCTGGACTCCATCAAACCTCTTACATCTATTAATGGCTTCAGTAGCTGTGCTAACATAACATGGTCCAATAAGGAAAAACGACATTATAGTGTTTGAGGCTATGTTCACACACTTTTTTTATAACATCGACCATGAGTCATTATTGTATACTGACAGCCATCAGGCGTTGTTTTATAACAGCAGTAGTTATTCATATAACAGCCGAAAAGTAACGTCTATTTCCTGTTAAATGACGTCTGTCCAACAAAAACTTCCATAATTTGATGGTGTGTGAACACAGCCATAAAAAGATTTTCTAGGACTTAGGATAGATCAAATATAGATTGCTGGGGGTTTGAGCAGTGGAAAATCTTAGCTTCTATAGAACTCGAACCTTGTTGAACCTTCCGCGTTTGATTCCCGATGCCTTCCCGGTCTGTGGGGAAGGAGGAGACAGCCCGGGTACCACCTGGAATTCTGGGATTCAGCCTAGGTAATAAGCTGTATGCCAGAATTCCAGACGGGACTCGGGCTGTCTCCTACTTCCCCTACGGACTGGGAAGGAATCGGGAATCAAATGTGGAAGGTTCGACATGGTTCGAGTTCTATAGAAACTAAGATTTTCCGCTGTTAGATCGTCTCCACCCAACACCCCACAATGATCAGCCAATTCAGGAGGCTGTAATCTACAAGCGAGCGCTGGTATAGATTTTGTAGTGGTTGTGCCTGCTACTGCAGCTCACTTGTGTCCCGGTGAACAGACTGAGCAAGGTATAGAACCAAAGACAACTGATACATTAGCGGCTGTGCTTAGTAATGAAGAGGCCACTGTGCCCACCCAAGCCCCACATCCACTTATGTCAGCTGAGATGGAAGTGCCGGGAGTCAGAGCCCTAACAAACTGATATTGAAGGCCTATTGTAAATCCTGGAGACCCCCTTTAGGTGTTTGTTCAATAAAATGGGATTTATAATAGTTCATATGCAAACCTCCTGTTATTTTTCAGAACAGGTCAGCACAATGTTTGTGTTACTACAGAATAAAAGTAGAGGGTACATTACTTAAAATAAGTGTAACAGAAACAAAAAGGTTGGATTATTTTCTAAAACTTGTCTTGCTCATAAAATACATCTACATAAAGATATCAGTGCACATGCACATATTCCCCAACCCTGGTCTATTTTATAAATGGGTCATATTGACATATATAACTTTAATGATAAACATTATTTTACAGGCGATAAATTAAACTTAAATTACTTTCAAGACTTATCGAGATTCCACAGCTCATTACTTGTCTTAATAAAGAATGTTATCTGCTGCATAAAACATAGTATACTTACTAAATAAAAATCACAAAGGGATTATTATTTGTATAATTTGGATAATAAAAAGTCTCAAAAAGCTATATAACAAGGAAACCTACTGAAATTAAAAAATATTGCCACGATTAACTATTATATGGCAAAATGTTATGTTATAATATGTCCTTTACAGACATTAAAAGAAACATGGAAATTTCCACTGCCAAAATAACAAAAATTAATTCCTTTACTTTTGAAAAAGACTTGGGCGCAATGAGGAGCCAAGTGTAGGCTTTTATAGACAACAATGAATCAAAGGAGTTTCATGTCCACTGAAAAATCCTTTGAGATTTATGGAGGCACTTTGAAAGGGTGAAAATTCTGCAAATTTTACTACACTGGCATCTTTGTGTTTATGCAAAGTGCAACACTACTGTAGAAGACTTACAAGGTACCTTGAATATTTTGAAGAAAGGTTGCACTAACCCTTGAACCAAAATCAAAAGTAGCGCCTATTCAAAGCAGATATTAGAAATTCTGAGTAGAGATGATCGAACATCGGGATTTTTCAAGTTTGATTGAACTCGAACCTTCCGCATTTGATTCCCGATGCCTTCCCGTTCCGTGGGTAAGCAGACAACCTGAGTACCGCCTGGAATTCCGGGATACAGCCTAAGTAATAGTCTGTCTCCTCCTTCCCCATAGAACGGGTAGGCATTGGGAATCAAATGCGGAAGGTTCGAGTTTGATCAAACCTGCAAAATCCTGATGTTTGATCATCTCTTATTCTGAGCAGATGACTTTACATTGATATTTTAAATGGCACAACTAAAATGAGGAACATTCATGAAAACAAAAAGGGTAGAGAGTAAGAGGTAGATTCTTGATAATGATTTTATAAGTGAATGGGCATGGATATCGGTCCAGCCTGGTCATTTCCCCTAGTGTAAGGTCTTAACATTCACAAAATAAGGTATGCAAAGCTAAAGGCCTCTTTCCAAACAAAATCACAAAAAAAACACTCAATATGACTTAAAATAAAAAAAAAAAATGAGGTTATCTAAAACACAGCCCTGTTCAAATTGCATTCATTTGAATGGATAAGCAGGTTAAAAAAAATGTACCACTGATATAACATTTATCTAGGTCTGAAGCAGCATATAAAATGCTATATGGTTGAATGAGGTAGCCTTTTGCTGTAAACAGAAGAAGAAAAAACAAAACAAAACAAAAAAGAACATTAAAATGTAAGCATTGTGAATACAACCGAAAAAAAAAAAAAATTCAAAAATCACAAATATTCACATACAGTAAATAATTAGAATATGAACACATCGTTTTATAGTTAACACATGAAATAAAAATACAAAAAATATTTTATGTGATTACCAGAATTGTGGGTTGATATGAAATATGAGAGGTAGTTACTAATACCAGAATATAACACTTAATATATTAGATATACGTTCTACATCTATTTGGTTCTTTCCGATACAACAGGTCTGTAGACGATTCGGTCATGGGAAGTAAAATATCACATGGTATATTCCCTGAGAAAAGTTCTTAGTCCTGAGTAGGTTTTGATATAGTGATAATAATTCTCATGTACAAAAATAAAACCTAGTGTTAACATAGGCTTGGTATGTGCTCCGTGTAGTTTAGATTGGAGGGATGCACAGGCGTAGGGTCATAATATGAGCAGTGATAGTCTAAGTGACCACCAGATTACAGCTTGGAACTCTATGTAAACAGGGAATGCCCACTTTTCAAATTCCGCAAACCTTCTATTGGCAGAAAGTGAGGAAACTTTGGTTTCATACACAGTGACAATTGTGATTTTCTATCAAGCACTTGTCGTAGAACCCACAGTACAGAAGCATCAGGACAATTCCAGGCGCTCTTAACAGCACATGGTCTTAGGTTATGCAACTCTACTTTGATTCGTCTACATAACTTAAATAAGTTTTCCTTACATAAGGTAAGGAAGCATTTCATGAATTCATCACATTCAATATCGTCAAAAAGTTAAACTTTGCATTAGACCACAATGAGAATTAAAATACAATTACCAGTACTATATAACCATAAAATGCACAGTTATGATATTCAAGTGTAGTGACTTGATATGTGCCAGTGGATATAATAATCATGATGAGCAGCAGCAATATTACCGTAATACCGCATAACCAGTCTCGTACACATCATGGTAGTTTTCATATTAAAATGGCTGGCTTTTCGGATTTGAATTATTGCCCAATGCAGCTTTGCCTCGAGCAAATAAATGCCCAGCAAGCGCTGTCGAGAAATTAGGTTGCGTAAAGCCCACTACAATCATTATTTTTGCCTCCAAATGCGAGACACATCCAAAACTATCAGTAGCACTATATAAAACCTATTGGATAGTCTTCTCTACAGACTAAGTATGTAAATGGAAATATAAAAATGTACACTAAATTGTAAACTCCAGTCTAAAAAATTTTGAGTAACTAGAAATAAAAAAATATAAAAAGTTACAATGTGAGTTATTTAATTTAAAGGGAAAGGATGTCCTAACCTGCTGATAGATCCTTACAGTGGGTGTTACACAGAGGCACATGGTGCCTTTAATATAGTACTCCAGGGCCTCATTTTTATTAACCGTTTTTTTTTAAATATGTAAAATACCCCTGGGTGACCCGATATGGCTAACCGCCGGCTCTTCTTATGATTCCTATAAATACTGAGGCCTCAGAATTCATTAGATGGTATTGAAAGAAAAGCAGGCAGGTAGCCATACTGGTGCACCAAAGGGTAAAGTATTGCTCCCGATTCCCCAAATTGCCTCATTTACACATCACTAAAATCTATTAAACAAAATAGTGCGCCAAAGTGCCATATTAAAAGCAGCATGTGCGTTAGAAGGATCTATAAGCAGGTTAGGATGCCCTAACCTGCTAAAAGATTACCTGTAAATGTATACATTCTAGACATGAGGCTTGTTTGGTCCATAGGGCTACACATTCAAGGCTATAAAGTGTTTGATCTATCACTTGGCATAAAAACTCATGACAGCAGTATTTATAAAATAAAAGTGACTAGCACTAAAATCTTAAAATATTGTAAATGAGTCTTTTGCTAGTGATAAAACACACACTATCACATTCAATTGGCTGGCAGTGTTAATGGTCAAAGCATGACATATAACTTAATAAGCTGGAAAAGTAATGAACCAACAGAATGATGTGAGCTTGCTACCAAAATAATAAACTGCGGGTTTGGGCTAGTGCTGAGAGAAGGCCTCTAGAGTATAGATGTGCCATAACAAGGAGCTGAACTATGCCCCCCCCCAAAAAAAAAAAAAAAAAAAAAGAAATCTGTACAGGTAATATTTAGTGTGTACATAAAGAACATAACATGTTGGTCTTTGATGTGTAGCCATTACCTTAGGCTTATTTACTAGAAATGAGCGTAACTACATGCTCCTGACCGATTGGTCAGAATTTACCGGTGGCTAAAGTAGTTCTATACGGCCTCAGGGAGTCCAGGAAAACATGGATACAGCCTATGGCTGTACCCAAATTCTTCAGCCAAACCATCGGACTGGAGCATGCTTGAGTTGCGCTCAACTCTATTCTTTACCCTTATACCCTTAGGCTCTGTTTAATGTTTTTATGATACATACACACACATGTTTTACCTTTAACAGTAGGCCACAATTAGTTACTAGAGAGAGGAAAAAAAAACAAAAAAAAAAGCTAAAAGAAACCAAATCTACTTATACAGAAAAAAAAGAAATGGGGAACTGCCCTTTAAAAGGTATATTCCCATCTGAAGAAGTTATGAATAGAGATGATCAAACATCGGGAATTTTCAGGTTCGATCGAACTCAAACCTTTGTCATTTGATTCCCGATGCCTTCCCATTCTGTGGGGAAGGTGGAGACAGCTCGAGTACTGCCTGGAAAACAGAGATACAGCCTAGGTATCCCTGTTTTCCAGGCGGTACTCGTGCTGTCTCCACCTTCCACACGGAACGGGAAAGCATCAGGAATCAAATGACGAAGGTTCGCGTTCAATCGAACCTGAAAATTCCCGATGTTTGATCATCTCTAGTTATGAAGTCTGCTAATTCCTAACCCCACCAATCCCAAGAACAGCGATGCACAGCAAGCACTTATTCTCTTTGGGTTCTGAGCTTGGCAATGTTTGGAGGCCTCAGAGAATAGTGTGCACTGTTTATTCCGCTGACAATTGGGATAAGTGATTTGTACGGGATAACCTCTGAAATGTGGTATTATGTGCATAGATAACCTTGAGCATGAGGCAATTTTCATGTAGCGGCTTCACAATGATGTGCTTAATGTTAACACTTTATCCTGCTGTTAAATGGAGGGGTTTACATTCACCGTACAGATTTCTGTGCTGGCATCATTTCACTATTATTAATACTGGCACAAACAGCAGTATACAGTGCTACTGACTTTTGGACTCCTACAACCACCCCTAAAAACACAATTCCATTTGATACTGCATTATTTCACTTCATCCACACATCATCACTCATGTGATCAATGGTTTGGCATTTCTCACGCCTGAACATTTCAGTATGCATACATCTTACATAGCTGACAATATTGCTTTGATGAAGTCACACTCTCCTTTCTGGGATGTATTAATACTACAGGTGTCGGATCACAACCCATCTACACCATAATAACAAAAAAAAAAAAAACACTAAACACTCACCACAAATGTGATGGTGCAGAAAAATAAAATAAATAGCAGGAGTGTTTAAAAGGAAATGGTAAAAATCGGAACAATGAATATTGCTTCATACGGTGATGAATGTTAGGAATGCAAACTGTTGCGAATATATATACATGTCCATATATACTCCATTCTGAAATTACAGCTGTGTTTACTAAAGGGCATGATGTACACACACATTCATACACACTCACACACACAAAATGAGGTATAACGCGTAACACCCTGCATGGTCAGTTTGCTTGGAGTGATTTGTCCTTTAGCAGATTATTTTTTTATCTTTAAATTCACAGTTCCTCGACAGTAGTTAAAATTCCAGGTCAGTTGCGAATAATGAAATGACTTCCCCTGTACTTATATGAGGTAGAACTTCCCAGAAAAGGCAAGTTTAAGGGAGACGCAGAGACAAAGCTAAATTTTTTTTCTTTTTTGAACAGAAGGCCCCTTTCTGCTTTGTTCTTCAGGCGACGTAGATATCTTACTTAAGGAAGCTTCTTGCGGTGACCTGCTTGAATGTTCTGAGTGCTCTGATCTTCCCTCCTGAGAATATGATGGAGATGAATAGCCAAAGGCCCCTCCCCCTTCCCGTTGAAAAGCAGAGGTGGAGGGCTGCTGTTCTGCTTCATATCTTCCCTGAGAGGCTGCTGGATGTTGTGGAACCATCTTGTGGGGGCAGTTAGCTACCATGTGCATTATGCTTTGACAGTAATGGCACTTTTTTGGCTGAGGAGGTAGATTACATTCTTTAGCATGATGGTCAAGGCCACCACAGTTGTAGCATCTGTAAAGCAAAAAAGAAACTATATCAGTCTAGGGTATTGGTTCAGTACCTAGATTCATGCATGTTCTCGACAAAGTTCTAGATGAGCAAATTTGCAGTATTAATGGAGTAAAGCGCTTTGTTAGCTTGGCAGTCTGCTTGTCAGCCGGCTGCCTTTGAACTCGGTGCCGCTCCACAAATGCCGGGAAAAGCTGGACCTAGTCCTGAGAAACTTCTCCTGGAGTGGATCCAGCTTTTCCATGCTCCAGGAGAGGAGATAAGCCAACTGCCGAGCTAAGGAAGTGCTTTGCTTTGTTAATACTGTAAATTCTCTACTCTAGAATACAAAATTTTTTCAGGTATAAGGCAACGTTCCCACTGAGGAAAGGTAGCGGAATTCCGCGACGGAATTGTCCACCGCGGAATGCCGTTAGCCTCCCGCTCATAATGGGAGTCTATGGGAGGCGCGCGCTCCTGCTCTGTACGCGCTGAAGAATGAACATGTTCATTCTTCAGCGCGGACAGGGCAGGAGCGCGCCTCCCATAGACTCCCATTATGAGCGGGAGGCTAACGGCATTCCGCGGCGGACAATTCCGTTGCGGAATTCCGCTACCTTTCCTCAGTGGGAACGGGGCCTAATAGGAACAATAATGTCATTCCCAAAACACCAATATAACCATATCATCTCTACTGACAGTACCACCATACACATTATCATGGGCTGCCTAACATTATTCCCATACCTCATCTACATTCAATATTCTCATCCTTTTATATGGTAATAAATCTTTAGTAATAAAGTATTGTAATCTAACAATTCACTGATCATTTATATGAAAAAGATTCACACAGAACGCCTACCCATATTGTTTGCATACTAATATCTTTTGGAACAGTTAGCTACCGTGTGCATTATGCTTTTCAACGAAAAATTATAAATTTGTTAACATGATAGATTGATAAGTCATTAAATAGAGTGTTTCTATCTAAAAACAAACAAACAGCATATCACTGGAATAGGCTATGTTCACACAATGTCAAAAATATTGAAAAGGTGGCCAGTTTTGCCATTTAAAATAAAGTCCGTTTTTGCCGTGATTTAACTGACTGCAATGGCAATGCATTGAACACAATGGAAAGACAGACGTCCAATGCACACAATGCATTGACTAACGGACGTTTTTACCGTGGATGTCAAAATAATGAAAATGATCATTATTTTCGGACGTCTTTTGCAAACAGTGGACGTTTTTTATTAGTTGTTCACACACAGTTTTTCTTTTGTCATAGTTCTTTCTCCGTTTTTACTATTAAATTCAAATACCACAGATTTCATGAGAATAAAGAGGATGTAGCAGGCGCCCCCATTAACATCTGGAACCCCCACAATGATAACATGATTGCATGTCGCTAAACCCTAACTTTATGGGATCTAAATACTCCATTAAATGGAAACTCCTCAATGTACTTTCCAATGGCTCACATCACAACATAATTTTTTTTTTATTACTACATTAACACATGAATTTATAAGATTTATTTATTTTTACCAACAAAAACAGGTGTTATAATTTTGAAAGCCAAAAAAAAAAAAAATCTCTTTAATAGTGCTTCTTTTTTTCCTCATGAGCACCAATGGTAACCTGAATTCCACAAGGTGGCGACATACTCATTTAAATATTCTAGCCATATTTTTAGTAACGCGGTATTTAGAATACCTATGTCCGAGCATCACGTTCTAATAGTGCATTTTTTTCTAGCCTAAAAGAAAGTGGCAATGCAGATTCCTGTGGATATAGTGAACGTTATACGCTGTGCACTGTACAGTAAACAGTCACTTATGTAAATAAAATGGAGTTAAACTAAAAAATCAAGTAAAAAAAATAGTCCTGAAGACTGATTGAAAAAATTAACAATATATTCTTATTATGCGAAATTATGTTTTCATAAAGTCAACTATATTGGATAGTTTAAAATGAATAAATAAATAATGTACATACATGGTAGACTTGTGTAATACTAACAAAAAAATAAATAAAATAAAGCTAGCTAAATAAAGTTAGTTAAATCTAGATAGCCTTTTTACAGCTTTGAATGGGAATGGGTGAACAAAACATTTTTTTTTCAATATCATATTCATCTAAATTACAAAAAACACAAGAAAAAACAACAGAAAAATAATTAGACGCAAATACCCTTATTAAGTCCGATATATGTGTTATTAATGTTGCCTGTTTACACTGTGTATTTCTATGAACATGGAAATTTATGCTAAAGGTATTCACAAACACCTCACCGTCCATGAGAAAAGGGGTTAAAGGGTTTCAGAAGTAGTGCCGCCTGCAGTCATGGACAAATCAATTTAATCAGTCACTATGGTATGCACTGTGTTATCCGATTCAGTGAACCATTTCACGTCACCAATTGACCAAAAAAAGAAAAAAAAAAAAACCTGCGGTGCATCTACCTACTTGCAATCAACGAATGCAAAATGTATTGCTTGCAAGTGAATTATGACAGAGGCGTTGCAGTTGGGGCATCAAGATTTCATAGCACGAACTGATTATTACACACACACAAAAAAAATCTAATTGCTACACAATGTCTTCTTCCGGATTCCTAACCCCCATCACATTTGCTTCCCTGCTGAGGCAATGCCTTAGATGCTATCTGCTCCTGTTTATGAGTGTCGGCCAAGGGGGGATGGGAGGCATTTATTCTATCCTTTTGAGTATGTATTCACTTTGTGTCAATCATTCAGCGACACAAATCATGCCAGTCCACAGTTTTGCTTTGATTTTTTTTTACTAAAGGTTTGCAGCAAAACATGGAAACCCTTCTTACGAGGAATTTCTTAAAATACCTATCATTGTCTACAAATTTAACATAACCTGAATTTTACTCTACAACTTGGTTAGGTGTAAGGTGCACAAAAGGAAAATGGGGGAAGGAAAAAAAAAAAGTCATTGATAAAATGCTGTCAAGTGACACTGCTGCAGAACCTATTAATGATGGCTTATGTAGCACCCATACAGAGCAACTTCTCTTCAGCTGCTTCTAGGGCCTTCAAGTAGCACAGCTGCCAGTTGGAAAATATAATTGGTCATGGCAATCAATCTTTTTTTCCAAGGCGCGTGCAAATCTGATAAAACAGCAAAGAAATATTTATATCAAACCCCAGGGCACGAAGGCCAAATGTACTGGAGGTAAATGATGACAAGACATACAAAATAAGTGTGGTCAAGTATCTTTAGCTACAAGGTGACACACACAAAAACCAGGAGGGCCAATTATGGGGAGGGAGAAATCGTCTGAAGAGGTAAAAGGGTTAATAAGAAAATGGCACAGATATTGCATAAAACAATGTATTTTCTTGGTTCATGCTTATTCAGTTTAATATAATCTTAGATAAAATTATGGGATATGGTATATAAAGAGTAGAAGGGAATGCTCAGCAACTAATGTTTCCAATGAAGTCCTAGTCTCATACCTGGGAACTACCAAGCAACAGATGAGTATACACATACAGATCTTTAATTTTCTAAATACTGGAGTAGGAAGAGTAAAAAATTTCAAAATAATTCCAGAAAAACACACACAAAAAAAAAAACAGTATCAAAACAGATCAGGTTTAGTTTAGGACAAGCCATTCCAGAAAATGAATGCCTTAGACTGCTTTGTGTGACTGAAGTGGCAGAGATGTTATTTTATTGTGTGTATATTTTACGTTGCTTCCGGAATATAAACCATAAAGCAGAATGGTCTCTTATGTAAATATGGCCAAAAACGACAACTATATCCTATATTTTAGAGCCATTTCAAAGCCATTTCAAAGGTTCAATTTAAAGGGAGAGAAAAAGAAGAAAGCGGGCACCGGCGCCTCGTGTGATACCTCAATACACCAAGGATAAGGATTATGTGAGAAGGTGCTCACCTGGATGCCACTTGGGCTTTGTGCATATCACCCCTCAACAGGGTACAACTCCAAATCCAGGGTCTTGTTAGGTGACAGTCCACTGTATAGGGGCCTACTACCTCTAGGGACTGCTAAGCTGACTGTACCAAAAACACAGGATACTCCCAAAATAATGGGGCCCGTGGAGAGAATAAGTGAATAAAGTAAAAAGGAATTGAGGTACTCACGGTCAGCGCTGTCCACATAGAGAAGTGGCTGAAAGCTTAAATAAATGAATTTAATATAGTGAAAAATATATTTAATATAGCACAAATATGATGCGTTTCGAAGACATACGTCCTCTTCATCAGATAAAACATGCACTTTGTTTTATCTGATGAAGAGGACGTATGTCTTCGAAACGCGTCATATTTGTGCTATATTAAATATATTTTTCACTATATTAAATTCATTTATTTAAGCTTTCGGCCACTTCTCTATGTGGACAGCGCTGACCGTGAGTACCTTACATCCTATTTATTTTATTCACTTAAAGGTTCAATTTAGGTGTCAGTGTTACCATCAATCTACTTTGGAGTTTGGAGCAATGCTAAATATGTGTCAAACCATAGAGGTAATTCTTTAACTTCATTGTTTTATGCTGCGTTTACACGGAACGAATTTGAACGATAATCGTACATGTAAATGCAGCGAATGATCGAATGACGTACGATAAATCGTTCATTTTGATCTTTGAACATGTACTTAAATCGTCGTTCGCAAAAAATTCACAGATCGTTCCGTGTAAACAGTCTTTCACCGATTTTACCTATGTGCGAGATAGGCTTAATCAATCGCAAAACAAATTTTCCGTACGATATATCGTTCCATCTAAACGCTGATCGTTATAAAAAAAACACGCTACTTCAAAATCGTTAATCAGGCGATCAGGCGAATTATCGTTCCGTGTAAACGCAGCATTAGAGATCTGCAGTATGAAGTTAGGGACACAATCTCATTCCATTACCACCAAATATACTAAGTATTACAAACTGCATAGCTAAAACAGTACTTTGATCCAAAATTCTAACATGTACGGCTATGGTCACACACACTGCAAAATGAACGTAAAATACAGTCATATTTTCAAAATAATAATGTTCTCTATTGGAGACAATAGGAAATTGTCCAGAAGTGCACACACCTGCTATTGCAAAATACAGTCTTTTTTTCATCTGCTCACACAACAGATTGCAAATCCAATGTAAAACGAGATGGATAATTCAAACACTTCTGCCTTATACACATCCATACTTTACATATACTGGTTTTCTAACTTTAGATTGATGTCAAAACAATACAATACAATCTCATCTCAGGATGGTCAACGAGACGGGGGGATGTCATAATAAATCTTGTGCAAAGATTTCAGCCCAAATAACACTTGCACCTCTGAATGTTTCGGTCTTCTTATTCTGCATTACATTCTGCAGCTGTTTGTGCCCCATAGCTGCCCTTTCTTCTGCAACTGACAGGATGTAGCAAACATAAGCAACTATGATCAGGGGAGTGGGTAGCTACGCATATTCATATTGGATATCACAATATTCATCTTATTGACTGTATTCTTTCAGTGGAACACAACAGCCCAGATTTACTAAGACTAGTGCTGAGCGAACTTGCTGCACAATGTTTGCCAGGACTCCCTAACCCGAACACTTGGCATCTGACTCCTGGTGGCTGGAGAGCGCCGCCCAACCTGAATAGTTCATCAAGTTCACTCAACACTTATGTTGTGTTTAGACAGTGATTTATCTGACAGATTTGTGAAGCCAAAGCCAGGAACAGACCATAAACAGAGAACAGGTCATAAAGGAAAGACTGAGATATATCTTCTTTTAAAATCCACTCCTGGTTTTGGCTTCAAAAATCTGTCAGATAAATCTCTCTGTGTAAACACCCCATAAGACTAGTTCTTAAACAGTGTAAACTAATGCTGCGTTGACACGAAACGATTATCGTGCGAATTCGCACGATAAGGAACAAATTCTAACTATAACCGTACGCATATAGTCGTTCGCAAAAAATTTGCATATCGTTCCGTGTAAACGGTTGTTCACTGATTTTTCCTATGTGCGAGATAGGCTTAAACGATCGCAAAACGAATTTTCCTTACGATATATCGTACCGTCTAAACGCTGATCGTTATGAAAAAAAAATTGTTACTCCGACATTGTTAATCGTACGATCGGGCGAATTATTGTTTCATGTAAACGCAGCATAAGACTTGACATTCTAGGAATGTTGCAGATTTATTAAAGTGTATCATACTGCCCGATAAGTCTGTCCTATTCTGGACTGTCCAGTCTACGTTAAGATTAACTATTAGTTGGCTGAAACTGTGCCAGCGTTCTGATGCATGGTTCCGCAACTTAAGCCACCTAGGTCACATCCCTTTTGTCAGATGCTGGGGACAAGCATCTAAAACTCACAGCAGATGTGATACAAGTAAGGGTATGTACACACTAAGGAATAGGCAAGAAATAGGCGAGAAATTGAAGCAGAATCCGCATTTAATTTCATCTTGAAATTCCTCCCATAAAATATGTACAGAGCAATGTCCAATTGTGTTTAATGGAATTTCCGCTCTGTTGTTCGCACTGAAGAATTTCCGAGCAGAATTTTCTGTTACTGATCCCCTTTCCGCCCAAAGAATTGACATGTCAATTATTTGGGCAGATTATTCTAGAGGAATCCTATAGAAGTCAATGGGAGCTTAAATTCCGCTTGTATTCCACTTGAATTCCGCTCAAATTCTGCTCCTTTTCAGCCACAGCTGAATAGCTGAGGAATTTCAAGCAGAAAACTTTCCTCTTCAATTCCTCGCTGAATACTCGCCGAATCCTCAATGTGAACATACCCTCATGGTGTAAGCAAGACAGAATTTAGCGCAGGTCTAGGAGTACATGGCTTTGAACTAAGTAGTAAGCTAGAATATTTTTAAATACTAACAAAACCATTTTAAATAACCATCCTTTAATGGTCCACAATAATAAAGATCCTTTTCCTCCCCTCCCTTTACAGTAAACTCTTTTGAAAAGTAAAATAATTTTTTTGTTACATTGAAAATTATACAATTCAGAGAATTTAGAATTTATCTTATTCCTACTACGCTTGCAAATGGTGGGAGAAAAAATACATTCCCCTAACAATAAACTTAAAAAAAAAAAAACTAAACAAGAAACTTCTAGTAATTGCAATTCATCCAGGAAAAAAATAAGCTCTTATACAGCTGCTTAAATAGAAAAATGCTTAACAGCTGGTCCATTCACACAGGAGACTGATCAGGCAGTCTAAGGCTGCGTTTACATGGAACGATTATCGTGCGTGTAAACGCAGTGAACGATCAAACGACGAGCGAGAAATCGTTCATTTTGATCTTTCAACAAGTTCTCAAATCGTCGTTGATCTTTTGCAAAAAATTTGCAGATCGTTCCGTGAGAACAGTCGTTTGCCGATTTAACCAACGTGTAAGATAGGCTTTAAGCGATCGCAAAACGAATTTCCGTACAATATATCATACCGTCTAAACGCTGATCGTTATGAAAAAAAAAAAGACTGACATCGTTAATCGTACGATCGAGCGAATTATCGTTCCGTGTAAACGTAGCATTACAGTAGGAACGTTCTTTGCTGCCCACAACAACCAATCACAGCTCAGCTTTTACATTAACGGGGCTCACAAATATTTGAAAGCCGAGCTGTGATTGGTTGACATGGGCACCACTACTGTATGCCATCAGTGACATATATCCTTATATGCTAAACCTTGTATAGTGTTCAGCTAACCTTTTCTCAGGACGAACCTAACAATTTAATCTTAAAAGCAGAAGTTGTGTAGACAATTTTATCCCAACAAATAGACCTGGGGGTAATGCATGTAAAATTGTATAGTAAGAGTCAAAGTGAACAAAAAAAAATAAAAATCTAGTGAATGAAGTGAATATTTATGGGTAGCAAACACCACAACATGTTTAAGGCTTTTAGGCAATGGAATCCAACACTTAATTATTTGTATTATTAGATCAGTTAAGTATTAGGTGGGACCCTTACGCTAAAGCATTCAAAGCCCAAACGTTTTCGAGAACATGCAATAACATGATTGCACCAAAAGTGCACATTAAATGAAAGTAGCAGGAAGCAAAGAGGAGCTCTAAGAAGTAACATTCCTGAGGGGGAGGGAAGGGGGAAGGGGAAATGTCTTTCCAGTGTCACTGTTAATTTACTGCTAAGGAATATGAGTAATTTGCTTTGTAACTTCTTTTGTTTATTTTGATCCAAGCCTCCAAACTACAGTTGTCAGAGAACCCTATTTCAGTCTACAAGTCCAAGCAACGTCCATGGCCATCGTTAATGTTCAGATCTGAAATATGACATCATGGGAATTCCTGTCTACAGATACACAGAGCTGGATGTACTGTAACTAAACCCGCCCAGACTAAAAGATATATGAATACAATGCCAATTAGGATTATTTCGTTTCCACAGAAAAAGTCATGTACATAGTAAACATTACTGAGTATCTGCCATACTGCGTAAGGGTGCGTTCACACGTACAGGATCCGCAGCAGATTTGATGGTGCAGATTTGATGCCGGGTTCAGTTATTTAGGTAAAATCTGCTGCGGATCCGCACCATCAAACCTGCTGCGATACGGTACGTGTGAAGCTACCCTTAAGGCAGGTATTGTAAGTATGGCATGTTGGATCAGTGTCTGTACAGCCACATACAGCACTGGGAACACTACAGTTTTCCATTGTAACTGTTGCTGCTCTCAAAATGTACAACTATACAGACTTTCAAAATGTATTTTCTGTCCCAAGGAAACAAAGCAGAAAAGTAGACACTGATAAATAATAATAATAATAATAATAAATAATAATAATAAAACACATATGGGTCTTATGACCAGGGTATCTGTAGGCAAGGCATACAGACTGAGTGTTGGTTAAACTATCCAACTTCAATATTCTTCTATTGGGGCAATGAGGTTTTGGGGCTTTTTTTTACGCCTCAAGCAACGCTAATTATTAGCTTTATTCTTTAGGCTTATACATTTCTAGAAATACCATATATATATATATATATATATATATATATATATATATATATATATATATATATAATATATATATTTTTATATATATATATATATATATATATATATATTTTTTATTTTTTTTTTTTTATTTATTTATTTATTTTTTTTCTCTGTGTACACACATAAAAAAAACCTCAGTACCCTCGGTTGAGCACAGGAAAACTAATAAGCCATTCTGCTGGTGGATCTGGGGCTTTTGCTAGTCTACTTTGGACTCTGTGATCGCATTGTGTTGTAGCCCCGCATGTCCAACTCCTAATACCTTTTACATAGCAGGAATCTGCCAATGGCCGATCTGTGTAAAAGGGTCAGCGACCGGCCTAACCAACCAGAAATCTCTAGTTTGTTGACGTACTGCATCTTTTGTACAGGTATTAAAATCATTGCTAGTTTGTCACTTTTTAAAATGTATAGGAATCATTTATCTATAAAACAGTATAAAAGTCACTATGCAAGCTTCAAAAGTAATTTTTTTAATGGTATTTAGCAAGGTTTACCCCTAACATTATGAAGATGCCTGGTTATTTGAACAATTAAAGAAAAAAACCTGAAGAATCTAGAAAGGCTGCATAAGGTCATGCTTGGTGGCATCTTAAACTGAAGTGAGAGGGGGAAGGGCAGAAAGAATTCAAGTCAATTTTAGCTGCTGCTACTACTATATTCTTCTAGGCAAACCTCTGCTTCCCTCTAAAACCATACAATATAAATGACAAATTTAGACAAATTACTCCAATTCTGATTGTTACACCCTTATTTCTTATTTGTATGCATCATTCTGTGAGTTCTCAAACTAGCAATAATACATTAAAAAAAAAAAAGCTCACAATCTAACCCTGTTCCTGTTCAGTCTGCCTTAGGGTACAAACACACATGGCTTATACGCTGCGTATTTACTGCTGCGATACGCAGCAGATTAGATCTAAATAACTGAACACAGTATCAAATCTGTTGCGTATCTGCTGTGTGTGTTTGTACCCTAAAGCTGCAGAAAAACAAACAAACAAACAAAACAAAACTTTAAAAGTTAGGGAAATAGTATAGAAACACAGGGATGACATGTGTTTACTGTGCTCCTTAAGAATTCAAATGAAATCCACCTATTAAAAAATAATAAATAAATAAATATATATATATATATATATATATATATATATATATATATATATATATATAAATAATAATATATATATAGAGAGAGAGAGAGAGAGAGAGAGAGAGAGAGAAAAGCACAAAGCACTTATAAAGTGTGTAATTTAGCTTGGTCTCGGGTGAAGTGGGTTTATTTCTCTACACTCTCTAAAACCCCTTTCCCATGCCCTCATATTACTTTCAATTATGTAATTGTTAACAATCAAATTTTCCTGAAATACATGTTAGTTTCTGAATCGCACACAAAGCACAAAGATGGTGGCCACTTATTAATGGATGCTGTTAAATGGCCTATGGCCTTATTCACACGTTCCGTAATTTACGGATCCGTATTTCCGTATCCGAGTTAGTGCACATTGAAGTCTATTGGGCTATTCACACGATCAGTAGCAGAAATGGATGAAAATCAATTCGTAAAAAAAAAAAGGATATGTCCTAGTGCGGACCCGGTGCGGACCCATTTTTTTTGCGGATCCTCTCATTGAAATCAATTGGTTACGGATTGTTTACGGATTGTAACATGTTGGCATCCGTATTTCCGCAAAAAATACGGATGAAGTGCATTGAAAAGCATGAGTAGTAAAAAAATGGAATTACGGAAATACGGATGGAATACAAATGGAATACGGATGTCCAATCCGCAATTTCTCACGGGTTGTTTCAGGACCAGAAAAAATTACTGAAGGTGTGCATAAGGCCTAAGTCCTGTTGTAAGTGCTCTACTTATATTCATGCAGAAAAGTTGCAGCAGCCGATACTGAAGAGTGCGACTGTGTGTTTTTCAAACTGCAGTCAAACATGTGCACTGCAACTCTGATTGGCTATGTTCACACAACTTTTTTTCAGCTCCGTTTAAAATGAAGTCCGTTATTTTGAGTCAAACAACGGACGTCATTTAGCTGTCTGGCCTTCCCTTAGTGCAATGACGGCTGTTGGTACATTATTCTAGTTTGGTTACTAATTGGCCTTTGGATGCGGCTTAATTGAAAAGTCCATTGAATTTAATAGTAAAAACAAAGAAAGAACGGTGACAAAAGAAAAACTGTGTGTGAACAACTAATAAAAAACGTCCGCTGTTTGCAAAAGACGTCCAAAAATAATGAGCATGTTTATTATTTTGCCATCCGCGGTAAAAACGTCTGTTATTCAATACATTGTGTGGATTGGACGTCCATCTTCCCATTGACTTCAATGCATTGCCATTACAGTCAGTTAAATCGCGCCAAAAACTGATGTTTTTTTTAAATATCAAAATTGGACACCTTTTCTTTCATTTTGACGCTGTGTGAACATAGCCTATCACTGAAATGAATGGAGCAGAGTTGTAATACCTTCTGTGCACTCTTTCTACAGGCAACTACAGTTGTCACCAGTTATAGAGATACTTATAGAGATAAATTTTTTCTTTCAAAATCAGGTGGTGTCAGAAAGTTATATAGTCTATTTAAAAATTTCAAGTCTTCCAGTACTTATCAGCTGCTGCGTGTCTGACAGGAAGTGGTGTATTCGTTCTAGTCTGACACAGTACTCTTTGCTGTCAACTCTGTCTGTGTCAGGAACTGTAGAGAGCAGTAGTAAATTCCCATAGAAAACTTAGCTTGCTCTGGACAGTTCCTGATACACACAGAGGTGGCAGCAGAGAGCACTGTGACAGACTGGAAAGAATACACCACTTCCTGCAGGACACACAGCAGCTGATAAGTACTAGAAGACTTGAGATTTTTAAATAGAAGTCATTTACAATCTATATTCATACAGAATGAAATAGAATCCATTTCCAGTCTAGAAATATAGGGTAATGCTACCTTAAAAGCAAAGGCAGCAGATAAAGTGGAGCTCACAGAAAGGTAATAGCTAATATTATTCACATATATGGAAGTAAAGGTTTCTGTATAGTCTCATAATTATAGAAATACGAAATAAAAGTTGTTGGAAAAAATATTTTGAGGACTGCCAGTCAAAGAAAAACATCATAGTCTCTAGTATCTGAAATCCCCAACATGTGACATGCTGCAGCGTAACCAAATCCACCGAATTCACAACCCTGGCAAAAATTATGGAATCACCACACTTAGAAGGATGTTTACCCAATATTTATGACTTCATACCAAGTGCGCATACCACAGATATGACATAAAACAACTGATAGTGGAACATTAGTCTTCATTGTTCTCTATGGAGAGGGGAGGGGTGGAGGGAGATGAGGCACCAAAACAGGACAACAAAGAGTCAATTTACAGCTACATCAGCGGGCTATCTCCTCTCAAATCAGCACTGTCCTCTCTGACCTCTGAATACCGGCTTTCACACAGGTCCCGCTGTGTGATCCTTTGTTCTCTGCTAGTGACTAATCTCCCTCCTTCTTCCTCCTCCCCCCTCCCCTCTCCATAGAACAGACAGGGCCCGACTGATGTAAAAGAGTTGAAATTTCCTGATAATGAGCAGTGAATGAGAAAGAGAGAGGGGGGTGGGGGGGGGGGGCTAGGGAAAGTCTTTTTGAATGTAGATAATGGCATATTTGCCTAATAAACCCAATTACAAAGTTTCTTAAAATAGCCAACATCCATACATAGAAAAATTTTTCATTCAAAAAGAATTCATTTTTCAGGATAAGAATTCATCTCGCTACAAAAGCAAAGAGTGTTGACAATTTTCTTGAACAGTAAATGCTTATCAAGTTGATGACACAGTAGGAAACAGTGCTGACCTCAGTATGACGGAAATTTATGGTGGATATTAAAAAATCGGACACATTTAGACCAAGCTTAGGTCATATCTGTCATCTATGAATCTGCTAAGAAGTTTGAAAAAGCTATTAAAAGGTTATTATAGGCTACAAAACTTGCACAGAACTGTCCCCTTTTGAGCTTAGCTTTCTGCTGCACTGGCTTTAGGACACAAATGGAAATATATTTTAAGGGTGCGGTCACACGTACAGGATCCGCAGCAGATTTGTGGCGCAGATTGCTGGGTTCAGTCATTTAGTTAAATTGATATCTGCAGCATCAAATCTGCTACGGATCCTGTATATGTGAATTCAGCCTTAGTTTTCGCATTGACATTGATCAGTAATGACTGATGAGACCCAGGGTCGCCATGTTCTTGACAGCATGACCCCAATAGAAAGACACTAAGAACCATTCTTTTTAATGAGGGGTACACTCAATCTTTTTATTTTCAAATGCACATAAAATAACCATTGTGAACGCAGCTTCTCTGCAGAATTAGGAGTCACCATAGTTACAGATGTGTAACCAAGCAGAGCCCTTTTTTGGTTTAGCAAAAAGAAGGTGCAAAGATAATGTATAACCACAAGACTACAGCAGCAGACTGCTCCAATTTCTCTTTACACCACTCAGCCCATCATATGTCTCCTATGTAACTTCTTACCTTGGTTTCTCTACCACATCACTGTATTCACACAAGCTCTCTATAAGGGCCTGTTCACACTATGGAATTGGCATCAAAAATTCCATGCAGAATTTCCGTGCGCAGACTCGTAAATTCTTTGAGTGGAGAGAAGCAGAGAGCAAAGGCGCGCAAGCCTTCCCATTCAAACAGATGGCGGGCAGGATTCAGCACCGGGTCTGCGCACTGGAGTTCCACACGGAATTTCGGCACCGATTCTGTAGTATGAATGGGCCCTAAAGGAGAAATGTTTTTGTGTATTTTAAAACAAAAAAGTACCACTTTTTTGTATACAGTCTAATGTAGGAGGGAAACAGACTGCCCTAGATGCAAAGTTTCCCCCTCTTCCTTAAAGGGATTTTCCAGGCATATTTTTGTTGATGCCTATTTTAGGTTAGGCCATCAATTTCTAATTAGCAGTGTACCAACATCCAGCACCCATGCTGCCCAGCTGTTCGGTGAAGCTGTGGCTCTGGCACGCACACACACACACACACACACACACACACACACACACTAAACTTGTTAAAGCAGTTGGCTTTATTCATTGTGTAGTGGTGGCACCAGGTTAATGCTGCACAGCTCCCACTGCAGTGAATGGGTGCTACATCACCACTACACACTGAAGGGAGCCAGCTGCTGTTCACAGTGTATATGCTAGAGCTGCCACTTTGCTGAACAGCTGACCTGCGGGGGGGGGGGGGGGTGTTGGGTGACTGCATCCTGCCAATCAGAAATTGATGAACTGATTAATGTAAAAGCAAAGAAGGTTGGTTCACAAACCGCATTTATCATCTGCAGCATAGGTGATAAATGTATAACTGATGAAGGTCCCTAATGGTCAAGAGAACAGCTGTGGCAGAGTGCCCCTTGTGAACAGAATGGTACTGTGTATGTATGACTGTTGCTCTATTCACTGCTATGGGTCAAAGACAACCCTCGGCTTTGGTGTGAGACTCAGTACCAAAGGCTTGGTTAGTTCTTTTCACTTTTAGGGTAGCTTCAGACGCACCATATCGCAGTGGATTTTCGCAGCAAATCTGCAGCAGATTTGACTAAATGAATGAACACAGCATTAAATCCGCAATGTCATATCTGCTGTGGATCCGCAGCAGTTTTGATGGTGCAGACTTGATGCTGTGTTCATTCACTTAGTCAAATCTGCTGCGGATTTGCTGCGAAAATCCACTGCGATATGGTACGTGTGAAGCTACCCTCATAGAGAAAGAGAGAAGAGCAAAGCAACCATAGAGTGGGCCTGATGGAAAGTTTTTGTGGGTTTTAGAACAAATAATTTCTTCCTTCACAATTAGGGTGGGATTCCACGGAACGATTATCATTCGAAAAATCGTTAACTCATTTGGATTTGAATGATAATCGTTTAGTGTAATAGCAGACAATTAAACGAGAAATCGTTGGTCATTTAATAGAATTTGGACCTATTTTTATCGTTGATCATTTGCAAATCGTTCGCATGTAATAAGACGTTGTTCGGTCGTTCGCAGTAGTGGCGACCGCAGTAGCGATGACAGGATGAATGCAATAATGATCATAAGTAGCTTTTCTTGTTCCGTGTAATTGGGGGAACGATTTCCAGTCGTTCGCCATATCGGTCATTTGAGCTCGTTTATCATCGAAAAATCACTTTGTGTAATAGTACCCTTATACTACATATTATAGGCCAACACTTTTCATTGCATGTCTGACTGGTATTATTTTTCTTTTCAAACAAATGTACCACCATTGACACCTTTTGCATGTTTTGTATGTGGCAACCAAAATCTTTCTGCTGAATAAGCAAATGATATAGTTCTAGACTACCAAGTATTTAAAGGGATTTTCTTAATATAAAATTTCTAGGTTTTCCCCCCAAAATTTCTAGGATAGTTTTTAAAAAAACATATTTTAACAATTTTCATATAACACCACATAGTTAACAATGTAACAATTCTCTATTTTAAAACTTCCATTTTTCAATTGAGAAAAAAACTGAAAAAGAAGACATATCTCTACATAAGCATGCATTACTACGGCTAATCTAGTCACAAAAATAAAAACAAAACAAAAAAAAAAAACACATTTCACAGCAAAAAAAGGTAACCATTAATGTTCACACTCTAAAATGGCTGCAGATAGCAAAGTTTCTTGTATTAACATACATCTCTTTCTAAAAGAGTTAGCCACCTTGAAGCTAACAAAAAATAAACTTTATTAAGCTCCAACATAAGCGTCACAACAAGCACATTTTTGGACTTTGATGTTTGCACCCTAAATATGCAAGCAAATTCTTCCATTTCACTTCCCACTCTAGTCTTTAAACTGCCTTAATCTCCTGCCCTCGGATGTTGACTTTATAAGAACAAAGGTCAGGGGTTATAAAGAGACAGGCCTCAAAAGACTGAGACCATCAACTTCTGCCTGAAAGGATTCTTCATCATGAAAAATAGCATTTATTTACAAATGCTAAATTCTAAGTCAAGGGAGAAATCACTTCTAATATTTGATGTTTTAAGGGAAAAAAAAGTAACCTGTATTTAAATTTAATTAAATTCTGGCCATTTTTTATTTAATTTCAAAGTGGCATCATTGATTAAGGGAAAAAAAAACCAACAGAATCAATAGGAAACTGCAAAACTGTTCAGTATACAGAATTACCCACAGTAAGGTGATACAAAAGGGAATTTGGCATCAGAAGATGATCGATTGTGTAAATCCAGCTGATATCGTAAACCTTTTTTTTTTTTATTTAATTTTTGGTGTTATCACCGGTATTAGACAATATTAATCCCTGTGGGATGACCTCTCCAAAGGTCATAGCATATGCTCAGTAATATTTCACATTCACCTTAAGGGGATAGACTCTGTTGTCTATGTCCATGAGTCTTGCCTTACAGCATCTCTCTAAATGCTGTTAAAAACAGCTCAGGTAAGATGGCAGCCTCCATAACAATGTGCAAAAGGTATAAAAATGTTTATATATGAAAAGGGTAAAAAACAGACTGACAAAGGAAAAAATATGAGACTCTTCCAGGTATAATAACAAACCCAGCAAACAATATAAACATGTATGCATCACATTGTATTTGGTAAGAATGCAAGCTACAAAAAGGAACTGTACAAGACTATTCAGACAAGATCGCCTAAAATCTAAATCTAATATGATGATAATAGATGCCATTTAAATGTAAACTCTTTAAATTGGTAGCAAGCCAATATAAAAATGTATATATTATGACACAAAATTGCTAGATGAATTGCTAACCCAGTGTAATAGCATTATATTACCTTCATTACAGCATACGCATCAGCATTCACTCCACAATAGATATGCTGGCATCGAAACGATGAAGGCTTCTTGTCTTTGCTTTGCTGGCTACAATAGTCTGGCAGATTGCCTATTAACTTGTAGCTGTTGTCAAAGCAACTAATATGCAGGTCTTCAGAAGGAAGGCGCCATATGACTTGAATGCTATGATATGCTTTTATTTTTTTTACTGCAAAGACTAGTTATGTTTTCTTTCTCCTCCACATGTCATGATTACAACACAAATAGTATATCAGAAATATATAAAGAATGAAAATAAAATTATATAGTAAATATATATGTATCTAGATACAAATGTTCCATTGGAAAAATCCACCACAAGTCGCACAGCAGAAATTCAACGCACATACCCTCAGTTTCCTGAAATGTTTTTCAGTCTATATTACTGTGGTTTTGAATGCGGATAGGCAACATTTAAATAGGGCCCACCGATGTCACAGTGACCCGAGCACAACACCGATTTCAAATCTGCAGATGACTAAGGGCCGTATTACGCAGGAAATTATCGTTTGAAAAATCGTTAGACCCTTGGGATTTACACAATAATGGTTTTGTGTAATAGGCAACGATTAAACGACCAACGAGAAATCGTTGATCGTTTGATAGAATCTGGACCTACTTTCATCATTGAACATTCACAAATCGTTCGAACAATGTTCGGTGTAATAACAAGTTGTTCAGTCGTTCCCTGGTCTATCAGCCAGGAAAGGACGAGCGCAAGAACGACCGTAAGTAACGATCATCGGCCTGTGTAATAGGGTCAATGATTTAATATGGTTCGTCAGATCGGTCATTTGAGATTGTTTATCGTTAATCGGCAAAAAAATCATCCAGTGTAATACCACCCTAAGGGTCCTATTACACATAGCGATTTTTAACGACTAACGATAAACGATCGCAAAGGAGATTGTTTATCGTTAAACTGAAATCATTCACCATATTACACAGAAAGATAATCGTTAGTTACGATCGTTACTACGACTGTTATTGCGATCAATACTATGATCTTTTATTCCTTCTGATCCCAGCAAAACAATGAACAATGTGCAATTACACTGAATGATTAGCGAACAAATGCGGAACTCAAGCGAACGAATGTGAAATTACAGCGAACAATTAGCAAACGATTAACGATAATTTTAGGTTCAGATCTAAATCAACGATCAACGACATACGAACAATTTTTCGATCGTTGCCTGCAATTACACAGAACGATTATTGTTTAAATTCGAACGGTTTAACGATTTTTCACACGATAATTGTCCCGTGTAATAGGGCCCTAAGGCTTTGTTCACACAGTGTAATACAATGCCCATTGTTTGACAAAGCGGTTGGTTTGATCGTCAAACAATGGCTGCTGTATTACACATTTCTTCAGCGAATATTGCTCTATCGGCTGTAGGAGCATTATTTTGCACCCATCGAAGCCTGCTGGCCGTATGGGTGTGAATGAAAATCAATAAACTATTGACTTTCATTCACACTACAGCCGGCAGGGCGGCCATACAGCGTCTTAAAAGTCTATTTTCTATGGCCCTTTTTCACAAACTGTGGCTGTAGAAAATCAACACGTTCATTATTTCTTACTGCTGCAGTAAACAACGGCCATAGCTGATGCACTGTGGGCACAATAACTGACATTGTTTTATTGAAATCAATAGAACTTGGAAACCTACGCCCATTGTTTTCAATGACCACTATGGCTGTAGATTCCCAAATTCATTACACTATAGCCTAACTGGGATATGGTTTTTTTCCCACTGCAAAAGCTAGCTATGTTCTATTTCTCTCTTACACCTGGCATATCATTTATAGAATTACACAAAATTGCATAAAAATATACAATAAGTAAAAATCCCATATACAACAGAAAGATACATTGATAGACACAATTACATACACACGTCTATCCTGACTGTTCTGAATCTTAATCCAAATACACTTCTCACTTTTTCATTTTTGCTCCAGCAAACCCGCATCTCAGTTCAGTATAAACTAGGTTCCCCACTCATTGTATACATTTAACTCCTAAAAGGCAGCACATCTGTCACAGCAGTCATGATTTTAACACTATTCAATGAAATATGGAGCTTTGGCCATTTTGTCCAATGAATCATTTGCATCTGCAAACAATGCAGGAGCAGCATCTTCGAGAAGCGAAGCAGATGCTGTTTTCATCAACTGAAGCTGTCAGCGCTTAAAAACAAATGGTTTCAAAACATTCAGAGAAACCTTGTGACCACATTAGATTTTAAGATCAAATACTCACTGAAGGCCAACAAGTGGACAGATCTGAATCGATTTATGAGTCGAAGAGAAAGGGTTAGAGGATAAACACCCGCCTTTACTAATAAAAACAGGGTAAAATGTCTTTAAATGCCATTTTTACTTTTTATTCTCCATTAGAGTGCAAAAATACTGAATTATAAAATGAACCAATATACAGGATTGACATGTACACCAAACATGCTGCCATTGGTACATGTCTATTATACTACAAGGGCTTGTAAGTTAGTAGAATGGAAACAATCATGGAGAAATGAAAAAAAAAAGCCATAACTTGGGAATGGCAATGCTCATATTTGGAGTTACAGAACTTTAAAAAATAAATAAAAAATAAAAATAAAGCAACACTATCAGCAGGTTCAGCCCAGTGAACCTGCTGATATGCCGTAGAAGATCTTTACCTGATGCCAGGACAGCTGGTAATGAATCCTCTCTTCTTCCTGTTACGATAGCTCCTAATTGCCCCTTCTGCTTATCAGGGGCTTAGGAGCATTTGGGGCATCACCCTAAGCCCAGAACACCAGCTAGGCCGGTGCAGTGTGCCCCCTCCCGTGCCGCTCACTATGCATATATGAATAGGACACTGGAGCTAATGACAGGCAGCCGCGGTCATGCAGCTGCCTGTCATTCCCCCCTTAAACGCCGCCATGCACAGCGATTGCGGTGTTTAAAGGACAAGTGCCATGAAAAACTTTCTCCCAGTAATTGAAGCACATTACAAAGTTATATAACTCTGTAATGTGCTTCAATCACCTATCTGCCTCCCTTCCCTGTCTTTTCCCCCCTCCAGCCCCCACCAGGAAGTGTCCTAACGCACACAGACCTAATGACTGTCGTCACCGTCACCAAGCTCTTCTCTCAGCTCCTTCTCCTGTTACAGCAGCCCCCCCCCCCTGTCTTGTCAGTTGACTCGGCTTGCAGTTGTTCAGCCAATGGGAGCTGAGCAAGCTATCACTTGGACTGGGGAGGGCGGCTGCTGTAACAGGACCTAGAGCAGCCCTCCTGCTGATGACTTATCCTCACATGAAGGAGCTGCCTGGTGACGGTGACAGCAGTAATTAGGTCTGTGTGAGTTAGGACACTTCCTGGTGGGGGGGGGGGGTGGAGGGGGGAAAAGACAGGGAAGGGAGGCAGATAGGTGATTGAACCATATTACAGAGTTATATAACTTTGTAATGTGCTTCAATTACTGGGAAAAAGTTTTTCATGGCACTTGTCCTTTAAGGTAGTCAGTGACAGGACAAGGGCCTGTCACTGACTGATCAGGATCTCCGCAGCTGGTACCGATCATTTGTACCGACAGTGGTAAGCCACTTAACTCCCTCCTGTCAGATCTTTGATCTGTTAATAGAGTCTGCTCTCAGGCAGACTCTATGTACAGATCACCGATAATACTGATCAGTGCTATGCTATGGCATAGCATTTATCAGTATATGCAATCCGAGCATAGCATATATAAGTCCCTAAGGGACTTATATATATCCCCTAAGGGACTTATATATGCAATATAAGATGTAAGGGGGGAAAAAAAAAGAAAAAAAAGTTTGAAAACATATTTTTAAAAATACCCCAATATAGATTTATAGTACCCCTTTTACCATTATACAAATAGAAATATAAAAAAAATAAACAATAAACATATTACATATAATAGAGTGCAGAATTGTCTGATCTATTAAAATATAACAATATTGTTCCTGCACGGTGAACAGTGTAAATGAAAAGTGAGAAAAAAAACACTGGGATTGCTGTTTTTTTTTATATTACATATTAGAAAAAAAAATTAATATTCGAATTAACAATCAAAATTTTATTCTTACACCAATATGAAATCAATAAAAACTGGAGATCATGGTTCAAAAAATGACACCCCAACCAGCCCTGGAGCCAGACTTGATTCAGATGGCCATGCGTCACCCGGGGAGAAGATAGCAGTACACTGGGTCAACGTCCGGTGTATCAGACAACCCTTTTTGCATTTAGAGAAATTGGCGCAGATCCCGGGAACCAGGTAGTTTAAAAAATGCATGTTGTCACCAGGATCTACACACTGCTGTCAGTGGTACATTCGCTTCAAAATTTACAAAAAGAAAATAAAACTTTTTTTCTCATTAAGGCCTTGTTCACACACTGTATTTTTTTTGTTGAACAACGGCCATTGCTGCAGTTGTGCAACAATGGCCGTTGTTTTATCACAGATTACATTAAATACTATGGAATCCCGGCCAGAGTGTAAACACCATGGGTCTCCAAACTGCGGCCCAGCTGTTGCAATACAATATTTCCCGTCATGCCTGGACAGCTGGAGGGCCGCAGTTTGGTGACCCATGGTATACACACTGTATTCACTACGGCTGGTATTCCATGCGGTCACACAGAAAACTGCCATGTCTATTTTGTGCGGGCGCTATTCATTGAATATTGGCTGCACGAAATAGACTCTGCAGACAATGTAAAGTACAGCTCTGGCCGTACTTACATTGTCTGCTATGGCTAAATGGAGTGTGGGCACACCCGAATGTGTCTGCATTCCAATGAAAAAGAAATGTTAACCCAGCCGGGCTGAACATCTCAGACAGTGTCCGCACTGTGACATGGCCGTGGCACAGAACGGCCACTGTCTTGCCATGTGTGCCATGACCAGAGCCCTACTGATAGTCTCCCTTAGTATAGTGTATTTTCTAATCCATAAGAATATACTGTACTTGGGGAGGGGGTTTCTGCATCAGTGGTGCTGTGCCAGCAGCACTTAATCAGGTCCACTGAGCAGGGCCGAGGCTTTGGCAGCCCTGCAGTTCCTGACACAAATATTAATGGCAGCAAACATGTGTCATCCACTACTGCTACAAATCAACAAATAATAGTATATAAATAAAAAATGACACATTTTATTGTTAAATTACAGTCTTTAGCTGGGTTCACACTACGTATATTTCAGTCAGTACTGTGGTCCTCATATTGCAACCAAAACCAGGAGTGGATTGAAAACACAGAAAGGCTCTGTTCACACAATGTTGAAATTGTGTGGATGGCCGCCATTTAATGGCAAATATTTGCTGTTATTTTAAAACAACGGCTGTTATATTAAAATAATGGCAGTTATTTACTGTTATATGGCGGCCATCCACTCAATTACAACATTGTGTGGACAGAGCCTTTCTGTGTTTTTAATCCACTCCTGGTTTTGGTTGCAATATGAGGACCACAATGCTGACTGAAATATACGTAGTGTGAACGCAGCCATATACTGTAACTTTATTAAAGCAACCTATTTAAAACAAAAACAAAAAAGGGAAGGATTTAGTAAAAGTCCTGACCTCGCTGGATTGTATACAGAAAGTTATACCATTGTTCCCCATTATAAGCCATCATCATAGCCTAATCTTATTAGGTATATGAACGCCTGGACCATTTAACTCCAGATTTGGCACTTCGGTACATTGGGTATCTGGAAAGGTATCCATATGAATCCTGGGATCCTGACCTTGCTGGAGGTATACAGCTCTTGCTAACTCTTGTTCTAGATTATCATCCATTATTGTAGCCTGTCCTGTACAGGCATACAAAAGCCTTAAGAGTTTGGCCCACAAATTTGATACCCAAATACAATGAGCGTCTGGGAAGGTTTTCGTGTTGTTCTGTGGTATAAGGGCGTAACAACATTTTACTCTATACACTGAAAGTAGTAAAAGACGTTTTTTGATGCACTATTAAACCAGTATCACCGAAGTGTAATATGGACTGACCATGGGTGAAATGACCTGAAATACTGTAATCACACTGATCTGTGATGCTGCTAGTTCATCTAGCAATGTAAAATTGGCCTCTACTATATCATCTACTCTATTCATCTACTATATGTGGGATGCACAGAAGGGCTATATAGATGTTGCACAGAGGGGGCCTTTTACTATAGGGGATACACAGAGGACCTTATACTGTATGGAAGCTGCACAGAGAGGCCTGATATTATTGGGGAGTTGTACAAAGGGACATAATACTATATTGGGGCATAAATAGAGCCTAATATGAAATAGGGGGACAGAGTTGGGCTTACCAACTATATGACGGCACAGAGGAGCCAATACACATGTGAAGGTTGAAATGAGCTCAGAATGGTGTGAAAGTAGGGGGATTCTGCAGAGACGAGTCATGGCTGGGAGAAGTCTTCCAGACCAAAGGGAGGAGAAAGCACAAGAGTAAATCTACATCACCCACGATTCACTCAGAGAAGACTCCCCCTGTGACTCAATTAGAAAAGATGCCTCCCTGTGATTCACTCAGAGAAGGCACTACTGACGAGTCACTGGATATAACTGCAATTTAATCAACCTCTATATGGTCACTGTATGAGGTGATATTGGTCTTTGTACAGTGGATTTTTTCAGTAGCAGTGGTGGAATTAATCAGTAAGTGGTGGCATTAGTAATTATGTGGTGGTATAATTTGGGGTTTTCTGACTTATTTTTATATTTAGGAAATTAACCTGCCCTGCCTAGCACTTATTATTGGTAATTAGGTTACATTAGCAATTCAATCCATTTTTTGAGTTTCGTGGGTTGGTCATGTGAGACAGTGATGTCACCAAACCAGTGCCCGGCATTTACAGCAGTTTAAAAGACCTGCCCTGTACATGGAACTTTACACCAATGGAGTTGTCTGTACAGGGCGCTAAAGACAGAAACCCTGGATATGGAACTAAATAATCCTATACAGAGAGGGCTTCTCTGAAGCTAAAGAGGATGGAACAGGCGCCATCAAAGGGATCCTGGCTGAGGCTGCTTTTTGAAGGAAGATGACAGCAGGCTCTCTATAAGTACTTGCTGTTATCTAATGCCGCCCAGCCATCCCTGTCACTGCAAAGACCACCATTAACGTTACATATACAGCCCGATGCTTAACCCTTCCCCCGAACTTCCTCAACCACGTTCCTGGCATGGTGATCACGGGGCATGATAATACTACAGATGGCTGCGCTCTCTCTTCTGACTTGCACTCCAGTGTTTATTCCCAGAGCAGCTTCAGGGCACCTGCACTGATAAGGCTCGAAGGGGCAGATAACAGAAGGCTCAATATGAATATGCACCTGCTGTTAACTGTTTTAAACCACTGTAGAAGCTGGGCGCTGCATCAGTGACGTCACTGTGTCACGTGACCAACCCACTAAACGAAAAAAAAAAAGTGCCTGAATTGTTAACAATACTCAGAGATAACAAGTAGTAGGCAGGGCAAGTTAATTGTCAAAATATAAAAGTCAGAAACCCCCTTTGAAGGAGAACTATCATCAGGTTAGAGGAATCTAACCTGATAGCCCTCTATTGTGCAGGGGATGCCGAGGATCATAGCATGTCTCTCTTATCTTCATCCTCTGCGTTGTTCCTGTACACTTAGTCGATTACTCCTTGGTCTGATAAGAGCGTTAGGAGCACTGCCCCGCCCCCATAGCGGCGATCCGGTCCGCTCCATTGATTATCATTAGAAGGGCCCCAGTGCCCCTATCAGTCTTACTGGTTCAAGGAGTAATCGACTAAGTGCACAGGAGTGGCGCTGAGGATGAAGGTAAGAGAAATTCCTTCATTTTCAGCCTCTTCTTTGTAATAGGGGGCTATCAGCAGGTTAGATTTGTCTAACCTGCTGGTACTGTGTTTCCCCAAAAAATAAGACGACCTCCTAAAATAAGACACCCAACCTACTCTACCCTCTAACCTAAAGTAAGGCATCCCCCCGAATGTAAGGCACCCCCTACTCTAAACTACGGCACCCCCTTTATTATAGAGAAACTTTTTACGTTTTTACAAAATGCACATTATGGCAAAACCAACCAGTTATCTGTATTATGTGGGGCAGTGAAGTTACAACTATACTCCATAGGAGCCCAAGCCCGACTTTTTTTTTTTTTTTTTTTTAGTGGAAGCACTGCAGCACGTCTTCTCCCCGCGCCTTCTTCCAATTGGTACGGGTCTGAACACTCAAACCCATACCAATGAAAACTTTTGACATGTCTCTATGACATGTCGAAAGTTTTTTATAACGACAGGTAGTTTTTTTATAACGACAGGCAATTTGTAGTTTTTTTCAGTACCATTTTGGATAGATGGGAATTTTTTAATGCTTTTTGTTGACTTTTGATGTGATTTTCGTGTATATTTTTTTTGCTTACCGTACAGCATTAACAACATTTTAGTCCAAATAATTCCTCATGCAACAATACAAATGTTTTTATTTATTTATTTCCATTTAAAAATAAGAAAATGGAGGGTTATTTGAATTTCTTTAATTTTATTTATTTTAACACTATTTAAAGCTCCCCCAGGAGGCTGTTATATACAGTCATTCAATTGCTTATTTAATTCAATGTATTGCTATTGCAATATACTAAACTAACTTACCTGTGCTCTGCTCAAAGCATATCACGGAAGCCATTGCGGCCTTCAGAAGGAGGTTGATCCGACCCCTACACCAATGACGTGCGACTGGAATATTTAAATGCAGCTGTCAGCTCTGACAGTGGCATTTAAAGTGACACTGCCACCCCCTTTTGTGCATTCTGACATCTCTACACAGATGTAAAGGGTAAATTTAGCAGTTTTCACGCCTTATTTTATATCATACGTCATGGTGCTTGTTCAAGTAAAAAGTGATCTTTTATGAACTGCAGATTGTGTTAAGTGGGCGGGGCCTCACGACATTAGCACCACTTAGCCCCACCCACAACACCACCGTTGGTCCTGCCCCTTGGCGGCCATTGGTGGGCCGACCTAGAGGGGGTGGGGCCTAGACCTTTAGGCCAGCCTGTTCCAATGGCTGGTGAGGGGGCGGGGCCAACGGTGCAATTGTGCGAGGGGCTAAGTGGCACTAATGCTGCAATGCCCCGCCCACTTAACATAATCTGCAGTTGATAAAAGATTACTTTTTACTTGAACAAGTACCATGACGTATGATATAAAATAAGGAATGAAAACCCTTTACACCTGTGTAGAGATGTCAGAATGCACAAAGGGGGTGACAGTGTCACTTTAAATAGATATATGACTGCCATCGGGTGTCATTTATGGACAGCTGTCATCTGCAGTGTATGAAGCAGACTAGACTAGACTAGACTGTCTAGTCTAGGTTGAGAAACCTTGCTATGATAGATTTACAGTCTATGTAAGATTCAAAGGAATTGCATTTAAAAAGCATCCTTTTCACTAAAGGTAAAAAGTATAAAATTTTAAGAAATGATACTATTTGTACCGTCCATACAATTACACACACACATTGGTGTTGGTGGCCGTGTTGTTCAGGGTCTTGTTCATTTTTAATAGCATCCATTTTATGAGGGCCTTGTGATTACCTCACGTTACTTAGCAACACAAGTGTTGAAGACTGAAAAGCTTTACCTGACACTGCAGATCACGCAGGACCCGCATTTTCTGGTTGCCAAGCAACCTTTACATTATCGAATCTTTTGGAGATGCTGCACTAAAAATTTCAGTAGATAATACACAGAATAACGGAAAGAAGAGAAAATGCTCGCTTTCGGATTCATATGTCCAAGCCAGCTCTAAAAAAATATATATATCTAAAAGACTATGTGAATTTGTAAAAGCCAACAAATGATGCATTGCAAACTACACACATAACTATGGTATTAAGCATGTTTTTTGTTGAATGTAGCTCTGTTCAAAGTTTGGGAAAATCCCACAATTATTACTAAATATTGAATCACCTAATGCCATTAATACGAGACTCTGTATGTAAACAGCATATAAAAGGCATTAAAGCTCTCTGGATGCTTCCAGGAGAAAATTTAGCTCACCACATCAAACAATTTGGCAAATGATATTGTGCAAAGATTTATTTAATCTCTCACATGAAGCAATTTGTCAATGTTACTTCAAAACGATTATCGCTACGGACGATAATCATCCCGTGGAATAGAGTGCAACGATCAGCCGACATCGTTCATGTCGGCTGATCGTTGCAGTCGCTTGTTTTTCAACATGTTGAAAAACAAGCGACTGATATAGCAGCAATCTGCTGCCGTCGCTCCGTTGAATAGGAGCGTCGGCAGCAGACGCTGCTATATCCTATGGGCTGCCTGGGCGATCAGCGATCACCCGGGCAGCCCCCCGCAGCTCCTTGCCGCCCCCTCCAGCACTCACCCGCTCGCTGCTGCCACGACGAATAGCGGCGGCAGCGAGCGGGGAACAAGGAGCAAACAAGCGCTGAGAGCGCTCGCTTGCTCCTCTTAAAGACCCGTGGAATAGGCCCTTAAGTCTCTTATAGCGAGACAGGGAGAAAATCACTCGGCTGAGCACATCTCCTGGCTTTTTCAAGCTACTAGTGAAGATCTGAACAACCATACCCTGACAGATCAAAACTTTTGACTTGTCTCCGAGACAGACTAGCACCATGGAAAACAGACAATGGGCAGGTAGAATGAGTGGATGCTTGCTAGTGCTGACAAAGGGTCGTATTACAAGGCCAGATATTCCGAATAAGCAAGTGCCAATCTGCTAGATCGCCACTGGCTTACTGAGATTATTACAGGGCTCTATAATCGTGCAGCAAGGGCTGTATATATAGATTGTTAGCGATGTCCATGCAGCCCTTGCCTGAAAATTTGCTGGTACCTGACCCAGCACACTTCCTAAACATATTTCTGAAGCCCCTGTCCCTGCTCAGTGTTTTGAGAAAACAAGTCCCGCGCTGTATGTAAATCACACAGGAAGTCATCTGGGCATCTTCTCATCTTCAAGTAGTCATGGTCCCTAGGGCGTTTCAGAGCTGTAATCATGCCCCCTTAGGCGTGATTGAAAGAGCTGTCATGTTATTATGTCACACAAGGACGGGCGACGCTCCGATGTCTTCCTCATGCCGGACATGCGCACTACAGCAGCCTCCTATCCATGCTATACTGCCTATGTCCGGTGTGACGAAGACATCGGAGCGCCACCCGTCTCCATGTGACGTAATAACGACAGCGCTTTCAATCACGCCTAGAGAAGGCACGATTACAGCGCTGGAACGCCCAAGGGACCGTGACTTCTTGAAGATGCCCAGATTACTACTCTCAGGGTGATTTACATAAAGTGAGGGACTTGATAGATGTATGTTTTATCAAAACACTGGGCATGCACCAGCACATTTCCTTAGCATTATAATGAATTTTCATGTATCCTTTAAATGTAAAAATAATAAACTTTATTATTTTTAATTTCTTTTATAGTGGTGTGTGGATGACTGCTAATGAATTTAAAAAACAAAACAAAAAAACTTTATACATACCTGTCCGCGTTTCCCATTATTGTTCTATCTTCTGACCACTCCCTGCAGCTGGAACTTCAAAGCCGATCTCTGAATGACAAGTCGCTTAGCCAATTACTGGACGCAGCACTGTCCTGTCTCAGCCGATTGGCCGAATGGCCAGTCACTTCAGACACTGGCTCAGAAGTTACAACAGCGGCTGTAGGCAGAAGCTAGAAGAACATCAGGAAGCGTAGACAGGTATGTATAAAGTTTTTTTTTATATATATATATAAATATATATATATATATATATATATATATATTCATCGGCCATCATCCACACACCACTATACACTATTACATGTAGTAATGCATAGTCGCCAGCCGGTGATTTTTAGGCAGATGTAAACAACATGATAAGGCGAAGACCGTTTTCATCAGCTGATAGTTGTCTTTATTAGACGAAGTGATAATCTGCCAAATTGCCCCGATTCTGTAGATTACCGCTCCATGTAATAGGGCCCAAATACATAAATGATGAAACAGACCAAAAATTAAGTGTAGTAGAAGATCGGACAATTCCGCACGCTATAATATTAATATGTTGTTTTTTTTTTATATTTTTATTTGTATAATGGGAAAGGGGGTAATAAATCTTTATTGGGGCATTTATATTAGTGTTTTATTTAAATATGTTTTAAAACTTTTTTTTAACACATTTTGTATTGCATATATAAGTCCATAGGGGACAGAGGTAAGTGGCTTACCCCCGCCTGCTGGTACGAGTGATCAGTCACATTTATATATGTTTCTGCTGCACAGGGTATGTAGGCATATGGCTGACGTGAAGGGGTTAATTTCAAACACAAATTTTTGTATATTTATTAATAAAGGTTAACTTTTATACAGTGTGTCGAACCATGTATAAATTTGCGGGTCCAAGTTTTATTCTCTAGAGAAGTCTTATACATTGGTAGACATCTACACACAGAGCAGAAGAACTTACATTTTCTATTTTTTATATATACCATTTTAATACACCCAATATTTGAATACCTGCTCAAACTAAAATAAATATTTGGTCCCACTTAGAACAGAAAAAAAACCCAAAAAATAGATGATTTTAATTCTTCTGATAATGTATCTCAAGTAGAAAACAAAAATAGCAATATAACTTTCTCTCACTTATTCAGAGATTTAGAAACACTGTTGCCTGAAAGACTGCAACAGCAGTGGTAGATAAAAGGTTTACAGTGCTACAAAGAAATGAAGTTTATAACTAAACAATTAAAACTTTACAAATACCTTGCCAATGATTTAATCAATAATAAATGTTTAAATAAATTGAACTATTTTTTTTTAATACAATCTATTGTTCTTATACAGTTGATTAGAGATAGAAGACACCAAATACAAACACATCTTGATACAAATATCAATAGTATTAAAATTAGGATGGTAAATCGCCCAATCAATTAGGAATTTTTTTAAATGGCAGGACAGCGCATGAAAAAACTAGACCAGTTGGAACAAAAAATCACGCAAAGAAAGGCTAGGAAACAAAGACTGCAAGAAGACAAGAACAAACAAAACACTACCCATCTTCCACATGCACAAGAAACCAAAACTGATCACTATTACCACTTCCAATCATTATATAACACTTGCTGTAGAACCCAATTGTTTTTAGGACAGGGCCCTGCCACAAACCAGTCTCAACCAATACCCTATCCACATCCTTCCACTGTGTCAGACAGTATACATACTAACTGTTTCTTGCAATCTGAATCACCCCAAAACTTAAAGAGGTACTCCGGGCGGGGGTTATTTTTAGTGTCTCAAGGCAGCTCAGCCATTTAGCGGCTGAGGTGGGACCCCCCTGCGACCGCTGGATAGCTGAGCTGCCTTGAGACGTCACGTCTCAAGCTGCAGCTCACACCAGGAAGCGGCAGTGGAACAGGAGAACGGGGCGGCGCAATCTGGGACCCGCCGATGAAAGCGGTTAGGTACGTGACCGGAGTCCTCTATATCCACCCCTTCCCCGGCCATACAATAAAAATAACCCCACCCCGGAGTAGCCCTTTAAGATGGACTAGATATAACAGCTTTCAACCCCTAGACGACCTAGGACGTACTGGTACTGCCTGGAAGTCTGTCCCCAGACGACCCTGGACGTACCGGTACGTCCTGAGCTATGAAGCGCGCTCCGGAGCGGAGCGCGCTTCATAGCAGGTGGGGCCGGCTGCAATCAGCAGCCGGCACCTCACCGTTAATGACACACTGCAGAGGTCGCGCTGCAGCGTGCCATTAACTCCTTAAACGCCGCGATGGCGGTGCGGCCACGGCGTTTAAGTGTAAGCGTCATCAGCCGCTCAGCCGCGATTGGCTGAGCATAACTGTGCTCAGCCAATCGCGGCTGAGCGCAGTTATGACGCGGTGGAGGGGGGATGGCGGCAGCGATTCGGCGGTCCGAAGATGACGTTTGGCACAAGATGGCGGACGGGCTCGACACGGATAAGGTAATGTATAATGCACCACACTTCCGGGTACACGGGCGGGAGTGGTGGGACACGGGGAAGGGGGCGATTCACAGACATAACATACATTACAAAGTTGTATAACTTTGTAATGTGTGTTATTCTGTGAAAAAAAATTTTGCGCCGCACTACCCCTTTAATAAAAACTAGAGATCATGGCAGAAAAAATGACACCACATACAGCCCCGTAGGTGAAAAAATAAAACTGTTATAAGCGTCACAATAGGCCCATTTTATTAATATTTAATTGCCAAAAAAAAGGATTTCATTAAAAAAATATATATAACATTAGAGAATCTGTATAAACCTGCATATGGTTGTGTTCGGGCTGATCTATAGGATAACAGTATAATGTCACTTTCACCATATAGTGCATTACGTAGACACAGGAACCCCCCAAAGGTTACCATATTGCATTCTTTTTACGATTTCACCTATTTATATCTTCATAAATAATATTTTTGGGGTTCCATCATACATGTTATGGTAAAATGAAAGACGCCATTACAAAGTACAACTATTTCTGTAACAAACAAGTCATTACATGGCCTTGTAGATAGAAAAATGAAAGTGCTAGAGCTCTTAGAAGAGGAGGAGGGAAAAACGAAAGCGCAAAGATCAAAATTTGCGCGGTCCACTGGGTCATTTTGGGCCTGGTCCTTAAAGGGTTAAAAACATTGGTAGAACAAAACAAACAGATAAACTGTAAATTTATTCTAAAAAGACAATTCTAAATATAAAGTCAGAACATTGATCAAGCAACTAAAAGTAAATTTGGAGATTTTTAAAAAAATACAATCTATCGTCCTCATACAGTTGATTATAGATAGAAGACACCAAATACATCCAGTCAATAAGGACAAAGGTTCTAGATATTGCTAAATATAATGCTAAATATTATAAACAATTTCAAGATACCATTACATATACCAAATTAAAACAAGACCTGGAAGATCAATGGAAAGTAATATTCTCAATACAAGAGAGTGCCAGTTTATTGAATACTTGAAGTTGTCTACTGTATCCCCAAGATTCACAAAGATCCCAATAACCTGCCAGGTCACCAATCACATCAGGCACATGTTTACTTATTCCAAATCTTTCTCAATATACAGATAAAATATTACAACCTCTGGTATAAACAATTTGTATTTGAAAGGTACAACCCAAGTCGTGAAAGAAATAGAAAGATTTCTGTGGCCGTTAGATTACATCATGGCCACACTCTATGTTCAACCCATCTATACGGTTATCACACAATATGGGAATTGGGGCTCTAAGTTAAGGCCCTATTACACACACAGATTTATCTGACAGATCATTGAAGCCAAAGCAGAGAACAGGTCATTAATCTATTCCTGGATTTGGCTTCAAGGATCTGTCAGATAAATCTGTGTGTGTAATAGGGCATTTACTACACACCAAATAGTTTTTACACTACAGTCCATCTTCTTCATCCTGTCTCACAAGTATTTTTATTTTGAGGGAGATTTTAACTGTCAAACTGCTGGCACAGACATGGGCACCAGATTTGCATTTAGTTATGCAAATCTCTTTATGGTCCATTGGGAAGATTCTATGATTTCACACAGATTTGGTAAAAATTAACTTTTTTTGAAAAAATGCACATACTGTAGATGACAATCTTAATTTGGAATGGCTCTAGCTTTAAAGTTTGAACAATTTATCTCTCACCCCAATATCAACAAAGTCAATTTAAAGTTGAAAGGAACCAATCAATACGATATGGTTCCCCCCAGTACCTAGAACTACTGTGCAGCTCGCGGCACGTACCGGACGCAGCTGCAGCAGTATCTTTAGTAAGCAGAAAGTTTTAATCTGCCACACGAGGCAGGCAGAGAGGTGGCAACTAGTCATCTGGGTGGGGAGCCGCCCTTGACTAGTCACCACACAGTGCAGGGGTGATCAACAGGCAGAGAGACCACCAATGGGTCTCTCTTCCCAGCCAAAAATGGGTCTTTCCGCCTGTCAATCCCCACACTACACTGTAATGGGCAGAGAGCTGTGACTAGTCACGGATGACTCCCCGCCCAGATGACTATTTGCCGCCCCTCTCTCTGCCTCCTGTGACACAATAAAACTGCTTTTTCTGCTTACTAAAACTACTGCTGCAGCCGTGCTGGAGGGAACCGTATCAGCACAATCTGACTGGTTCCCTTTAACATGACAGCAAGTAAAAGTATTGAATTTCTGGATAAAAAACACTGAAAAAAAAATAAAAAAATCTTATTTTCCAGCTCACATTTTCCCAGATGACTTTTAAACAGCCCTACAAGCCAATTTAAAAGACTTGAGCGTAATTGTATATTGAAAGACCAGTTCATTAGAAAAGCACAATAACTAGCAGAACAATTTAATATAAAGAAATAGTGAGAACCCACAATACAGCAATCCTTTAAAGTGTCACTGTCGTCGTTTACATTTTCTTTGCAGAAATCAATAGTCCAGGCGATTTTAAGAAATTTTGTAATTGGGTTTATTAGCCGAAAAATGCATTTTTATCATGAAAAAGCAGTTTGAAGCTCTCCCCCCGGTCTTCATCATTGTGTATGAAGAGGGGAGGGGTGGAGGGAAATGAGGCACCAAAACAGGACAACTAAGAGTTAATTTACAGCTATATCACCGGCTGACCTCTCTGACCTCTCAATACGGCTTTCATGGAGCTCTTGGCTGTGCAATCATTTGTTCTCTGCTCTCTTCTGCCGACTCATCTTCCTCCTTCCCCCTCTATAGAACAGACAGGGTTGTGTCTGATGCAACAAGTCACAATTTCCTGATATTTTGCAGTGAAAGGAAAAGAGGAGGGAGGGGGGGAACCTGTGAAAAGTCTTTTTGAATGCAGATATAGCATATTTGCCTAATAAACCCAATTACAAAGTTTCTTAAAATCACCTGGACTATTGATTTCTGCGACAAAAACAAAAACAAAAAAAAAACGACAGTGACTCTTTCAAGGGAACAAATCAACTCCCTGAGGGAGAGAAAGTTGGCCCCAGTACTTAACAGTTGCTGGGCACAACTCTCCTACACCGTGCCCTGCTGTCGCTGGCCGGGTGGAAATTTCAAAATTTTGATCTCTAAAAGTCCATCCTGGCGCCCAGTAACTGGGCATAAGGGTGGAGCTGCAGTGACATGTAGTCACGCTGATTCTGCCCTCTTCCCAGCCATTCATGCTTGATTTACAGTCTAAGCGCTGGAAACTTATTGCAAAGCCCAGCTCAGGCATCTAATTAACCAAGAGTGGCTGGGAAAAGGGCGGAGGCAGCGTGATAACATGCCGATGTGGCTCCGACCCAATGCCTAGTGACAGGCGTCGAACAGTTAAAAACAAAGAATTTTAAATTTCTGCCCTGCCAAAGACTGCTGATGCTGTTCCTCGCAGCGGTAAGGTACTGAGACCAAATCACTCTCAATTTACTCTCCCTCAAGGAGGTTCCCTTTAACAAAATTTAACAATAAGACATAGAAAAATCTGTATGGATGGGGAATCCACATATATAGAGATTGCAACAGCAAAAAGGAAAGTAGAAAACATTTTTCAAAAGAATTGGCCACCTTTTTGTAATGAGATGTTAGCTCCCTTATTACCTAAAAAGCCAGCAATTGTGTATACAAAAGCCTCAAATTAGGGCATCAAAACTGCACCGACGGTAAGATGTAAAAACTGCACCAACAGTAAGATGTTCCTCTGCTGACTCTTCTAAAACTCTCGATCCCCAGGTAGTTATCTCACAGGCACTTTTTTTTCTTTCTGACACCGTGCTCATACGTATCTTGAATAGGGACAGAATTTATTGTATTTAACCAATACGGTCATATTGCTTGATTTTTGCCACATCTTTTCTTTTCCTCTAGACAGATCTGATACATACCCACCCCCACTCACTGACTGGTCTTGTCCTTTGTAATTTTATAATTAAACCTGCAAATTCCCTTATCCTATTGTATCCTTGATAAGGATCTATATGGTTGTAACTTTGCGCACTTGTAAAAATCTGCAGTAGAAAAATATGACACCTTACTTTATGGGACCTAATTCCTTTAATGGCTTTCATAAGTGAGGAGACAACTAAAAACAAGGATGCACATGAGGTTAAGTTTAAAATTCTGTCTACAAACGAGTATGCACATTAAGATTAAAAAAAAAAATTACTACTCAATCTAATATCATACATGTAAAGGAGACTGTAGCTGACCTTTATTTATTCATATGATATAAAACCACATCAGGTCAGATTGTTGCCAAGATGTCATCTGATAGTAAATTCTCATACCTATCGCCTTTTGGTTTTCGTTTCTGAATCATCTTTCCCTTGGGTCTTCTTTCACTTCCTATGCAGGGATTCCCTCCTGGGCCGGTTACCCGTAATGACTCAAGGCCTTTGGAAGATTTCTTAAATGTGAATTCAACTGTCTCTCCTTCTTTAAGACTTCTAAAACCGTCCATATAAAGTTTGCTCTGAAAAATAAAAAAAAAGGAAACACAATTACATATTACCTCAACATTTTTTCAGATCCTGTCACATTAGCAAAGATCAAAAACAGATCTGTGTTGCTTTGCAGGTGATGGGGATTACACTACATGCAAAAAGAGGTGGTCCACACTGGGGCTAGTACATGCCCTTAGGTGCTACAACTACTTTTACTTTCAAGTGAACGTACCAGTTCAATATGCATAACATGCTTTTTATATGACCTAATGGGCCCTGTTGTGCTGATTCTGCTGGTGTGGTCCTTTCCCAAATCATCTGCCTGGTTTCCACGATCTTTGCAGTTTTGCAAATATAGAAACAAGGTCGCTGGGTGCACTGGAGACAGGCCCAGGACCCCAGTGCACCGATATGTCCTCCACCCAGGTGATGTGATCCTTCTCTGTTATTTCTGTCCTGCGTTCCTTTTCATGTCCGGCCTGGCTATGCAGCCTGATCTTGATACAGCCAGGGGTTTATTTTCAAACATTAGAGTAGGGTACAAGCATGCGCAGTAGGACTCATACACGCTGGAAAAGTAAGCTGGGACAGAGATAACAGCGAAGGCTTGCATCACTGCCCATCTCCATGTGCATCAAGCGACCTCATTTCCATAAAAAGCAAATCATGAATACACCTACACTTATCAAGGAACACATATTAACTGCACACCCCCCAAAAAATAGACACAAGGGACATTTATCAGACATGGTGTAACTGACATGGTGTAAGTGAAACTGGCTCACTCGCCCCTAGCAACCAATCAGATTCCACCTTTCATTTTCCAAAGAGTCTGTGAAGGTGGAACCTGATTGGTTGCTAGGGGCAACTGAGCCAGTTCTACTTTACACCATGTTTGGATTTGAGCTTTATTCATGATTATCCCTAAAATTGTATAAAAACAATGATAGTGTGGGGTGCACATGTGATCAAGTATTAGTAACAGGTGATTGTCATATACATGATCTCACACTGAGCTGGTATTACAGTATAAGGTTACAAACCCACTTGCCGGATCTGCAGCGAGTCTCCTTGCTGCGTTTTTGCAGGGAGACTCGCTGCAGATCCCGGCCCTATACTTTCAATAGCAGAGAAACTCGCAGCAGGGATGTACATCCCTGCTGCGATTTTGTCTGCAGCCCGCCCCATTAACCCCCTGGCCGCCGGACATTATACATTACCCGGTCCCCGTTCCTGCTTGCTTCGGGGCTCCCGGTGTCTTCACGGCCCGCCCGGCCGGCGGGGCAGCGCACTGATTGGCCGGGCGGAACGTGCCGGGAGCCGCTGAAGCAAGCAGGAGCCGGGATCAGGTAATGTATATCGCCCCCAGCCCCCGGCCGCACGATCGCCCCCAGCCCCGGCCGCACGATCGCCTGCAGCCCTGCAGCCCCCGACCGCACGATCGCCCCCAGCGGGCGATCGTGCAGCCGGGGGCTGCGGGCGATCATGCGGCCGGGGGCTGCAGGCGATCGTGCGGCCGGGGGCTGGGGGCGATCATGCGGCCGGGGGCTGCGGGGCTGGGGGCAATCGTGCGGCCGGGGGCTGCGGGGCTGGGGGCGATCGTGCGGCCGGGGGCGATCGTGCGGCCGGGGGCTGCGGGGCTGGGGGCGATCGTGCGGCTGGGGGCTGGGGGCGATCGGGGCTGCAGGGGGGCGGGCAGGATATACATTACCTGATCCCGCCTCCTGCTTGCTTCAGCGGCTCCCAAAACGTTCCGCCCGGCCAATCAGTGCGCTGCCCCACCGCAGCGCACTGATTGGCCGGGCAGGCCGTGAAGACACCGGGAGCCCCGAAGCAAGCAGGAACGGGGACCGGGTAATGTATAATGTCCGGCGGCCGGGGGGTTAATGGGGCGGGCTGCAGACAAAATCGCAGCAGGGATGTATATCCCTGCTGCGAGTTTCTCTGCTATTGAAAGTGTAGGGCCGGGATCTGCAGCGAGTCTCCCTGCAAAAACGCAGCAAGGAGACTCGCTGCAGATCCGGCAAGTGGGTTTGTAACCTAAACGGGTATTGTAAAATCTCTAAATCAGTGCTTCTCAAACTTTTTCTACTGGAGCCTCTTCCAACAGACAAAATGATGCCTGGGCCTTACCAGACTGACCAAGGGGAAGCTGGGGCCTCACCATCTGTGGTAGAAGTCCATGCAAATATAAAAACTATTGCTCAGTCTACCCTTTTTGTCTGCAGCCCACCCCATTAACCCCCCGGCCGCCGGACATTATACATTACCCGGTCCCCGTTCCTGCTTGCTTCGGGGCTCCCGGTGTCTGCACGGCCCGCCCGGCCAATCAGTGCGCTGCGGCGGGGCAGCGCACTGATTGGCCAGGCGGAACGTGCCGGGAGCCGCTGAAGCAAGCAGGAGCCGGGATCAGGTAATGTATATCGCCCCCGGCCGCACGATCGCCCCCAGCCCCGCAGCCCCCGGCCGCACGATCGCCCCCAGCCCTGCAGCCCCCGACCGCATGATCGCCCCCAGCCCCGCAGCCCCCGGACGCATGATCGCCCGCAGCCCCCGGCCGCACGATCGCCCGCAGCCCCGCAGCCCCCGGCCGCACGATCGCCCCCAGCGGGCGATCGTGCAGTCGGGGGCTGGGGGCTGCGGGCGATCATGCGGCCGGGGGCTGCGGGCGATCATGCGTCCGGGGGCTGCGGGGCTGCAGGCGATCGTGCGGCCGGGGGCTGGGGGCGATCGTGCGGCCGGGGGCTGCGGGGGTGGGGGCGATCGTGCGGCCGGGGGCGATCGTGCGGCCGGGGCTGGGGGCGATCGTGCGGCCGGGGGCTGCAGGCGATCGTGCGGCCGGGGGCTGGGGGCGATCGCGCGGCCGGGGGCTGGGGGCGATCGTGCGGCCGGGGGCTGCGGGCGATCGCGGGGCTGGGGGCGATCGTGGGGCTGGGGGCGATCGTGCGGCCAGGGGCTGGGGGCGATCGGGGCTGCAGGGGGGCGGGCAGGATATACATTACCAGGTCCCCGCTCCTGCTTGCTTCAGCGGCTCCCGGCACGTTCCGCCCGGCCAATCAGTGCGCTGCCCCGCCGCAGCGCACTGATTGGCCGGGCGGAACGTGAAGACACCGGGAGCCCCGAAGCAAGCAGGAACGGGGACCGGGTAATATATAATGTCCGGCGGCCGGGGGGTTAATGGGGCGGGCTGCAGACAAAATCGCAGCAGGGATGTACATCCCTGCTGCGAGTTTCTCTGCTATTAAAAGTGTAGGGCCGGGATCTGCAGCGAGTCTCCCTGCAAAAACGCAGCAAGGAGACTAGCTGCAGATCCGGCAAGTGGGTTTGTAACCTTAAAATATAGAATGTATATAAAATCAAATTAATATACCTTGATATTATATGTCTATTATTTTTGGGTGAAAATACAGGTATTTTGCCTGCAAATCACGGACTCTTAGGTAGATATATGCTTTTATGGGGTTATATGGGGATGAGTGAATTTCCAGTAGTAATGAAGCAAAGCGCTTCGCTCCTTTCTATATTCCGCTCACCAGTCTGCGGGCTTTGAAGTCTGCTCTTTGATGCTCCTACCCAGGTGCTGGGAAAAGATAGATCCCGTCCTGGGAAACTTCTTCCTGTTTCCCAGGACTGGATCCATCCTTTTTCCAGCACCTGGGGAGGAGCGTCATGGAGTGGATCAGACTTCAAAGCCCGCAGCCTGATAAGTGGAATATAGAAAGGAGCGAAGCGCTTTGCTTCATTCCTACTATAAATTCACTTATCCCTATAAAACACCATAAAAGCACGTATCTACCTAAGAGTCCATGATTTGCATGCAAAACACCTATATTTCCACCCCAAAATATTAAATCATATAATATCAAGGTATATTAATTTGATTTTTACTTATGATTATCCCTAAGGCTATGTTCACACTACGTAAAACTACGGCCGTAGTTTTGAGGGGTGGAACATAGCCTTATTTTCATTGGGATCCCGGCCGGAGCGTACACACATCGTATGCGCTCCGGCTGGGATCCCATGCGGCACCGGAAAGAACTGACATGTCAGTTTTCTGCGGCCGGAATTCAGTGAATTCCGGCTGCAGAAAGACCTGTCAGTTCACACAGAGAAGCAAGCAGAGAAACTGTGGGCTATGGGAAGCTCTGATGCGGGCGCGTGCTGATGTGCCCGCATCAGAGCTCCGCGGCCGGAAAAATCACCGGAAAACATGTGTGAACATAGCCTAAAATTGTATAAAAACACCCCACAAAAACAATGATTTAGAGCAGTGCTTCTCAAACTGTGAGGCGGGCCTCACCAGTGAGGCGCCCCCTAGTTGCTGGTGAGGCGCAGCTTGGGAGGCAGTTCTCACAAAAGTGACCATAAGCTGCACAGTCCTTTCCCTGACTCCAACAATCTCTGCTTTAGGAACATTTTTGACTAATTTTGTACTTATTTTATGTTATACAGAGATAAAGAGACAAATGGAGGGTAGACTGAGCAATAGTTTTTATATTTGCATGGACTTCTACCACAGATGGTGAGGCCCCAGCTTCCCCTTGGTCAGTCTGGTAAGGCCCAGGCATCATTTTGTCTGTTGGAAGAGGCTCCAGTAGAAAAAGTTTGAGAAGCACTGATTTAGAGATTTTACAATACCCGTTTAGGTTACAAACCCACTTGCCGGATCTGCAGCGAGTCTCCTTGCTGCGTTTTTGCAGGGAGACTCGCTGCAGATCCCGGCCCTACACTTTCAATAGCAGAGAAACTCGCAGCAGGGATATACATCCCTGCTGCGATTTTGTCTGCAGCCCGCCCCATTAACCCCCCGGCCGCCGGACATTATACATTACCCGGTCCCCGTTCCTGCTTGCTTCGGGGCTCCCGGTGTCTTCACGGCCCGCCCGGCCAATCAGTGCGCTGCGGCGGGGCAGCGCACTAATTGGCCGGGCGGAACGTTTTGGGAGCCGCTGAAGCAAGCAGGAGGCGGGATCAGGTAATGTATATCCTGCCCGCCCCCCTGCAGCCCCGATCGCCCCCAGCCCCCGGCCGCACGATCGCCCCCAGCCCCGCAGCCCCCGGCCGCACGATCGCCCCCAGCCCCGCAGCCCCCGGCCGCACGATCGCCCGCAGCCCCCGGCCGCACGATTGCCCCCAGCCCCGCAGCCCCCGGCCGCATGATCGCCCCCAGCCCCCGGCCGCACGATCGCCTGCAGCCCCCGGCCGCATGATCGCCCGCAGCCCCCGGCTGCACGATCGCCCGCTGGGGGCGATCGTGCGGTCGGGGGCTGCAGGGCTGCAGGCGATCGTGCGGCCGGGGCTGGGGGCGATCGTGCGGCCGGGGGCTGGGGGCGATATACATTACCTGATCCCGGCTCCTGCTTGCTTCAGCGGCTCCCGGCACGTTCCGCCCGGCCAATCAGTGCGCTGCCCCGCCGGCCGGGCGGGCCGTGAAGACACCGGGAGCCCCGAAGCAAGCAGGAACGGGGACCGGGTAATGTATAATGTCCGGCGGCCAGGGGGTTAATGGGGCGGGCTGCAGACAAAATCGCAGCAGGGATGTACATCCCTGCTGCGAGTTTCTCTGCTATTGAAAGTATAGGGCCGGGATCTGCAGCGAGTCTCCCTGCAAAAACGCAGCAAGGAGACTCGCTGCAGATCCGGCAAGTGGGTTGTAACCTAAATAAATTACATAAAATAAATGCTTTAAATGGTCGTATTCTGACCCCAATAATTTACACGTCTGCGGAGCTGTGTGCAGGCTCATTTTTGCACTGTGATGTGTAGTTTTTATTAGTAACCATTTCGGTGTAGATAAAACTTTTTGAGTACTTTTTATTCAGTTTTTTTTTTTTTTAAGATTAGTTACAAGACAAGAAAAACAAAAATGCTGAGCTTCTCACATAGTGATAATACAGATATTGAAGGAAACCAAGAAAAATACACCATGTTAACGCATGAGGTCGTCTCCAGCCACAACTATACAAGCTCACAAATCAGTATAAACCCTAAGGACCCTTTCAGACAACTGTTAGCAGGGATACTCAAGCTGCTCACTGGATGAAGGGCACCTACACATATATCAAGGGCCAAACATAGTTCAAAGTGCTGGTTGCCTGTAAACCAACTTGTTAGAAACAGAAAACTTTCAGCAGAAAAAAAAACACCTGGTCCAACTAGCCTGTCCATATATTATTTCCTTTATTTTTGTCTTCAGGTAGATATACCATAGGTTTATCCCAGCATGTTTAAATCCAGTTCCTATGAATTTACAAAGCACATCTGCTTAAAGTTTGTTCCACGCAAACCTAATATTTTTGCATGTTATTCCCCTCTTCTTCGAAGTAGCAACCACTGCCGTCATATATTTTCCTTTTGGAAAGAACCCAACGGCCTTTACAAATTTTTAATGAATTTTTTATGAAATTTTGAAGAAATCATAGAAATGCAGACAATTGGTTCCACACCCCAAAAATTATTATTTTTTTTATTCTGAATACTAGGTAAAACAAATGAAGATTTAGAAACTGCATAATATGTCATATTATAAGTTACTGTAGAGTATAGCAATCAACATGTGGAGTATAATATATAGTAAATGCATAAACCTGAAAGATGTAGGCACAGTATAGCAGCACGCTCTGTCCAGGGAGAGAGGGGTTACAGCTATGAAGAGATTACCTCCACAGTCCTGTCCCCTGAAGCAAGCCCCAGTCTGAAGTGGATCTGCTATGATATGTAAGGTGAGGAAGATTTTCCTGGGTCGGAGTACAGTGCTACAGACCCCGCTATGCAGACCATACCCCTCCCCCACTCGCCTTCCCACCCAGTACAGTGAGCTCTTAAACCAAAGCAATGCTCTTAAACCAAGTCACAATTTTGAAAAACTGTAAGCTCTTAAACCAAAACACTCTTAATTCAAGTTACTCTTAAACCAAAGTATCACTGTATGTATATATATATATATATATATATATGTGTGTAAAAAAGGACGCAGCACTCAATAAGTGAAGCGGGTGCCTGCTGTAAAACCGGGAATCACTCGGTGTAAAGATATCCAAGAAAAAAGAAAAAAGAAAATTACTGCAGCACTCCAAAAGTAGTGAAAAAATAAAGCGGTGATTTATTCAATCCATGTACAGGCTAGTGCGACGTTTCAGTCTTACCAACTATACTTTCACACACACATTATATATATATATATATATATATATATATATATATATATATATATATATATATATTTACCTTTCTTGCCTCTGCACCACTGCTACAACTAATGGTCTCAACTACTACTACTTCTCTACTAATGATCTCAATCTTATGACATTGTACATTGTGTATTTAAACATGAAAACATGTTAAACATGAAAGGCTTTTCTGCAATCCAACATCCACTGCACCACTATCATTCACCATAGTCAAAGAAATAAATTTGATTATTTTGACATGATCTGCCCTCAGTAAAGCCATGCTGTCTTTGGTCCAACAATTTGTTGTTTCTTGTAGTTACTGGGCTTTCCTTGTCACAGTCACACAAATCTATACCTGATGCAGGTAGAGTCCGACAGCATCCAAAGTAGAGTTTCAAGGCTTTATTAGCATTGGCGTGCATCCCTGTGGTTTTTACCACCCTCCTGAACTTTACTCCAACGGTGCTGTTGGACCCTGCACAGTGACAAATCTATACCTGGTTATATTCCTGCTGTCAACACATTAACTTCACATTACAACTTATTGACTGATATATCCCACCCAATGACAGTCACCACTGTCATGAGATACTCATTGTTATTAACTTAAATTTTTGGGGTGGGGGGATAGAAAGTGCGTTCTGCATTCAGAACATTACCATGGAAACCTACAATATGGCAATGATGTCACAGATTTACCTCAAATTGGCAAGAGTAGGATGCAGAAGTCATGAGATCACTATTTTCAAAAAAATGTATATATATATATATATATATATATATATATATATATATATATATATATATATATACACACACACACATAAAAATGCAACCAAAATCTTCTGATGTACCTTAACCCCTTTACGACCCATGACGTATCTCATATATCACAGCGTCGTTAGGGGAGTTCAGAGAGGGACCAAGCCGCGACCCCCCTCTGAACCGCCGCATCTGCTAATAAGAGCATTTAAATGCAGCTGTCAGACATAACAGCTGCATTTAAATGCCCTGCGGTGCCTATCTGTAGTGGTGGGGGATCCCCCCTCCTTCTCTTTACCCGGCCAGGTCTCAGCGTAAGAATGACGCTGATCCAAGCTTGGTATTCTATGTATCTGTTCTGCAGCAGACCAGAGTAATAGAGCACCGATCTAATAGGTCGGTGCTCTATTATATACACAGCATTGATGTCAATGGGAGATTAGTGCTGTGTTTATAGAAGTCCCCCCAGGGGGCTTCTTATTAATGTGAATGTTTAAAATAAATGTTTCTATTAATAAAAAATCCTCTCTCCTAAGTCTAAATCACCCCCCTTTTCTCATTTAATAAATAAAAATCATTAAATAAATAAACATATTAGGTATCGCCGTGTGCGTAATTGCCTGAACTAGTAAATTTTCACATTCCTGATCTCGCATGGTAATTGGCGAAAGTGCAAAAACCCACCAAAGTGTAAAATCGCATTCAATCGCATTAAATCCAGCAAAATTGTAATAAATAAGTGATCTAAGAGGCGCATATATGCAAACAAGGTATCGATAGATAGAAAGAACACATCACGGCCCAAAAAGTGAAACCTCACACAGCCCCACAGACCAAAGGATAACAGCGTTATAAGGATGGGAATAGAGCAAAATAAGAAATATTTAGTTTTTTTTAAAAGATCTTAATTTTTTAAAAGCTGTCAAATAAAATAAAAGCTACATATCATTGTAATCGTACTGACATGAGGAACATATATCACATGACCCCCCCCCCCCGTTAAATAAAATTAGTGACGCAAAAAATAAGGGCCCATGTGGGTCGTCTGTAGGTGAAAAAATACAAGTGCTATGGCCTTTTAAACACAAGGAAGAAAAAACGAAAGTGCAAAAATGAAAATTGGCTCAGACCTTAAGGGGTTAGTAGCAAACCAAAGAAATTTATGATATAAAGAATTAATATTGATGTGATAATATGCATTTTGTAGATCCACTGTGGACATTAGAATATAAGATGGTTTTCACTACAGATGAGCGAAATGCTCATCTAAACGAAGCGCTTCCTTTGATCTGCGGCCAGCCTTTCAACGCTGCTCTGCTCCCTGCCCTCCTTAACCATTATAAAGATATGTAAAAAAAATAATAAAAATAAAATAAACATATTATATATCGAAGCGTGCAGAATTGTCTGAACTATTAAACATTACAATCTTTTTCCTGCACTGTGAATGGCGTAAAGGAAAAGAAGGGAAAAAATACCACAATTGCCTATTTTGTATTGTATATCAGAAAAAAAAAAAAAAAAAAAAGCACCCACAGTTTTCTAGAGATAGAAGAGCAAAACAATAGCCCCCAACCAGCCCTGTATGTGCAAAAATAAAAGCTTTATGGCTTTTAGAAGGCAAGGAGAAGAACACTGCTTCATTGTGACATGGACATCCGTGCATCAATGGCCTTGGTCATGCAGGGGTTAAGAACTGACACAGTGCCTTTTAGTGACACCTCAGTCCCTGACAGCAACTGTAGAGAGCAGTAGCAAATCCCCACAGAAAACCTCTCCTGCTCTCAGATACACCGGAGATACACTACTTCCTGCAGGACATACAGCAGTTAATAAGTACTGGAAGACCTGAGGTTTTGTAATAGAAGTAAATTATAGATCTCTGGCACCAACTGATTTGAAATATATATATTTTTTTGCTGGAGTACCCCTTTAAGTCCACTCATATCACTGTAAGCCTGACGAATTAGTTAATATACATATAGACAGTAAATTAAATTAAAATAAAAAAACACACACCAACAGATATCTTTACACAGCAAATGCTAGCTGCTTTTCCCAAATACATAAGCTGTAAAATGTGAGACTACATTAAAACAATAACAATATCTTGTTTCACTTCATGTTCATATCCAGTAAGATCCATCACAAAAGTGTACAGTGATATCAAGTGGCATTAAATTATTTAAGCAAGACCATAGAATATTTTTTTCCACTGGTCTCAAGTTTATCTACGAACAGTAACTTTAGACAACATCCTGAACATGTTAGCAACATGGTGAAACATAATAAACTTATTACTACTACATGCTAACACTTCAAATACCAGGGAAAAATGTAAAAAGGCTTACTATTTAAAATTAACCTGTGTTTTCCTGAACTACATATTAAATTCTTTGGTCATTTTTAAAAGGAAAATAAATGTAAAACTTGTCGGTTTCCATATATTTTGCACTCTACTATACTATATATTTTGCACCAATCTACTAACATTGTCCCCTTATCCTTCTTAAGTTCACACAACATCAAAAATAGAGAAAAGGCATCCGATTTGGAAATTTAAAATAGCGTCTGTCATTGCCGTGATTTAACTGACTGCAATGGCAATGCATTGAAGTCAATGGGAAGACGGACGTCCAATGCACACAATGTATTGAATAATGGACGTTTTTACTGCGGACGTCAAAATAATGAACACGATCATTATTTTCGGACGTCTTTTGCAAACAGCGGATGTTTTTTATTACTTGTTCACACAGTTTTTCTTTTGTCACCGTTCTTTCTCTGTTTTTACTATTAAATTCTATGGACTTTTCAATTAAGACACACCCAAAGGCCAATTAGTAATCCCAAAGTAAGATAACGTACCAACAGCCGTCATTGCATTAAGGGGAGGCCAGACTCAAAATGACGGACGTCATTTTAAACATAGCTGAAAAAAGGTTGATCCCCACTAACGATGAGCGTATTTACAGTAGGAACGATGGAAGTGTGCTCTACTCTGTGCCGCTCTTCCCCAGGTGCTGGAAAAAAGATGGATCCAGTCCTGGGAAACTGGGAGAAGTTTCCCAGGATAAGATCCATCTTTTCCCAACACCTGGGGAGGAGTGGCGCACACTTTAAAGCCTTGCAGACTAATGAGCAGAATGCCGGTAAGAACAAAGTGCTTTGCTTCGTTCCTATTGTAAATTTATTTGTCTCTAATCCCCGCACATCAGTAGGGACAAGAAAGAGAGGTTAAAAGTCTCCTCCTCATACTGCTCCTGCATTTAAAAAAACTATAAAAACCTATAATTATTACTAGTAATTAATTCTATTTTCTCAAGTCGTCCTCCATGACAGCACTATTGGAGAATACAAAATATCCACATAAGGGAGAGACTACTGCTTGAAGCTCTTTCCTTAACCTGAGAAAAGCCCTAAGAACATCAAAAAGTATGGAACGCCTGCTCCTTGGAATTAGCTAAATTCTGACAGGTGGAGGACAATACATTATCCTGAGACATGTGGAGTAAGGATGGTCCGGACCTGCCGTATGAACCCGAACGCTCGGCATCAGATTCCCGCTATCTGGCTGCTCCGTGCAGCGGGTGGATACAGCGGGAGGACCGCCTGAAAAACTGGGATACAGCCTATGGCTATGGCTGTATCCCAGTTTTCCAGGCGGTTCTCCCGCTGTATCCACCCTCTCCACGAAGGTGGAAGACAGCGGGAATCATTGCCGAGAGTTCGGGTTCGTACGAACCTTGGCAGGTTCGGACCATCCCTAATGTGGAGTTCCAAAAAAACTTAAAAAAAGCATGAAGGGTCTGAATTCAAGATGATCCTGTCATAAAAGTCTTCAGGTATGGATCTCCAATGGATAAGGCTTGAAGTTCTCCAACTCTTCTAGCTGTGGTAAATGTGACCCCGATGTCAGGAATGAAGAGAGGCTCAAGAGGAGACAGACAGGCCATAAAGTACCAGATTAAGGTCCTAAGAAGGCAGAAGGTTGGAAACCATGGGATGAAAGGACCTAATGATTTGACAGCCGCATTTGCAATGCCTTAACATGGCATGAAAATTTGAGTGTCCGGGCTGCACGAATGATCCTTCTATCGTTCGTGCAGACCTGGACACCGACAGCACAGATATGTATACTATATATCTGTACTCTCAGTTTCAAGATGACAAGCAGCAGTGCATACCTACCATCCGCACTGCTTGCGATCTGGCATCCAGGTCTCCAGTCTTCCAGACTCTGACTGTATCTTCAGGCCCCACCTCTTCTGGCTGTCAATCAACCTGGAGGCAAAGGGGCTTTAAAGCATCATTGTTGTTATAACTTTCCAAATCTAAATCAAAAGTAGATGTGATATAAAGCAAGTTTTCAATTTACATTCATTATTAATTTTTTAGTTATCATAGGATACTCTTCCTGTTTTCTAAATCTTTGTTTTCTCAAAAACAGGAAATAGTCAGAAAACAGGAAGTCCTGTGTATCTCAGGCCATCTGAGCGCTCACAGAGAAGGCAGACATGTGATTCATGGACATGTTGAGCCATGACTCTCTGTACTGGCCGGAACTCCTGTGTTTAGTCTGTTTTTTCAACCAGCACAAGTCAGAAAATCTGCGTTCACGAGACAGGACCTGGGTTTCTGGTTATTTTTCAGCATGATAACAAAAAAAAAAAATAATGAATGTATATTGCAAACTTGCTTTATATCACATCTACTGTTGATTTAGATTTTGCAAGTTATAACGACAGTGACACTTTAATATACAGCCAGAGTCCACAAGACTGGAGACCCAGGTGCCATATCACAAGCAGTGCGGATGGTTAGTATGCCCAGCTCAGAAATGGTGGTCTGCTGTTATATCCTATGTGTGCTCAGCAGTAAGTTACGCATTTGGACATGTTAGCTGGAGGAACAGCTTTGTATTTCAGCTGTAATATGCTTGGCTGTGCACCACTTGGTCATCAAAACAATTCTTGACATCCTTCTTTCGACTCCTTATGTTGGCTTATTTACATCCACAGGATTCCCCTTTTCAGACAAAGCAGCTCTCTAATAAAGTTGCCAGTGACTGTGTTGTTTACACTACTTGCATTAGTACTCAGGGGGAGATTTATCAAACTGTTGTAAAGTAGAACTGTCTTAGTTGCCCCTAGCAACCAAACAGATTCCACTTTTCATTCCTCTCTGATTCTTTGAAAAATGAAAGGTAGAATCCGATTGGTTGCTAGGGGCAACTAAGACAATTCTGCTTTACACCATGTATGATAAATCCCCCCCTTAGTGTCTCTAATATAAAGACAGGTGCAATATAAAATAAGTGCAAGGTTTTACCCCTCCATAAGATTAACAACTAATGATGCAGGCAGAGACTGGCCGTTCCGTGACCTGGACGGGTCACAGAACGGCCGGTATGATACAGAGTGTGAACATAGCTTAAGAATACTTGATAAATATCCCCTAAAGTCCTTGTATGACTATTTGACTGAAAAATAAAGTTACAGCTCTCGAAAGATGACAAGCCCTGACATAGTTTGTCTGGGCTGCAAGATCCTGCACCTATACACTAACTTTGCAGCACTGCCACAGGGAAAGTTAGTGCGCATGCATGGGAAGACAATGTCTATAGGAAAGTTGGCGTTCCAGAAGCAGCTGCTGGCTGGCCCCTGTTACACCAAAGTGGCTAATTAGCTCATTTTAAAGGGGTTATCCAGCTCTACAAAAACAATTGCCACTTTTCCCCCTACTCTTGTCTCCAGTTCAGGTGCGGTTTGTAATTAAGCTCCATTTACTTCAATGGAACTGAGTTTCAAAACCCCACCCAAACTGGAGACAACAGTAGGGGGAAGGTGGCCATGTTTTTGTAGTGCTGGATAACCCCTTTAAGTGGATTTCTTGGCAACAGGAGAATTGTATTTTATAAGACAGGTACAGTCAGATCGGAAGTCATACAGCCAATTTGAGTGGGATTAGCCACCAATCTAATGTGCATGGCAGCCCCCCACTTCTTCAATGTTAAGATGCTGGCTTTAGTAAAATAAAGATCTTAAATATGTGTGGGAATTTTTCCTTAGATCCCAAAGAGAAATCGGTTTACACTGGCAACACCTTTTCCAAATTTCTCGTTCGGAGGGGGCATGGTTGAGCTCTGATTTATATTAGCTACTTTTTTTGCCAGATTTATCAGATTTTTTTTATTGTGCGCAAAATATATTGCAAAGCAGTACTCCAACCCTGGAGTAATTTGTTAGCTTTTTGCAAAAAAAATAAAGTAAAAATTGCTAAATATTTATAAAGGCTGGGCTCCTAATGATAATTTTTGCACATGGATCAGAGTTTGAAAAGTGCGCTAGTGAAAAAAAAAGAGTTGTGGTAATGATACATAACTACATTTAGTTTCCAAGCCAAAATCAGAAGTGGATCCAGACAGAAGGTAACAATATAAAGTTAAGACTGAAACCTCTTTTTTTTATATTCACCCCCTATCTGAAATCTGCCACATAAATGCATGTTGTGCGATTCCAGTCTAAAGTAATTGCCTAAAAGGGAGAATGAAGCCACTCTAGCTATTAAATAATCATTAGAGATGAGCGAACCGGGTTCGGGTTGATCTGAACCCGAACGTTCGGTATTTGATTAGCTGGGGCTGCTGAACTTGGATAAAGCTCTAAGGTTGTCTGGAAAACATGGATACAGCCAATGACTATATCCATGATTTCCACATAGCCTTAGGGCTTTATCCAAGTTCAGCCGAAAGTTCGGGTTCGAGTCGAGTCGAGGTTCGCTCATCTCTAATAATCATCATGAAGACCGAGTTTTGTCATGCCTTGATGTAATACATGCTTGCATTGAGTCCATCACAGTAGAAACAATTTTTTTTTGCAGCAGCATCTTTCTGCTCTGGCGTTACAGACATCTGTATGGAACAACTACATTTATTAGACACTGAAGTAGTTGCAGGTTACTCTTTATCATCACTGCAGGGGGAAAAAAACAGTCTACCACAGAGACAGCGTCTCTTTTCTGGGGTTTCAAAAAGCAAATCTCTGAGATCACCTGAGAGCTGGGAGTGGCTTGTCCCCCAGATGGGACAGAGCACTTTAAAAAGTGGCCAATTATGGGTAACCAGATCCTGAATTAGAGATGTTCATTTCAGAAACACACATAAAATTATGCAGACTGAAAGGGATGTAAAAATCCCTCAAAGAACACAGATGTTTATTTCCTTCTGTTGTCTTGCATAAACATCCAGAAAGCACATGCCAGGTTTAAATAAAGTGGTGGGGTTTCAAAATGGTCTTTGATAGTGTTATGTTAAACATGTTTTTAAATATTTTTTGGCTTTTATTTTGCATTTTCCTTGTCACACAGTAAAAAAAATAAATCTGAAATACTGCTGTTTTCAATCTGACCAACAAGCCTTATTAGGCCATATTCACATGGCCTAATAAGGCCAGATGACCTTTAGCACCACAAAGTTCTGATGCGGGCGTATCCGTGCGTGCCCGCATCAGAACTCCCCACTACACACTATGGAGCGTGCGGCCGGAGCTGCTCGCTCCATAGTGTGCATTGACAGGGTTTTCTGCAGGCACTATTCAATCAATAGCGGCTGCAGAAAACTGACATGTCAGTTGTTTGCGGCGCCGCTAGAGATCCCGACCGGAGCCTATACTATGTGTTTATGCTACAGCCGAGATTCCATAGACGGCAAGGTAACGTATATTTTCGTATTAATCACGGCCGTTGTTGCAATCGGCAACAATGGCTGTACTTTTACGAAAATATACGCTATGTGAACATGGCCTAAGGCTGCATTTCACACGGTCCGTTTTTTTCCCCCACAGATCCGCAATCCATTCCATAAAAAAATAGGACATGTCACAACTCGGACGAGATTATGGCACAGATTCCCCCATAGAAGTCTATGAGATCTTGTTTTCCACAGATCTGTGTATATCTGTGCAATATGTGAAAAACACGGATTTGATGTAATTAGTGTAATTTAAAAAGCTTTAAACGGATCCTTGAAACATGAATACGGATGTAAAGCGGATACAAAATGGATGAAACACAGATCATGGAGGTAGATAGCTGACTTCATCCATGGGCCTTGAAAATCACTGAACGTGTGAATGCAGCCTTTGGCCATGTTCACGCAACGTAAGTTAAAGGACAAGTGCCATGAAAACCTTTTTCCCAGTAATTGAAGCACATTACAAAGTAATATAACTGTGTAATGTGCTTCAATCACCTATCTGCCTCCCTTCCCTGTCTTTTCCCCCCTCCACCCCCCACCAGGAAGTGTCCTGACTCACACAGACCTTATTACTGTCTTCTCTAGTGACATGACTCCTTCACTGAGTCCACGGCAGCAGGAGAGAGGGTATGAGGGGAGGGGGGAGCTGCCTAAGTGCCGGAGTCAGTCTGAGGGAAGATAAGCAAGTGAGATGTGACAAGTGATGGCTTGCAGTTGTTCAGCCAATCGGAGGTGAGCAAGCTGAGTCACCTGACAAGGCAGGGGAGGGGGGAGGCTAGTGTAACAGGAGAAGGAGCTGAGAGAAGAGCTTGGTGACGGTGATGACAGTAATCAGGTCTGTGTGAGTCAGGACACTTCCTGGTGGGGGGTGGAGGGGGGAAAAGACAGGGAGGGGAGGCAGATAGGTGATTGAAGCATATTACACAGTTATATAACTTTGTAATGTGCTTCAATTACTGGGAAAAAGTTTTTCATGGCACTTGTCCTTTAAAGGGGTTGTCCAGAACCACAAAAACATGGCCACTTTCTTTCAGAAACAGCCCCACTCTTGTGTCCAGCTTGGACGGGGTTTTGCTGCTCAGTTCCATTGAGAGGAATAGAGCTTAATAGCAAACTGCACCTAAACTGGAGACAAGAGTCGTTTTGTCTCTGAAAGAAAGTCGCCATGTTTTTGTAGCACTGGATAACCCCTTTAACCCTTTGAGGACCAGGCCCAAAATGACCCAGTGGACCGCGTAAATTTTAAACTTTGCGCTTTCGTTTTTCCCTCCTCTTCTTCTAAGAGCTCTAGCACTTTCAGTTTTCTATCTACAGGCCATGTAATGGCTTGTTTGTTACAGGAATAGTTGTACTTTGTAATGGCGTCTTTCATTTTACCATAACATGTATGACGGAACCCCAAATATATTATTTAGAAAGATATAAATAGGTGAAATCGTAAAAAAGAATGCAATATGGTAACGTTTGGGGGGTTCCTGTGTCTACGTAATGCACTATATGGTAACAGCGACATGATACCATTATTCTATAGGTCAGTCCGAACACAACCATATGCAGGTTTACACAGATTCTCTTCTATTATGTATATTTTTTTAATGAAATCCTTTTTTTTTGGCAATTAATTATTAATAAAATGGGCCTATTGTAATGCTTATAGTGCTTTTATTTTTACACCTACAGGGCTGTACGGGGTGTCATTTTTTCCACCATGATCTCTAGTTTTTATTAATACCATATTCGTGAAGATCGGAAGTTTTGATCACTTTTTATAATTTTTTTTTTATAGATAATGTAACATAAAATTGGTAATCCGCGCACTTTTTTCCTTTTTTTCGTCTACGCCGTTCGCAATGACGCTTGTTATATTAATAGATCGGACAATTATGCACGCTACGGTATATTATATGTTTATTTATTTTTATATGTTTTATTTATATAATGGGAAAGGGGGGTGATTTAAACTTTTATTGGGGGAGGGGTTTTGGGGTAGTGTGTTAGTGATTTAAACTTTTTTTTTTTTTATACATTTTAAGTCCCTTTGAGGGACTTGTACATACATTACTTTGATTTTCATCACTGATCACTGGCATAGGCATAGCATTGATCAGTGTTATCGGCGATCTGCTCATAGAGCCTGCCTGTGCAGGCACAGTGACCAGAGCGCCGATCGGACCGCACGGAGGCAGGTGAGAGACCTCCGGTGGTCCGTTTTAACGATCGGGACCCCCGCAGTAACCCGATCCGTAAGTGACAGGGGACTTAGGCTGCATTCACACGTTCAGTGTTTTTTCTGGTCCGTAATTGAGGTCTGCTAGCTACCTCCATGATCTGTGCAAAACCATCAGTGTTGTCATCAGATTTGTTTAAAGCTTTTTAAATTACACTGATTACATCACATTCATGTTTTTTATGGATGAACATGGATGTCACACCTGTGTACATCCATGAAAAAGACAGATCTTATTGATTTATCTGAGAAATCCTTTCCATGCTTCCGTTCCGAGTTATGACATGTCCTATTTTTAAACGGAACAGATTGGAGTTCCGTGAAAACACTGAACATGCGAATAGCCCAATACATAGCAATGGGCTATAAATTTGTCCCTGTGCATGGACCCGTGCGCACGGACAACTTCACGGAACGTGTGAATGCAGCTTTAGGCTATGTTCCCACACAGTATTTTTGCTCAGTATTTTGGTCAGTATTTTTCAACCAAAACCAGAAGTGGGTTGAAAACACAGAAAGGCTATGTTCACACACTGTGGAAATTAAGTGGATGCCGCCCTTTAATGGCAAATAATTGCCGTTATTTTAAAACTACGGCCATTGTTTAAAATAACGGCAATTATTTGCCATTAAATGGCGGCATCCATTTAATTTCCAAAGTGTGTGAACAGAGCCTTTCTGTGTTTTCAACCAACTACTGGTTTTGGTTGCAAAATACTGAGCAAAAATACTGTGTAGGAACATAGCCTAAGGCTGATGCTTCCTGTTCTGTAGAAACCACTCTTCAGCAGTCATCTATTTATCATCACAGGCAAGTTAGATGCATCTATAATCATGAACAGGATATAAAATACAATCCACAATTATAAATAATTATAAAATAAAAAGACGTATATGTATCCATATTTGCTATTAAAAAATTACAATTCAGACGATATATATCCCCTTTTACCTTTATAGCCCAGCATGGACATGCCACTAACTGGTCACAGATAAAGCAGGTAATAAGGATATGCTAAAAATTCTATTTTCTTTACTGTACTATCATTAACAGAGAACAGTACAGAAAGAGGAAGCTAAATGCCATCAGTCTGTGACCATCTGATAGTATTTAACTTCCTGCCACTAGTGGGGGGGAGGGGGAAGTGGGCTGCCATAAACCTTTCTACATGACAGTGCAATAATTAGTTTTACGGGGGGGCCTACAAAAATTGAGATCAAATGGAGTGCACTTGTGTTCGCTTGATGACATGGTTACTAAAAAAAAAACAGGGGATGGACATAAGTAAACTTTCCAAATCACAGGGTTCCACTAAGAATAGTAAAGTCATAGAAAATAAAATAAAATAAAATTGGTCAGCCATTGTTAAAACAAAAAACAATTGGACCCAAACAAGTCGCCAGTGATGCATTTTTTTTTCCTTTAAATGGTTAACTTTACAATAAGGTTTGCTAGTTGAGCTGGTAAAAGGGGTTGTCCTGCAAGATATAGTTATTGAAGGACTTAAAAGTGTCACTGTCATTTAAAATTTTATTGCAGAAATCAATAGAACAAACAATTTTTACTCTGTAATAGGTTTTATTAGGCAGAAAAGCATATTTCTGTACTCAAAAAGCTGTTCCCAGCCTCCCCCCAAAATTCTTGTCTGTGCATTATCAGGCAAAGTGAAGACGGGTTTGCTAAGCCCATTATAACCTATGGAGGTGGGAGGGGCCAAGGGGGATGAGTGAGCAGAAAGAGGTGACAAGGCAGTCAGCTGTTTGCAGATTGTCTGGGCACATAAAATGCTGAATTAAGGGGTCAGAAAGGTCAGTGCTTATCAGGAAGCTTGGTAAGAGACGATAGCAGGATGTTTTGTGCAGGGTTGCCTTATCTCCTCTTCCTGCTCACTCACCCCGCCTCGACCCCTCCACTTTCCATAAAACATAATGGACACAGAAATCCTGCTTCTTCTGAAGTGAGGGGGAGGTAGGAAAACAGCATTTTGAGTACAGAAACAAACTTTTGTTTACTCAAAACCTATTATTGATATTTATTGATTTCTGAAAAATGACATTTAAATGAGAGTTAAAAAAATAAATAAAAATACTCTACCAATGTTCTAAAGCCCATCCGGTCCCTGTCAGTCTACCTGATACTGTCTTAAAGTCACAGGAAATGAATAGGAACAGTGTGCATTTCCTGGATCAGGTAGACAAGATGGCACTAGGAAATGGAAATTAGCAAGGACACGGTGACAGACATAAAATGCTTATTTTATTGTTAGACAATTAAACATTACCTGGGTTTGTACAATTACAGCAAAACACAGTTTACCTAATTTTAGTTAACTTTTACTGTTTTCGTTTCATCCTATTCTGACCACTATAATTTTTATATTCCTTAAGTACAAACCTTTGTGAGGATTTTTTTGGGGAGGTTGAAATATTGGGGGTGGGGGGATTCATCATTTGCGTTGCTTTATCTACATACATTTTGTGTAGCCCGTGAATAATTTACAAAAAGTTGCAATTGGAGCAATAAATGTGTGCAAACCCACACAAGGTCATACTGAAAACTTATAAAACCACTCAGAAGTGGTATAGATTTGCAAAAAAAAGAAGAAAGCAACAAATAAATAAAACTTGCCCATAAGACAAGCCATGAGATTCCAAATTGCTCTGCTATGTTCTGACACAGTAAGTCAGTACAGTTGCGCAAATCAGGACGAACAGCCCCATACATGACGAAAGCCCCATACATGACGAACAGCCCCATACATGACAAAGGCCTATGGCCGAAACGTTGCAATTTTGGACCCTGATGTGTGAATAAACACACTCTTTTTCTGCATTTTGGATGCTGTGGGAATTCATTTCTTTGATTTCAACCAGTGCTCATACCAAGGATTGTGAGCCTTTCTGCGTGCATCCCCATTTTTCTACCCTACGGTCATACTCGGAGTGTCTCCAAGGTGCTGTTGGAACTTTTTATTTTTTGAATTCTCATGGACAGTCCTATAAATCATATTTCATACTCATGATTCATTTATTAACATTGCGCTATTGATGCATGTATCTTGATATTCTTATTTTATCATTTTTATTTTTTAGGCATATTTGTGCCATCTTTTATACCATATGTTTTAATTATAAATGAGTCATAGTATGCATTTTCCTTGAGTATCCTCCAACCCTTTTATTTTGACAGTTGCGCAAATATTTAAACAGTTCTGGAGCTGCTGGAATTATAATGAATGATGATGCTGGGAGTTCTGAGGTCTGTTGCAAAGTATGCCCATCATCAAGTGTGGTAAAAAAAAACAAAAAAAACATGCAGGCTTGCTTGGGCAGTGTCTGATACCTTTTAGACCCTTATTTATTTGTTTTAATCTTTTGCAGCAATTATCCTCATTCCTCTGTTCACCTTATCTGCAGTTCTTCTAAACTCTGTGGGCGTATACAGGAAATGATGACATCTGCCCTCACAGCCTGCCTAGTAAGGGCAGGAGTGCAGTAAGGTAAGCTCCATAGTAACTGCAGCACACATGGTAGAGATTATGTCACTCCCATATAATTTTATAAGTGTTTATATTAGCTGCCTGTTTTTTTTAAAAGTCTTTATTGTCACATCAAGAAAAATTTTCGTACAAAAACAAGTTATCACAATTTTCTTTTACAAAATTTCCCCCCCCCTTTTTTTCCTTCCCCTCCCTCCCCCCCCCCCCCTCCCCAGGTGGACCTTTGATACTCAAACCAGGAAGAACCAGCTTTTCATATCCTGTTATTCACTCCCACTGTCTTCCTCCCCTATTCTCTCCATCATTCCCATACCTTTTCATACTTGACATACTGTTTTACCAAGTTACTCCAAGTCCCCACTCTTAGTATTTCATTTGAATTCCAACTCCGTACGATCATGAGTCTTGCCACAAACAATCTCCTGCCCAAGATTTCCTTCTTTTTGCTATCTATTCCCACTAACTGTGAATCATCCCCCAGTATTATCAACGTCGGATACGGTATTATTCTATAGTCCAGTTCTTCCTCTATTGCCTTTAATGTTTCCCTCCAAAATTTTTCCAGGGCCGTACATGTCCAAAAAATATGCAACCAATCTCCTACTCTTTCCCAACACCTTGCACAGTCTGCTGTGGTTTTTTTTACCTATTTTTTCCAAAAATATTGGGGTATAATATAATCGGTACAGAATATGAAGCTGTATTATCTGGTGATTTTGGTTTACCGATACTTTCTTAACATTTTTTAGTATATTCTCCCATTGCCCCTCAGACATTTTACCTAATTCATTCTCCCATTTCCCCCTACATCCCATTTCCCTTTTCCCCTGGGTTCCATCCATTAATTTCCCATATATTCGTGATACCCCTTTTTTAATACCCATATCCCTATTTAGGAGGGATATTATTTCCGGGGTTGCTTCCACCATAAATAAATCTTTATTCTCAGTGTCCCCGACGGCATGCTTCAGCTGTTCATATTCATACCACTCTATTAGCTGCCTATTTAATTTAAAAAAATAAATAAATAAAAGAAAATTAGCCCTATCCTCAGGAATGTACCATAACCACTGATGTAAAGCTTTGCAGAACTACTACCATGATGACAATACATATCAGGGCATGATAGGAGTTGTAGTTTTTCAATAGCCCTAACCTGCAATACAACCTTCTGTACTGACAAGGATCCCCCTCCCCCCACTTCTTATCTGTTCAGAGAAGGGAAGTAAAGATGGGTTTGCTGTGTCCATTATAACCTATGGGGGAGGGAGGCTGAGGAGGGATGAGTGAGCAGGAAGAGGGGAAGAGGAGAGAACCATCCCTTTCAGTTTGCAGTATAGGAGCTAGCACAGCACATCCTCCAATCTTACCTGACCAAGTACCAACACCAGTCTCAGTGCGACTTGTAAATCCAGCATTTTCTGTGGTCAGTCTCCAAACTACAGGCATGGTTCTCTCCTTTTCCTGCTCACTCATCCCGCACGGCCCCTCCCCTCCTTAGATTATAATGTACTTAGGAAACCCATCTTTATTTTGCTTCTCTATAATGTAGACGACTTTGCCTTGATAATGAACAGATAAGAATTGAAGGGGGTGGGGTGGAAAACAGCCTTGTGAGTACAGAAGGAATCTCCTTTGCCTAAAGAACATATTAGTTTCTTATAATCATTTGTACTATTGATTTTTGTAACTTTTTTATAATGACCGATCCACTTTAAATGATCACATTCCCAATCTTGCACGGTAAACAGGGAAAGTGCAAAAACCTGCCAAAATGCAAAATTGCAGATTCTTTTTTTTTGTTACATCACAAAAAAAGTAATAAAGAGTTATCAAAATGTCATATATATGCAACCGTATAAAAAGTACAGATAGCCCCACAGACCAAAAACATTACAAAGATCAGGAAAGAGTAATTTTAAGCTCATTTATTAATGTTTAAAGATCGTAAAATGAAACAAAAGTTATATGAATTAGCCATTACAATTTTACTGACTTGATGAACATGGAACATTAGTTGTCATGAATAACATATCATGATTTATTACAAAGTACAACTGATGTCACAAAAAACATAAGACCTCATATGGGTCTGCAGGTGAAAAAATGAAAGCACTATGGCCTTTTAACCCTTTGATGACCAAGGCAATTTTAATGTTTGCCTTTTTTCCCCCCTCATGTTGAAAGCGACTCTGTACCCACAAACTGCACCCCCCCCCCCCCCAACCACTTGTACCATCTGATAGCTGCTTTTAATCCGGGATCTGTCCTGGGGTCCGTTTGGCAGGTGATGCAGTTTGTGTCCTTTAAAACAACTTTAAAACTTGCAGCTTGGTGTGGCCAGTTAGAGTGTCTGTGCCCTAGGCCTGCAAATCCCTCCGCCCCTCCTCATCATTAGGAACGCCCCTGGGTAGGATTTCTCTTAATCATCACTTCTTTGAACACTGCACTGGCTTCCTGGCTTTGGCTTCAAACCTTTGGCAGATCTGGCAATCTGTGTAAATGGACCCTTACCCAGGGGCATTCCTAATTTGACACAGTAATGTAAGTTTAAAAGTTGTATAGGACAATAACAGCATCTGCCGAACGGACCCCAGGAGAGATCTTGGATGAAAAGCAGCTATCTGACAGTACAAGCTGTTTGGAGGGGGCAGATTGTGGGTACAGAGTCACTTTAACCCTTTCCCGCACAAGGACGTAACTGTACGTCCTCGTGCGGGTGCAGGCGTTCAGAGCGGGGCCGCGCGGCGACCCCGCTCTGAACCGCGGCGGTCCCGGGTGCCGCTTGTAGCCCGGGACCGCCGGTATTAGCGGGCACGGTCCGATCGCAGTGCCCGCTAATACAGTAATCAGATGCAGCTGTCAAACATGACAGCTGCATCCGATTACCGGACACAGCTTATCCCTGGTGTCTAGTGGCGGAGATCGTTGTCTAGTGGCGGAGACGTTGTCCCGGAGGAGCCATCTCCGTTACTGATGCCGGCCGGGGACTCGTCCAAGATGGCGCTGTCCCCGGCTCGGCACTCGTTTGTATCGGCTGCAGCAGCCAAAAGCAAAACGAGTGGCGATCTCATTGATCTTTTCTGTATATCTATTTAGCAAAGATCTCAATGAGAGATCAAAGTGTATATACTAGAAGTCCCCCAGGGGGGCTTCTAGTATATGTGTAAAAAAAAAAAAAAAAAGTGTTGTCATTAGTAAAAATCCCCCTCCCCCAATAAAAGTCTGAATCACCCCCCTTTTCCCAGGTTATAAATAAAAGTAAACAAATAAATAAATGTTTGCTATCGCCGCATGCGTAATCGCCCGAACTATTAATTAATCACATTCCTGATCTCGCACGGTAAACGGCGTCAGCGCAAAAAAATCCCAAAGTGCAAAACTGCGCATTTTTGGTCGCATCTAATCCAGAAAATTTTTTATAAAAAGCGATCAAACAGTCGTATATGTGCAATCAAGGTACCGATAGAAAGAACACATCATGGCGCAAAAAATGACACCTCACACAGCCCCATAGACCAAAGGATAAAAGCGCTATAAGCCTGGGAATGGAGCGATTTTAAGGAACGTATATTTGTTAACAATGGTTTGAATTTTTTACCGGCCATCAGATACAATATAAGTTATACATGTTATATATCGTTTTAATCGTAACGACTTGAGGAACATGCATAACAAGTTAGTTTTACCCCAGGGCGAATGGCGTAAAAACACATTCCCCCCAAATAAAAGAAATGCGTTTTTTTTTCCAATTTCACCACACTTTGAATTTTTTTCTGGTTTCGTAGTGTACTTTATGCAAAAATTCAGCCTGTCATTGCAAAGTACAATTAGTGACGCAAAAAATAAGGGCTCATGTGGGTCTGTAGGTGTAAAAATGCAAGTGCTATGGCCTTTTAAGCACAAGGAGGAAAAAACAAAAACGAAAATTAGCCTGGTACCGAAGGGGTTAAAAGGCCATAAAGCTTGCAGTTTTTCAACCAACAGACCCACATGAGCCCTTACTTTTTGTGGCACCAATTATTTAATAAAACATGCAGCAAAACCGGGGAAAAAAATAAACTGTGAATTTTCAGAGGTGATTTCGGGTTTATGGCGTTTGTCCAATGGTTAAACTGCTTTTATCTTTTGGTCTATGGGGCTGTGTAAGGAGTCTTTTTTTTTTGCACCATGATCTGTACTTTCTATTGGTACCTTGCTTGCGTCCAGTATTATAAAATGGGAAATGGGACTTTCATAACTCCACTAATCTCATTGATCAGTGCAGTACATATGTACTGCACTGATCTTTATAAAAGATCAGTGCTCGATTACTATGGGCTGCTGAAGCCCACTGTAATCGAGCACAGAGCCAGGATCTGCGTCATTGCGGTGCTGAGGCCTGGCCCAGGCAGAAGAAGGAATCATGTCTTGGCAATTGCATCACAGTGGGATGATTCCGCCACTAGACCACCAGGAATGGGGATTTAAAGCCATTTAAATGCAGCAGTCACCACGCTTATCCTCAGTTTGGGTGTGGTCATGCAGGTTTAGTTTTATTGATGTAAGTGGAGCTGAACTGTAACACCACACAAAACCTGAGCACAGGGGTGGTGCCATTTTTGCAAGAAAGTAGTTGTGTGTTTTCTAACCCCTTTAAGTAATAGGACATTTTCTGATGACACATTCCTTTTAAGACTAATACTACTTGTAAAGTGTTCACAGTGACTCTTCCGTTGCAATGTGGATGCAGGTGGTAATATGTGGGCTGCACTGTGTCAATGCATGAACAAGCACCTCCCCAACATTAGGAGTGGTTACGTTCAACATAATGTATCAAGACGATTCTTCCAGGAACATAAATACATTTTTAATCCTTGAACTCATTTCTGAACAGTGCCCTAACATATTAAGAACCAGGGAATCATTTTGGATTTTTAAATTGAAGCGTCTGAAAACACAAGATAACTTTTTATTATAATAATTTATTCATATGATTATTCATACTATTTATTATTAACCCACTATTGTAATGTGTTTGTGGTATGTATGATGGAGATCTCTGTATATGCACATGATATTTCTAGGGAGAGTGGTTTTTATAATGAAGGTACTCACTGTGCAATATGCACAGTGAGAGCGGATCAACCTAGAAACGCGTTGCCCAAATAAAGTTTTTATCCCTTGCAGCGTTTGTGATCCTTGGCACAGAATACCAGTAGTCTGTAGGTTGGAGTTTAGAGATTTACTTGAGCATTGTGGATGTGCAGACAACACTGCAGCTGCAGAATATCTGTTATAATGTGCTCATGAAAGTTGTACCTCCTTGCACAACCAGCCATGCTGAGCGATATTCTATAGAGTATCTTTACATATTCCATTTGACATAAGGTTTCTGCACCACGAAGTGCTGCTGTTTTCTTGTCTTTTCTTCTTTAGTAGCATGTCAGTATATCTGAGAAGGCTCCCTTTGCAGGGGAAGTAAGAAGGGACTGACAGCTGCCAGAGATGGAAAGACCAATTTTGTCCAGACTGTCTTTACCAGTATGGATTAGCTAAGGGGGAGCAAAAAAAAGGGGAAAAAAATGCAAAACAGCAATTACTGGAATAAAATCTAAAAAGGCTAAGACCATTGTATGCAGGCTCACTTTTAGAGGTTATCCGGGTAACAAAAACAATATTCTAAATGATCCACCTTCCCAATACCACCCTATGTCTAATATACATATATAATCTTGCACCCTTTCCTGTTTTGTTTTTTTGTCTGTTATCTGCTTTGGATGTCTAAAATCCTCTCTCCAATCCACTCTGACAACACTCAGACACAGAACATGTGATTTCCTCTCTAGGGGCCGGGTTAGCCGTCTATAGACTTGGAGACATCATCTGAATCATCTCCATGCAACTGTGCTGCTTCATATACTTACATGTGTCCCTGTCAGGCCACAAGAATGATGGATCGTTCTGCAGCCATTTAAATATTTTGCTATTGGCCGATAATTTAAAGGACCACACATGATTCAATCAGGCAATTTCTACTAAAAGCAATTATTACTTACTACTGGCTCTTTTACGCAGAAGAATCCTTATTACCAAACACAATTGCCAACTCAGGAAAGTTTTCCTTCCTTTTTTATCACGTAGAAATTTTGAGAAACATGAGATGAAGTTTTATTGATTATGAAGGATTTAACTATTACTCACAGCATTACTTCCATTGAAACTAAAAATGAGCAAATTTACTGTAAAAATTAAGCGAATTGCTTTGTTACCTCGGCAGTCAGCCAGCGTCCATGCCGCTCCTCCCCGGGTGCCTGGAAAAGCTGGATCCAGTCCTGGGAAACTTCTCCCACTGTCCCAGGACTGGATAAAGATTTTTCCTGCAACCGAAGCAGACTTCAAAGGCAGCCAGCCGACTGCATAAGCAAAATCTCTCATCTCTAATTAAAACAAAAGTGTTTTGCTTCTGATTTTCATCTGTACTCAACGTCCGGTGCAATATTAAGTTAGCAGTGATGGATTCCAAGGTAGAATTCCAAATGTGAATTCAGACAATTATATTGCACATATTGCACTTTAAAACTTTGTAAACGTCAAGAAGGTTTCTGTGTTATAAGAGAAGGCTCAAAGTCTGAATCAGTGTTGCTCCCCATCTCTGACTGCAACATCTTCATTGCATGCCTCATCTAGGCTCCATGTCTCTGGTGGCTCTGGTACTGGAAGAGTTATCATGTGGCATTGGTCTCATATTATGCTCATATTCAATATTGTTGAGTGAGCATGCGTTGTGGTGCTTGGTTACATTACAACTTTGGAGGTATGCCGTCAATTGACAGCATACTTCCAGAGTTCTAATGTAACCGATTGCATTTTTTTGTTCATTTCATTGACACATCCCATGAAGGATAACCAGACACCCTCTGCAGAGCAGGGGGCACCTGGTTAAATGCTCAAGTCTAGCACTCAAGCATTGAAAAATGCTTGACTCAAGTAACAAGCACTCAAGCATTTTAGTGCTTGCTCAAGACTAATATTCAATGGACTTCTTATTCTTAGTAGAGAAACCAAAGGCATTGGTTAGACAGAAGTCATTGTCAGCCACATGATATTTCTGTTTCAGTCATACCATTGCAACTTGCGAGAACCTCTCAGCCAACCTCTAAGATTAACAGCACATCTAGCACAGATGTGAGAGGCCCAGGATTTGTCTTAAAGGGGTTATCCAGCGCTACAAAAACATGGCCACTTTCCCCCTACTGTTGTCTCCAGTTTAGGTGGGATTTTGAAACTCAGTTCCATTGAAGTAAATGGAGCTTAATTGCAATCTGCACCTGAACTGGATACAACAGTAGAGGGAAAAGTGGCCATGTTTTTGTAGGGCTGGATAACCCCTTTAATCACCAATCTTACATCCAAAGTACAGCCCATAGGCTTTCATGATGAAAGTGGTCATGGTGCATTTTTGAGGCTTAAGCATGTACTCTCTACAAATGTAACATTAGGTACTGCAACTATCCTGACACTGCTGAAAATTTTTAATAATATCAGATCATAGTTTATAGCTTAGATTTGAAATAACTTGCAGAATCTATGCAAGCAGATTTTACAGTCAGTGTCCAGACATGTCTAGGTGTGCCTAGTCTAACAATTCCACCAAATTTATTTGGAAACTTCAATGAAATGTAAGGTACTCACATCACTGCTTGCCTATAAATTACATAAGAGCACGTATTTTGTGGACAATACATGGACAGCCTGAAAATATGAAGAAAAAAAAAGGTGATTTTACAGCCCATATACAGCCCATTGACAGCACGTGCAGCTGTATATGGGAATATGTATATATATGTATTTATATGTATATGGGAACTTCCTGAGCAAACCTCCTTGGCTTTTTTGTAACAAATTATACTTCCAGGCATAAGCTTGTGCCCAACTTGACAATGAGCTTGAACAGATTCACCTGCACATTGGACATTACAGTTGCCAAAATCACAACTATGAGCAAGCATTGTGCTCTGGTACTTCAGTTTTAATGTTTCCTGTGGAAATACAGTTTAGGCTATTTTCATATGTGATAAGTAGCCGACGCTTAAAGGACAAGTGCCATGAAAAACTTTTTCCCAGTAATTGAAGCACATTACAAAGCTATATAACTCTGTAATGTGCTTTAATCACCTATCTGCCTCCCTTCCCTGTCTTTTCCCCCCTCCACCCCCCACCAGGAAGTGTCCTAACTCACACAGACCTGATTACTGTGGTCACCGTCACCAAGCTCTTCTCTCAGCTCCTTCTCCTGTTAGAGCAGCCCCCCCTCCCCTGCCTTGTCAGGTGACAGGCTTGCTCAGCTCCCATTGGCTGAACAACTGCAAGGCATCACTTGTCACATCTCACTTGCTTATCTTCCCTCTGACTGACTCCAGCACATAGACAGCTCCCCCCTCCCCTCATACCCTCTCTCCTGCTGCCGTGGACTCAGTGAAGGAGTCATGTCACTAGAGAAGATAAGCTGAGCAAGCAGAGTCACCTGACAAGGAGGGGAGGGGGAGGCTGGTGTAACAAGACCTAGAGCAGCCCTCCTGCTGATGACTCATCCTCACAACAAGGAGCTGCCTGGTGACGGTGACGACAGTAATTAGGTCTGTGTGAGTCAGGACACTTCCTGGTGGGGGGTGGAGGGGGGAAAAGACAGGGAAGGGAGGCAGATAGGTGATTGAAGCATATTACAGAGTTATATAACTTTGTAATGTGCTTCAATTACTGGGAAAAAGTTTTTCATGGCACTTGTCCTTTAAGTTATATATACACCAGTATTATGGGCAAAACTGTATGCAGATGTATACCATGGTGTGTCCATTGAATTTAACAAGTGACTAGATTTAAACATTTCCCTTATCAGATGGGAATGTAGTCATCAATGTTGAGAACTCTCCAGTCTGTCTAAAGTTGCTTGTTTGGTGAAAGTGTTTAAAAGGAATTGCAGTTTAACTAACAGGTAAGTGTTACAGAGGTGAAACCACCTGTGGATATGCCACAAATCTATATAGACATATATAGAATCACGCAGAAAATCACCCTAATGATAAGGAAACATGCTGGCACATCACCCAGCACGCTTCCCAAACATCCCCCAGTACCCTCCGTGCCTCCCTCTATTAGACCATATTCTTACTTTTATGTTTTCCCGCGCTGTATGTAAATGCCGAGCAAGTAGTTACGGTGGGCGGTCCTGGGCGCATCTAGTCACGGTCCTGGGCGGTGGAATAGCTGTAACCACGCCCAGAGGGGCGTGACTGAAAGACCTGCATTCTGCCGACGTCACCCAGGGCTTGCGTTCCACAGTGGCGGAGCACCGATGTCTTCAGGATGCCGCACATGCACAGTGCGTCAGAATCTTCTCCCACGTGCTAAAGACGTCGCCGCGCCCTCTGGGCGTGATTACAGCTATTCCACCGCCCAGGACCGTGACTAGATCCGCCCAGGACCGCCCAGTAACAATACAGTCTAATAGAGGGGGGGCACGGAGGGTACAGGGGGATGTTTGGGAAGCGTGCTGGTTTCCTTATCATTAGGGTGATTTTTTGAGTGGTTGGTTCCCTTTAAGGGCTTAGGTCAACAGGAAGACATTGAATGTACGCAGGCACATTTATAATTGGTCAGCTGAATGACTGTTTGGTAGATTGCATGTGAACTTTGGCAAAGCCTAACATTCATGTGTTGTCTAGGGGGAGGAGTACACTGCAGCCAGACTGCTCTGGCTTATCCCTCCAAAAACAAAAGGGTCAGGAAGTGAAACTATATCACGCCCAATATCATCTGTCAGTGGAAAATTTAGAGGCTCATCTAACACCTTATAATGCTGGCCGAACCCGTTGGCAGAAGCAGGTTTGGCAGACTTTGTATAATGTGTATTTACATTAATGTGACTCTTCAAGCTACAGTCCAAAGAAAGGCTATGTTCATACAACGTCAAAAATTGAGAAAAGGCGCCAATTTCGATTTTAAAAAAGTTAGTTTTTGCTGCGATTTAACTAATTGCAATGGCAATGCATTAAAGTCAATGGGAAGACGGACGTCCAATGCACACAATGCATCGCATAATGGACATTTTTACAGTGGACGTCAAAAAAATGAACATGATCATTATTTTCGGACATCTTTTGCAAACAACGGACTTTTTTTTTAGTTGTTCACTCGCAGTTTTTCTTTTTCCAGCGTTCTTTCTCCGTTTTTACTATTAAATTCAATAGACTTTTTAATTAAGCCACACCCAAAGGCTAATTAGTAACCCAAACTAGAATAATGTGCAAACACCAGTTATTTCACTAAGGGGAGGCCAGACAGCTAAATAACGTCCGTTATTTTAGACTCAAAATGACGGACGTCATTTTAAACGTTGTATGAAAATAGCCAAAAACTGATTAGCAAACTAGTCTGTGTACTGCAGCTGTTAAGGCCCTTTAACATAGGCCAAATATAGCTAACAAGCGCTACTAGGAACGCTCAAATAATCAGTCCGTGTAAAAGAGCCAGCGATTAGCTGATTTGATTTTTTCTTTGCCCGTAAAAATCACTGTTATCAGCCGCAAATTCTTCTGTGTAAACAGGAGATGTGCGTGCAATAATGTACTTGAATTGCCACGGGAAAATTGAAGTATAAATATTTAAACTAATATACAGTTGTGCTTAAACGTTTAAATACCGTTTATTGCCCCTCTAACATCAATGGCAGTTTGAAGTCTTTTGTGGTGGTTGAGGATGAAGCTCTTTATTTTCTCAGATATCAAAGCTGCCCATTCTTTTTGGCAAAAAGCCTCCAGTTCCTGTAAATTCCTGGGCTGTCTTGCATGAACTCCGTGCTTGAGATCTCCCAAGTGGCTCAATGATATTAAGGTCAGGAGAATGAGATGGCCACTCCAGAACCTTCACTTTGTTCTGCTGAAGCCAATGACAGGTCGATCATGACAACCAAAACCATCCAAATGACCCTGATTTTAGCCTGATAACATGCACAGAAGTTGACACAAACTGACACAAACATTTCAGCAATAACTGCCGGGAAAATTGTTTGAGATGCAACAACATCAGCTCAAATATAGGACTCTCTGAAAACTAGCAGTGTGGCTGTTCCAAGAGGCACAATAAGGAGGCACTTAAAGAAAAATGGGCTGCATGGTTGAGTTGCCATAAAAAAGGCATTACTGTGCAAATGCCACAAATTATGTTGCCAACAAACAACAGCACAATTTGGAGTGGTGAGGCCAAAATCTAATTTTTGGCCCAAACCATAAATGTTACACTTGGAGAGGTGTCAACAAGGCCTATGATGAAAGAAACATCATTTCTACTGTAAAGCACTGAGGTTTGGACTGCTGATGTTTTGGGGGATGTGTGGGCTACAAAGGCACAGGAAACTTGGTCAAAGTTGAGGGAAAAATGAATGGAGGATGTCTGCAAATACTGGAAGCAAATTTGCACTCACCAGCTCGGAAGCTGCACATGGGACGTACTTGGACGTTCCAACTTTACCATGATCCAAAACACAAGGCCAGGTTGACCTATCATTGGCTACAGCAGAACAAATTGAAGGTTCTGGAGTGGTCATTTTAGTCTCCTGACCACAATATCATTGAGCCACTCTGGGGAGATCTCCAGCACGCAGTTCATGCAAGACAGCCTGGGTATTCTCAGACGCTGGAGGCTTTTTGTCAAAAAGAATGGACAGCTTTACCATCTGAGAAAATAAAGAGCCTCATCCACAACTACCACAAAAGCCGTCATTGATGTTAGAGGGGGTAATGCACGGTATTAAGAACTGGGGTATATGAACTTGTCATCAGGTTAATATGGATACTTTTGGGTGTCATTATGATGTAAAAAGAGAAAATTCATTAGTGTGACAATAAAGGGCTTCACCTAACCACTAACCATAAGTAGAAAAGGATTTTGTGTTATCATTCATATTCTCTGAAGAAAGGACAAAAAGGCAAAAAGTCTGCTGGGGTATGTAAACTTTTAAACAAAACTGTATATATTGTTTAATATTGTAATGCTTTGCTTGTACTCAAGTCCACGCACTGTAGAAAAATAAGCAGAAGCCAGCATCTTTTGCATGCAATTTTTTTCCCCAGATTTTAGCCATTACTGTTGTAGGCTAATAAAGGTATCACTCCTAAAATACCTTAAATGAAAGTATTTACTGTCATATGGATTTTTCTGGCTAACAGGGTACCATACTATTTTTTTTGTCGAATAGGTGAAATTTGTAGTTATACAGAAAGATGGAGGATATTGTGAGTTTTAAAATTCACTGCATGCCCTTTGTTCTTTAAGTCAAACAGGTTTATAAAATCCCAAACACATTCATTTCCCATATTGTGTGCACTTATCTCCCCTTGGACATGTTGGTGCTATATACAAGGGTATTAATATTATTATTATTATTATTATTATTATTATTACATTTCAGGATTTCTGTTCATCAGATCTACATATCCATCATCAATAAAAACGTGACTCAAACAAATGTTCCTTCTCCTGGACTCCTAGTGGTATAAACCATGTGCATCTAATTTCTAAACTATACAGACACACTGTGTGGACTTTATAGAAGGAAAGATTAAAAGACAATAAAAAATAAATAAACTATGGACATAAAATCTATTCATCCCCAAGCCCCCCCCCCCCACTCACAAAGACAAAACATACATACATTAACATTCAGGAAAACACTGTTAAAGGACTGCATATCGATTGAGAGAGATGCCTCAAACACATAAATGCAAGTGTAGAAAAGATAGTTATTTATAAAGGTCCAGCCAGGTAACAGTTAATTTAAGTCCCTCTAATTTTTGAAGGTTACATGTTGTAGGCTTTATATGATGTTGCTTTGTTAAAGATTGAAGTGTTTATCACCACAATTCTCAGGCAAGAATCCCAGCCCCCACCAGAAGCTTGGTGGGTGGGACCCTTCCCCCACTGTAGTTGCCATGTGAGTTCAGAGAAAATATGGTAACGTTCACTATCTTCAAAAACAAAGCTAGCATGACATGGTATTAAACCAGGGCAATACCATTTCACATAGCAGCCACTGATAATTTATAGCAACATTTTATTTTAACATAACATTTATATTTTTTATAGATCATGGACGGATGTAAAAAAAAAACAAAAACATAAGACATGTTAAGACAGTCACATATTTCATGTACAATACTAGCTCATATTTACTTACTACTATATCATAGTGTGTTTGGAAAAAAAAATAAAAAAAATATACATATATATATACACACACACACACATATACATATACACTTTGCAAAAAAAAAAACAATTCTAGTTCTATAACAAAAATGAACCATTTTTGCTAAATGTTATTTCTAGGAAAAAATAGATTTTTTATGTCTGATTCATCCTGTGATTCACCTTCAACCCTATCTGACTCACTGGAGGGAAGTCACTTGATCAGAACATTGAAAAAGGACTGTTTTCTTTCCTTTCAGCAGTCTAGAGGAAAAAAAAAAGCCCTTTCTGCCAAAGAAACAAAAGCTCGGTATTAGCTGTCCAGGGACATTCATGGGTGGGGTTTGCATGTCAAAAAAGCTGTAATAGGTTGAGGTTAAGCTTAATAGGGCCCCACTTTAACCTCCTGAATGCATCAAAAATGTGAATACTCCATCTACCTCCCCCAACAGGTTTCCTAACACATTAGTGTTCCCAATGATAACCCAACAGAAGTACAAATAGTGATTTTAGAGTCTAGCAGACACATTTTGCAGTACCCTATGTGAACGTATAGGAGTAAAACAGTAGTTTTTACAACTTAGTTGCTGTACTGTGGTTAAGAGGCTTCTTCAGAAAACCAGTGGTCTATACGCCCCTAGTATGATTTCTAACCAACACACTAAATTTCAAAATTTGGCTTTTAAATTCATCTATACTTCTGATGAAAGCTCGGCGCAATTAATAAAAAATAGGATTCAGTTTAAAAAATATGAACATTTAAAAAAAAATCTCATTTGTAACATTTGAAATCTGTGATTTTTCAATAAGCAAATTTATCTATATGTTAAAATAATGCTAAGCAAACCAAAATATAAGTCATGCTTTTCAACCTCCATATAGTAGTAGGCTTGTCCTGTTCTTTCATACACTGATCAAACCTGATTACTAACAGGTTAAAAGGAATGGCTGAACAAACATATAGGTTACTAAAAAACTAGTTTGGGAGAACATATCCCACAAATATATGATAGTTTTGCCAAGGCATCTGTGCTCCTATAACTGCAAACAAAATAAAGGTTAACGAAGACATAAAAATGCCCAAGGAAGTAGTAAGCAATGAACAGCTATGACCCTCAACTTCCCTAGTTTGATCAAGAGAGTCTGCAACCTGAGCCAAAGGGTGCAAATTCCTCCCATTCAAAAGATCTTCAATGGAGTGGGGGAAGGAATGTTAACCCTTGTGCTGCTGAGCACAAACTAACAACAAATTAGTTCATATGACAGAACACATGGCTGTATGGCTATGCTAAGGCATTCTGTGGACTTCTAGATGTTTCTACTGACGCTAAAAAGACCTTAAAGCTTCATAGAAGTCAGCAAGTTATTTACTGTGGATATGGAGAGATTGGTAAATCACAACACTTCAAGTATAAGCTATAATTTATCAATCAATGGCATCCCTTCTGGCACAGGTGAAGAATGGCTTCTACTCCTAGTTAGGCAAAATTAAACTGGCTAGGAAACATATTCATAGAGAAAGACTATTACTTTTTTGATTAGTTAGAAAGAACATCATTGAATAAAATAAATATTTGGTACCACAGGATAAGCTAGACTTCCTCAACAACAGGTATATAACACACAAGGGGGAGCATTGCTTACCATGAAGATTTCAGAACACAAGTCAATGGGGAAATTGTTCAACTGTCTAGAAACATGGCTGATCTGTGTTACTGGCAGCTCTTAAACTAGGCAGACCATGCAACCAGCTTTCTAGCTTTAATAACTTATCAATCCTAAATATCTGCAACTAACATTAAAGAAAGTTCTGATATATATTTAGACACGGTCCACTTGAAAGGCATCATCAAAAAAAAGGTATCTTGTCTACAGCAGACTTGCTTGCAAATACACTCCCATTACTGTGAAACATTTTTCTGTATGGATATTGTGTTCTCATTTACAACATACTGACGTCATTCATTCCACCAGAAAATAGTTTGGGATATCTATTTAACTGGTATTTCTAGCAGCCTAGTAACTCATTTTAAGAGATGCCACTAGCCTGAATTGTCTATTTAAAGTATTTTAAATACACTAGGTAAGTTCATAGAATACTACTAACAGATAAAACAAATTTAAAACAAACAAATCAATGAAAATGGTCAGAAATGATACCATGGTGAATTAAAATTCTGTAAAATAAACAAAACAAGGGCAAATAATCAGTAAAAAAAAAAACATACCACATAAAACATGTAAGTGTGAGTAAGCTTATTCAGTGCATCACAACACACAAACTCCAAATTAAACACATATTATGAGGGCTAATTTAATGAATGAACACTTGTGGTCACTAGTTTCCAGCTAGTAGTTGTTTTGTTTCATTGAATTACAAAAGTTCATATTGAATGAATTAATGAAATTGAATTAAAGGCCACAATATTCCTCTTTAATAGTGGACCTCAATACCTAGTAAGAACTTTCTTGCAGTCTAATAAGTTTACGGTTCTTATAAACAAACTCAGGATTTGAGCAAGCCATGGCACTGGAAGCAAACTGTAATATTACTAAGAACTGATTTTTTTTTTTAAAAAGTAGCAAAATGTGAAATACTTAAACACATTTAACATCATTTTAATAGGAATGTGTTCTCTGTTTAAAACCCATTTCCTAAATTTGGTGGGTAATTATATAGATTACTGAATCGGATAATCATTGGAGTAAATTAACTGTAAGAATTCTTATTCTTTCTAGAATGGAAGTAATTGTTTGCTCATCATGGTAGCAATAGAAGTGCATAGTAGTGACAAAAACTCACATACAACATATATTTAACCCATCCATGAATATAACACTGTATCATGATGCAAAATACAATAAAAAACATTACAATAGGGAACTAAATAAAATTATTCTGATAAAATAAATGGCAGCAATAAACACCAAACAGTGATCAGAAGCCTTATTTCACTTTGGAATATATGTTTAACAGTAGTAACAACCAACAAACTAAAATAAAAACTAATATATACACAGAAGGCACAAAAGAAAGCCATTATGTCATATAAATTTTCTACTGCCTGTATAGGAATATAGGTTGTCTTATCAGTCTATATTATACAATAACATATAGTATACAATAAAAAGCATCAAAACAGTGTATAGGTGCTGCACTTCATAAACGAAAACATGACAGTCTATAATATATCCAAATGATAAGTTTACAACTTATTTTAACTACCCCACACACCAGACCTCTTACATATCTGACAACACTCTATATCACTTCACATTAACCTATTTGGCTATCATTTATTTTAGAATAAGAATGTGACCAATAACCAAAGCTTCCTGTCAAGTGTCTCCATTGCAAGCATTAGACACCCTATATACAGGATATAAGATGTATATGTGTAATGGTTGGTTATTAGTTAAAGATACCAATCTATTTCATAAGCAGTTTTGGAATCAATCCTATCTTGTTTATTCTGTGCTACTAATATATGCATTTAATACAGCCTACACCTATAGGCACGTGCCTATAGGGAAATACATCATAGGGGATGACATTAACATCCATAGCCTTAAAGAATTCCAATACATCTTTCACTTTAGGTAATAAATAGCCTGTATAGCATCATTCTTGATCTGCAATATGATTTCATGCATAGCATGCATGACAATTTATAGTGAGCTGAGTTACATCCCTGTATAAAGACAGAAGTGCCAAGAATAACAGATATACCAGACCTAATGCTAAATAATGTATACATGGCCTCACAAAATGTACATATCTATAAGTAAGCTTATATATTCAGGCAAAAATCTGGACCCCAAAAACAACTATTCACTACTAGATTAACTAGTTCCTAGATGAGCCAGTTATTCCTTGCCCAGTCCAATGCAATAGAACTCACAAAATCTAAATGAACGTCCAAATTCAGTGTCATTCAATCTGTCTATAAATTCAGTTCCACAAATATGTGTGGGCAGGTGTGTAAGTAGTCCTATAATATTTCTCTATATTGCACATCCTCACAATCCCTTTACAGAAGCACGTCAAAGATTGAAAATAAAAAGGGAAACAAAGATACAGTTACAACAATGAGGAAGTTTTGTTTTTCTCTTTTCGTTTATTCATCTATAAAGCAAATTTATGAGATCATAAAAACTATTTAACAACCTTGTGGAGGTTCAAATGAAAAGCGAGCTAAAACACTGATAGCTATCTAGGTAACTAGATATAAAGCAAGAAAAAAAATGGACTGTGTCATATCACATACTGCAGGAAGGACAAGAAGTGGGGGCGGTAAAAAAAAAAAAAAAAAAGGCATTATAGAAAAATAATCTCCCACGCGTTTGATTTCACACTCGACACCTATTTGTTGAAAAAGACAAAGCACTGAGCACCGAGCCTTGGCATAAGCTATCCAGCAAAGAGCAGAGATGTCCCCATGTGACCCATCAAGCTCCATGTCACCAGAGCTTTGTTTCTTTGGGGCTGTATCATGGCCCCAATCAAAGCAATCACAAGAGGATATTGGAACAGTATGGGCAGGACAAGGAGACCTATTGCTCAGTCTCAATCCCTAAATCGTAGGCACAGTTTATATGGTTTGATGCATACAAGAGAACTTGCTGAAAACATAAGTCTAAGGCTATGTAAAAATGATGCCTGTTTTGTAAAATAACGGACGTTATTAGCATAATAACGGACATTATTTGACAAGACAGACGTCATTTTTACATGGTAGGAATATAGCCTATAAGTACATACTTGAAGTCAGCTTGTTCCATGCATATTGATGGCACCTTCTTCTCCAAATGTGATCCAGCTGTCTGTGGAGTACTACGCTTTTCATAAAATGTTGTATTCTGAATCAGTACTCCATAGGTGTAAATAGTTAAAACTAATGTCTACGTCCCTCGTGTTTACGCTTAGAAGACATTGTGGTTTACAAGGCGAACACTACATCTGGAAATACCCATGTGTTGGAGGCTACAGCATCAAACCTTGTCCATGGGCCTGGGAGAAAGTACAAGCCATGTACACAGTCCACACATAAAGCCTACACATGAACTGCCTCTGGCCACATGCTTGCCTGACTTCAATGCCCTTAAAGAGACAGAGTTAGGACTCAAGAGATTTCCTGCTGTTCACAACCAGAGTAAAGGCAACATGGCCCTTTTACAGCTCGGCCATTAAGTTTATTATTATTGACTCCTCATCTTTTGGTGGCACTCGGGACTTTCTTAGATCACACAGTAAGAATCGGGCTTCTTGTTTTTGTCGCTCTCAAAGTAAAATAAAGGTAGTACCCATTTAGCACTGGACTCATTAAGGCGACATATGCCATGAAATGGGGGGGGGGGTATGCAAATTGCTGACTAGTTACCTATAAGAAAGATAGGAGATAAATAGACTTGTAACCCTAGCCAGCCAAGCTACGTTCAAAAAGGTTGCAACTTCCTCTAGCAAATGGTTAAACTACGGTAAGATAGTCACAGGGGCGGCAGTCACCATCCACCTAAGTATTCCTTTATAAAAGTGTCCTCACCACACAGAAAAAGAAGCCAGCAAAGGCAAAACAGATGCCTGACTGGACTGCTTGGTGTATAAAGAGTCAAAGTGGGTGGTTTATCCATCTCCTAGTGGGTGGCTAGCAAGGAGGGGGAGGAAAAGGTTCCACTTACTTGGTGTACAAAAACATCAACTGGGTTCTCCAAGGGACTTCCCTCCCGGCTGGTCATAGAGATGAAACCGAATCCCATTCGCACATTGAACCATTTGCAGTGGCCTGCACCACGCAGGACCTGGATGTCTTCCTCCTCCTCCTCCTCCTGCTCGGGCAGCTTCCCTTGCTCTTCTCTGCCACCTTTACCAGCCCCTCCTGGGGAAAAGAGCACAAACAAACAATGATGCAGAGTGATCCGGGTACCATCATCTCCAGACACCTACCTAGCCTGACCTAACCCCTTAGACGTAGGTGAACGTCCAGTGTGACCAGTGAGGAGGAGGGAGAAGTGAGGTGCGAGGAGTATTGCACAACAACTTGTTATTGCCCATGCACGGAGGGAGCTCATTGTGTATACACCGAGTACAGGTGGAGCATCTGCTCTCAAGCAGCCTCCTCGGACTGTGCAGACAATGGCCCTCGTCCGGTGCCCGGTACCGGCAGGATACTCGCGTGGGTCGGCGCAGCTCCCCTCCCCCTGCTTATACCCCCGGCTCGGCCGACTCCAAAGCAGCGATTGTCTAGCAGCAGATACACAGAAGACGAGAAGGAAATAGTGGGCTATGAACCTTCGGCCATGACGCCGCCTGCTTGACAATCGCCAGATGAGAAGTTTCCTCGGTGATCGGGGTGATCCGCTGCATCAATGTGACATCCTGATCTGGAGCGATCCCAAATTTCGCTCGCATGGTCTAGCGTGCTCTCCCTCCTGTGCTGCTCCCTCCTGCGCTGCTGCGCTCGCTCCCCCTCAGCCCGCACACGTGACTCTGTCAATTACATGCCTCACCACGGAGCCTGGAGGGGCTCAGCCAATGGGCGCCGCGCTTCGCGCCAGCACGGAAATCATTTATGAATGAAGCCTGAACACGCCTGCGACTCTTACACACACACACACACACACGCATATATATACACTGGTGGACGGCAGACACGCGTGAGCACAGGGTGCTCTCTATGACAAGTGTGAGAGTCCACGCATAACCCCCCCTATTACCACTGCTCTATGAACTTTTAACCTCTGCATTGCCAGCAGATAAGGAAGTGAGAGATTGGTTTTAAACGTGGATTTTTTTTTTAGAGGAGGGGGTTAGGGGGGAAGGCGGGTGCGGGATCGGACTTCACAGGTTTGCTCCGCCATCTCTTTCCGGGGGAGGGGATGTGATTAATGACTTCCTAAATACGAGCCCAGTGTTGGGAAGGGAGCAGGGGAGAGGAGGACCCCCCTCCCGGGCATCACACATTCCTCCTGGGGACATGAGGGGGAAAAAGTGGGCGCGCAGGGAGGGAAGGGGACGAGCTGGCCTGACAAGTGTGACAAGTGTATTACTGGCGAGCTGTCACCTAGCAGCTTCTCCATTTTATGGGACACTGGATGACATGTAGGAGCTTCTCCATCTTCTGGGACACTGGATGACATCCAGCAGCTTCTCCATCTTATAGGACACTGGATGACATCCAGCAGCTTCTCCATCTTCTAGGACACTGGATGTCACCTAGCAACTTCTCCATCTTCAGGTACACTGGATGACATCCAGCAGCTTCTCCATCTTATAGGACACTGGATGACATCCAGCAGCTTCTCCATCTTCTAGGACACTGGATGACATGCAGCAACTTCTCGATCTCTGGGACACTGGATGACATCCAGCAGCTTCTCCATCTTCTAGGACACTGGATGACATCCAGCAGCTTCTCCATCTTCTAGGACACTGGATGACATCCAGCAGCTTCTCCATCTTCTGGGACACTGGATGACATCCAGCAGCTTCTCCATCTCTGGGACACTGGATGACATCCAGCAGCTTCTCCATCTTCTAGGACACTGGATGACATCCAGCAGCTTCTCCATCTTCTAGGACACTGGATGACATCCAGCAGCTTCTCCATCTCTGGGACACTGGATGACATCCAGCAGCTTCTCCATCTTCTAGAACACTGGATGTCAGTCACCTAGCAACTTCTCCATCTTCAGGGACACTGGATGACATCTAGGAGCTTCTCCATCTTCAGGGAAACTGGATGACATCTAGAAGCTTCTCCATCTTTAGGGACACTGGATGTCATCTGGCAGCTTCTCCATATTCTAGGACACTGGATGACATCTAGAAGCTTCTCCATCTTCTAGGACACTGGATGTCATCTGGCAGCTTCTCCATATTCTAGGACACTGGATGACATCTAGGAGCTTCTCCATCTTCAGGGACACTGGATGACATCTAGGAGCTTCTCCATCTTCTAGGACACTGGATGTCATCTGGAAGCTTCTCCATATTCTAGAACACTGGTTGACATCCAGCAGCTTCTCCATCTTCTGGGACACTGGATGTCACCTAGCAACTTCTCCATCTCTGGGACACTGGATGACATCTAGGAGCTTCTCCATCTTCTAGGACACTGGATGACATCTAGGAGCTTCTCCATCTCTGGGACACTGGATGACATCTAGGAGCTTCTCCATATTCTAGGACACTGGATGTCACCTAGCAGCTTCTCCATCTTCTGGGACACTAGATGACATCTAGCAGCTTCTCCATATTCTAGGACAGTGGATGACATCTAGCGGCTTCTCCATCTTCTGGGACACTGGATGACATCTAGGAGCTTCTCCATCTCTGGGACACTGGATGACATCTAGGAGCTTCTCCATATTCTAGGACACTGGATGACATCTAGCAGCTTCTCCATATTCTAGGACACTGGATGTCACCTAGCAGCTTCTCCATCTTCTGGGACACTGGATGACATCTGGCATCTTCTCCATCTTCTGGGACACTGGATGACATCTGGCAGCTTCTCCATATTCTAGGACACTGGATGACATCTGGCAGCTTCTCCATCTTCTGTGACACTGGATGACATCTGGCAGCTTCTCCATCTTCTATGACGCCTGATGACATCTAGCAGCTTCTCCATCTTCTGGAATCCAGAAGATGGAGAAGCTGGTAGATGACATCCAGTGTCCCAGAAGATGGAGAAGCTGCTAGATGACATCCAGTGTCCCAGAAGATGGAGAAGCTCCTAGATGACATCCAGTGTTCCAGAAGATGGAGAAGCTGCTAGATGACATCCAGAATCTGGATGTCAGTGAGCTGTCAGTGCCATCTCAGGATAACTAGTCGCGATTATCGGCAGTCTAACGATCGTATCGTACTATGTGTGATATAACACATCGCCACAGACATCGCCTTCCCAGTCCTTCCCATACCAGGGAGCAGGATTCCAGCGATCAGACAAGTGAAGCAGAAGCCTAATCCTGAAATTCCTTCGCAGTCTTGAACCGTAAATTCGCTATAATAGGTCGTGTTGGCCATAGGCGTCCTATATGGAGCTGGCCCCTCCGGTCATGTGGGCGGAGCCTGCCCGTCATGTCACAGTAGCTGGGCTCCCTGCTATGTGTGATGCCAGTCTGCCATCCACCAGCCCCACATTACATTACTGTAGCCCAGACTCCTGTCAGTGATGAGGTGGCACTTGCCTGCTTCTCCTAATACGGCGGGCACGGGCCGGTGCTATAAGGAAGATGTATGCAGTACACTGTGACCACTGCTACAATGTATCTCCATATACAAAGTAATAAGCCGACGTGTCTGCTGCCAACGAGGCAAAACGAAATCTATACAAACGAAATATAAGCGGGCGCAGCGCTGTCTGCGACAATTGTAAGGGAAACCGCCGTATCACGATACCGCGGTATGAGAACGGAACGTCCCTGGCCGGGCACGGGAGGCACGGCATCTGCCGCGCTCGAACGACGGTTTCATGTGAAATTCTGCTGTGCGCTATTTGTCGGGGAATTTCCGCGTGTATTTGTCGCACGCTTGTACACTTTTCCTCTGTAGCCTCCCACCCCCGTTCCTGTCAGGGAATCCTTCATGTCGCCGCCAGTCTTATACAGGCGTGTATATCGTGGAGTCAGGCTCGGGGCCACATGGAGTCTCCTCATTCGTTTCCCGCGTGGACCGTCACCTTGTCCTACGTGAGGGAATGATGCGGTACATGAGGCACCGGGGGCCGTGTGTACACGGTGACCTAACACCGACATACAGTGATGTGACGTCATGGGCAGGTGACAGAAAGCACCGTGGTCTTACAATCGCCATGGTCTGGTCGGTGATGGCGCCGGTAACTACACGGCGCTGCCTCACAACATTGGTTATGAGGCAAAATGGGGAGAACAACAGTTACAAAAGTGATAGTACCGCACACCGCAGCACTTTCCCGCCCGATTACCGGTCGGAGGGCTTCCCCACCAATAGCCGTAGCCGATAGTGACACGCCGCCCGCAGTACTGCACCACTTTCCCGCTCAATTCAATTCAAATTCGCGGTAATTGCCGGCGCCTTGACTTCCCGCGCAGTGATTTCCCGCTAACGGTTTCCTCTCACGCCCTGGTTTATGGCTGTAGGTGCGGTTTAGGAGCGTTTTATTTGTCATGCAATAGATTACAAGTGTACATCAGACAAATGTAATGCATGGTTCTACCATACTACCAACAAGCCTCATCATACACAGGTGAGGGTCACTGGCTCTCCTTACATATAGTCGCAGCGAGGTGATCTAATCCAAACACCTCACAAAGACTCACAGCCCTGATTGCTGCTCTCTCACCATGTACTTATCCAGACTCTGCCTCTCTGCCATCACTGCACCCACCACCTACTCTCTCCCATCACTGCACCCACCACCTACCTGCTCTCTGCCATCACTGCACCCACCACCTACTCTCTGCCATCACTGCACCCACCACCTACCTGCTCTCTGCCATCACTGCACCCACCACCTACTCTCTCCCATCACTGCACTCACCACCTACCTACTCTCTGCCATCACTGCACCCACCACCTACCTGCTCTCTGCCATCACTGCACCCACCACCTACCTGCTCTCTGCCATCACTGCACCCACCACCTACCTGCTCTCTGCCATCACTGCACCCACCACCTACTCTCTGCCATCACTGCACCCACCACCACCTACTCTCTCCCATCACTGCACTCACCACCTACCTGCTCTCTGCCATCACTGCACCCACCACCTACTCTCTCCCATCACTGCACTCACCACCTACCTGCTCTCTGCCATCACTGCACCCACCACCTGCTCTCTGCCATCACTGCACTCACCACCTACCTGCTCTCTGCCATCACTGCACCCACCACCTACTCTCTGCCATCACTGCACCCACCACCACCTACTCTCTCCCATCACTGCACTCACCACCTACCTGCTCTCTGCCATCACTGCACCCACCACCTACTCTCTGCCATCACTGCACCCACCACCTACCTGCTCTCTGCCATCACTGCACCCACCACCTACTCTCTGCCATCACTGCACCCACCACCACCTACTCTCTCCCATCACTGCACTCACCACCTACCTGCTCTCTGCCATCACTGCACCCACCACCTACTCTCTGCCATCACTGCACCCACCACCTACCTGCTCTCTTCCATCACTGCACTTACCACCTACCTGCTCTCTGCCATCACTGCACCCACCACCTACCTGCTCTCTGCCATCACTGCACCCACCACCTACCTGCTCTCTGCCACCACTGCACCCACCACCTACCTGCTCTCTGCCACCACTGCACTCATCACCTACCTGCTCTCTGCCACCACTGCACTAACCACCTACCTGCTCTCTTCCATCACTGCACCCACCACCTACCTGCTCTCTTCCATCACTGCACTCACCACCTACCTGCTCTCTGCCATCACTGCACCCACCACCTACCTGCTCTCTTCCATCACTGCACCCACCACCTACCTGCTCTCTGCCATCACTGCACCCACCACCTACCTGACTCTGTCATCACTGTGCCCACCACCTTCCTCCTCTCTGCCTCCCACCTCCCTCCTCTCTGCCTTTCCCACCACCACCTACCTCCTCTCTGCCACTCCCCCACCTCCTACCTCCTCTCTGCCTCTCCCACCACCTCCTCTCTGCCTCTCCCACCACCATCTACCTCCTCTCTGCCTCTCCCACCACCACCTACCTCCTCTCTGCCTCTCCCCCCACCTCCTCTCTGCCTCTCCCACCACCACCTCCCTCCTCTCTGCCTCTCCCCCACCTCCTCTTTGCCTCTCCCACCACCACCTACCTCCTCTCTGCCTCTCCCATCACTGCCCCTACCACCTACCTGCTTTCTGCCTCTCCCACCACCACCTACCTCCTCTCTGCCAGTGAACATACTATATTGTTCAATGAGAATAGATTTGTAAGTATGTCCATTCACTCTCACCAGAATCCATGATTGATGATATAACATTGGAGCCGGTTTACACAAAATGCCTGAATTACTTCCCACAGACACAGGGATTTCCCTGTTTCCCTATAGTGCAGCAAAAAGCCATCACCACGCAAGACCAATGTAACAGGTCACTCCTTTGCTGACCCACGTGCAAAGATCCAAAGTTCTACACCATGGCACAACATTCATCCTAAATAGTGGATAGTTGTCCCTCTAAATAATATATTAGTATATAGCTTAAGGGTATATTCACACGGGCGGGCTCGCAGCGAGATTCTCTCTGCAAGCCCGGCAGGTCCTGGCAGTTCCCATACACTACATACTTGCTGCGGTCTAACCGACCGCAGCGAGTATGTAATTATACCGCCCTTAACCCCTTCTGCTCCCGCCCGGCTCCCCCGCTGTAAGCATACATTACCTGTCCTTGCTGCACGGGTCCGGCGTCCTGCTCTCCCGTCCGGCCAATTAGTGTGTTGCCCAGCTGCAGCCACTGATTGGCCGGACGGGAGAGCAGGATGCCAGACTCGTACAGCGAGGACAGGTAATGTATGCATACAGCAGGGGAGCCGGGCGGGAGCAGAAGGGGTTAAGGGCGGTATAATTACATACTCGCTGCGGTCGTTTAGACCGCAGCAAGTATGTAGTGTATGGGAACTGCCAGGACCTGCCTGCCCGTGTGAATATACCCTAAAGGAAAAGAAGGGGGAGGGGAGCTGGGGATTGGAGCTGGAGGTCTGCAAGGCCTGAGGGGCAGTTCATACTATAGCTATTCTCTTTTTGGGGTACATTCACACATACCATATCTGCTGCAGATTTCACCCAAAGGATTCTAAGCTGCAGATTTTCTGCTGTGTTCAGTCTTTTGACCTTTTCATGTCCTAGGGCAGGGGTAGGGGACCTTGGCTAAAGCTTTAGCTGTCTGGTGGGCATGATGGGAGTTGTAGTTTTATCAGTCAGGGTCTGAGTGCTCGGACTCCGACCAATCATTTGAACAAGCAGGAAGAAAAGAATGCGGCTGTCCCATCCATAATATGGCTGGGCATAGAGGATCATGTGACCATGCTCCTCCACTGAGCCTGTACATGCCTACTGAGGACACTGAGGGAGGTGTCTGGTCACATGTTCCTCCATGCTCAGCCATTGTACAGACAGGGCTGCAGGATGGTACAGGCAAAGGACTTCTATAGTGAAAATGGGGCACAGCAGGAGGATGTCTATATAAGCTAATAGCACACCATTGGAAATACTGCACTTTTATAAAATCTGTAATAAAGTGGTCATCCTATTTAAAGAGCAGAAATCAATAGTACCGGCAATTTTAAGAAACTTTGTAATTGGGTTTATTAGCAGAAAAAGGCATTTTTATCATGAAAAAGCAGTTTGAAGCTCTCCCCCCTGTATTCATGGTTCTCTTATGGAGAGGGGAGGGGTAGAGGGAGATGAGGCACCAAAACAGGACAACAAAGAGTTAATTTACAGCTACATCACTGGGCTATCTCTTCTGAAGTCAGTACTGACCTCTGAATACCGGCTTTCACACAGGTCCTTTGTAATCCTTTGTTCTCTGCTGCCAACTAATCTTCCTCCTCCCTCCTATCCTCTGATAATGATGGTGAATGAGAGAGAGGAGGGGGGGGGGACCTGGTTAAAGTCTTTTTGAATGCAGATAATGGCATATTTGCCTAATAAACCCAATTACAAAGTTTCTTAAAATCGCCTGAACTATTGATTTCTAAAAAAAAAAAAAAATGACAGTGACACGTTAAGGGCTTGAGTCCACTGGCTGACTGCAGAGTGCTTTAAGCTGGTTATAAGCATATATTATTATATCTATGGATATCTTGGAATTCAGTCTCCAGAACTAGGGATGGTCCGAACCTGCCGAGGTTCGGGTTCGTACAAACCCGAACTCTCGGCAATGATTCCCGCTGTCTGCCCCCTCCGTGGAGAGGGTGGATACAGCGGGAGGACCGCCTGGAAAACTGGGATATAACCATAGTTTTCCAGGCGGTCCTCCCGCTGTATCCATCCGCTGCACGGAGTGGCCAGACAGCGGGAATCTGATGCCGAGCGTTCGGGTTCATACGAACCCGAACCTCGGCAGGTTTGGACTATCCTTATCCAGAACCATTATAGTTCATTCTTTGCAATGCAATGATTTAGGAATGCACGCTAACTTACCACATGATGGATAGAGCATGCCCATTACCCTAAAATGCATTATCCAATCCTATAGGAGGGAGATAAATACATTTATAACCATTTTACTAGTTTTTACTAATAGGTTATACAGGGGTCCCACCTCAGCAAGGAAGGTAAGTACAGACTTCTTTCTTTCTTTACACAGTCTAGGCATTATGGTGAAAAAAACAACATTTTCCTGTACAAGTCATTCACCTTACTATGTGTATACTTGGTAGTTCAGATCCTCGCTGCTTTGGTGTAAGTAAATAGAAGGATTCTACTGTCACAGGCTAAAAACATGTACAACATAATCCTTCTCAGCTGAATCAGTTATCATTGTATCTAGTGTACAAAATAAACATCACATTGATAGATACATTCTACCTAAACTGAGATGTAGCAGCTCTGTGATGCTGTGATATTCAGCTTATTAAACACAGGCTTGCCTGGATACTGCATATTAAGGGTCCTATTACACGGAACAATTTTAAACGATTAAAAACTAACCATAAATGATCGCAAACGAGGTTGTTAACCTAAAATTGTTCTATATATATTACACAGAACGATGGTCGTTAGTTACGATTGTTACTACGATCGTTATTGCGATTGTTACTATGATCGTTTATTTCTTCTGATCCCAGCAAAACAATGAACAATGTGCAATTACACTGAACGATTAGTGAACAAATATGAAACTACAGCGAATGATTAACAATAATTTTAGGTTCAGATCTCAATCAACGACATACGAACGATTTTTCGATCATTGCCTGCAATTACACAGAACTATAGTTTAAATTCGAACAATATAACAATTTTTTGCATGATAATCGTCTTGTGTAATAGGGCCCTTAGGCTCTGTTCACATCTGCATTGATGCATACTTGCAGATCCTCCAGAACAGATTCTGTCACATTTGCAAGACACAAACAATGCAGCACTTAGCACAATCTTCACTAGTAACACAACAGATTCCTCTACAAGTCATTGTAATCTGTTGATATCCATTATTGCTTGGAAATGCTGTCACTTATGATTTGTGGGTGTTCAAACTCTGAGTCCCCATTCAACCTTGAGGATGTAAGGGCACCACTTTAAGTGCTGAATCCCCTTCTAGGTTTTATTTGCAGAGATGGACCTACAGTGACCCATTTGTGCAGGGAGTGCTCTGTAGTTCCTTGCACAGCAGAGCCATAGCCACCTGGACTTCCCTTTGAAGAGGATGCAGCACTAAACTGATGCTATGGCCTCTTCAGTTTTGGGATCAGTAGAGGACCCAGTTTTTAAACATTTAAAGGGGTATTCCAAGATAAAATAACTTGTCTCCTATCCAGAGGATAGGCCACAAGTAAGAGATTGCGGCAGGTTTGATCTTCTTACCGGCGATCTCCATATCGGCCCACGGCTCCTTTGTTCTGCATATAGCCGCGAGAACAGCACATGAGCAGCGGCTCTATTTATTCTATATGGAGGGAGAGAGCTGTGGTGTCGGGAGTAGTGGAGTCGGAGTCTCCAGCTTTTAAAAAAAATCTTAGGACAATTTAGAATTGAGTTTTGATATGAATTTTATAAGTTTTGCTCATGAATATATATTATGAGCAACATTCTAATAGGACACTGGCCCTATTACATAAGGGGGGTTGAGGAAAAGTTGTCAGTCACTATTTGGCAGTTTGTTTTTGAGCTGGAAGAGTCCATTGTGTGGGGGGAGATCTGTGCTGTTCTCTTCCTGGATGCTGGATGACTGTATATGAGCAGCAGTGTAATATGAAGATATCCTGTGTAATATAGAGGAAGAGGAGAAGACATAAGTAGTGTAGCAGTTACCTCTTTCCTCAGTGTAGTGTTTTTCTTCAGTGTTCTATGGCTGCATCTGTGTGTGTGTGTGTGTGCTATGGCTGCAGCTGTGTGTGTGTGTGTGTGTGTGTGTGTGTGTACGTGCTATGGCTGCAGCTGTGTGTGTGTGTGCTATGGCTGCAGCTGTGTGTGTGTTTGTGCTATGGCTGCAGCAGGCTGTGTGTGTGTGTGTTTGTTATGGCGTGCCCCCACAGTGACCCCTTTATATCACTATGGCTGACCTCTATATTACAGGTATCTGGCATTGTTAGCAATGTTTCTGCGTGTATGGTGAATATTGGTTAGAAACAGCAGATTGTCAGCAGGAAAAGACCACCTGCTCCATCTAGTCTAGTTGTGAGTATTTCCACTGCCCCAGGATCATGTAGGACATTAGGGAGAAGCTGCTGAGCCAGTGAGATAAATAACTCCCCTGGTATCTGACTGGCCATTTATGAAGGAACAGGAGTCAGAATCGGGAGTCGGAGTCGGTACTGATAAAATTTCGGAGTCGGAGTTGGTGTCGGAGCTGCGGCTTACCGACTCCACAGCCCTGGTGCACACTATGAAAATCACATGGATAAGTTGCCACGGATTCCACCACTCCCTCCCCCTTGCGCTCCCACTTAAAGTCCAACCCGTCACACAGGCTCCATTCTATGCTCGGGTGGATTCTGTTATCCACTCAAAGAATTAGAATATATATATATACATTTTTTTTTAAATAGGAAATTGAGGGAATATAAGAGGGGTGGGGTGGATAGAGACTATAAATTGCTCTAAATGATGGAAGGCACAATGTATGTTATCATAATGAACATTTGTTACTGGACCAGTGCAGGTTTTAAAGCCCCTTAGAGCCCTTTTTCAGATTTGAAAGCGGAACCTACCTGCATTTCAAACGAACAATTATCGTTTAGATACGAACGATTTAACGATAATCTGAACGATAATCGTCCGGTGGAATAGGGCCCTAAGGGTATGTGCACACTACAGATTTCACACAGATAACGTGTCGCGGATTCCGTGCACACTCCCGCTTGACTTTCCGCCCATCCCATCGACTCCATTCCATCGTCAACCCAAAGAATTGACATTGACCATAACATTACAGCCCCTGGCAAGTAAAGGTGTGTACCACTGATTATCCTGTGACAGTGGCATCTCGCATGGGGTATGATATACTAGACGGCAAGTTAACAATCAGTTTTTGAAGCTGATGCATTGGAAGCAGGATAAAAATGGCACTTTTACAAAGACTAACCTGTGATGGTTAGATGACTGAGTTAGCGTATCTTTAAAACAGCAGGTCATGCAGGGGCAGTATTCACTAATCAGAACCTACCCAACATGATCTAGAGAAGGACAGCCAGTGAATGGATGACAGGGTCAAGGGCACCCTGGGTTCACTGATGCACATGGGGACATGGCTACATACAATGGTTGCATCAGAACTGGATCATGAAGCAAATAAACATGGCCTAATCAGACAAATCCTGCTTTCTTTTACACCATGTGGATGGCCAGTGCTTAACCCACTTAGAGAAATAAATGATCCCAGTATGCAGTGTAGGAAGAAGGCAAGCCAGTAGGGTCAGTTCACGGCTGTTTAGGCAATATTCTGCTAGAAATCATACCAATGCATTTGTTTAGCGCACGTATACTCCTTCATGGCAGTGGCCTCTTTTAGCAGTGTCTTTTAGCTAGTGCCAGGTACCACAAGATACCTTTTAAAGCGACTCTGTACCCACAATCTGACCCCCCCAAACCGCTTGTACCTTCAGATAGCTGCTTTTAATCCAAGATTTGTCCTGTAGTCTGTTCAGCAGGTGATGCAGTTATTGTCATAAAAAACAACTTTTAAACTGGCAGCCCAGTGCCCTTTGCCGTGGCTTAGTTTGTGTATGCATTAGGCTGGCACAACCTCTCCGTCCCTCCTTCCCACCCTCTTCACCATTTTTCCTATTCCTCTGCAGTGAAAACTACACAGGTGCCTTAACGATCCAGGCCATGTGCCGTGCTCACACAGCTGATGAATAGGAGGCAATCTGCCTGGAGCATTCCTAATGATGAGGGCGGAGAGGAGGGACGGAGAGGTTTTGCCAGCCGAATGCATACACAAAAGCCACTGCCAAAGGGCAAGGGGCTGGCAGTTTAAAAGTAGCTTTTTATGACATTAACTGCATCACCTGCCGAACAGACTGTGCTCAGCCAATCGCGGCTGAGCAGCTGATGACGCGGCAGAGGGCGGCCGGCACTAGGGACGGTCGGAGCGGTTCGGCCATCCGTCCGATGATGACATCATTGGCACAAGATGGCGGACGGGGGTTGGCAAGAAGCAGGTATGTATAGAGCACTACACTTCCGGGTCTGGTGTGGGTGGGGGGAAACACGGGGAAGGGGGCGATTTAACCGCACCGTATGCCACAACTACATGCGGACTTAACCGTACTATATTAATTTTAACCGCATTATATGTATTTTAACCTACAAATAATCAAGTCTATATCCTGTATTATACCATGTGCATGAGATTTATATACAGAGATTTTTTTGTAAGCGTGTAGTTACATGTTCATTTGTTTATATGTTTTTATGAATTTTAATTTTGATTTAGATAAAGTGTTATATATACATATTTACTTGTGATTTAATTATACTTCAAGATTTACATTTGTCTCCAAAATAATATTTTAGGGGTATTGCTAGAGAGCCTACTAATTATACATACTAATTAGGTCATTTGGTGCCAGCCAAGTAGTGCACTCGCTATACACCCATTCCATAACTGCACTAGAGGTAGAGTTCTTACACCAGAGTTTTTCCAAACTCCACATTGTGCAACATCTGCACTACAGGTCAGTTTTTGTGTGAATAAATTTCACAGCATGTGGATAAGATTTGTAAAACATCATTCACGTGTTTAGTACTGTAATCTACTGCAGATTTTAGTTGCCCTAATCTGCAGGTAAAATCGAAAGGTTTTCTGCAAATTTAAAATTTTCCCCAATGTAGGAGGTTTTATTTTTGTCAATCTATGTTGGCAAAACAAACAAACATCAGGAAGTGTATGATTATATCTATAAAGCTATAGGCACAATGTTTTTTTTTGCGGCGAGAATATGGTCCTAAATAATGATTGTGCTCTTTATTTACAGCCGTATTTTCACCTAAAAAAAATATTGCGTAAACATAGCCTAAAAGTTTTTTTTAGGAGTGATAGGGTTAGGAAATGGCAAGAAAAACAGTTGATTTGTGCAAATTTATTTGTGTTGCTATTAAAAAAAACAGAGAAAAGTATAGTATAATATAAACAGTTAGGCGTCATGATGTTTATAAGATTGGTTATGCATCTAGTTGCACATCATATTAACAGAATATGTAACCTGAAAGCCACATATCTTTATATTACTTTCAGTTGTCAGCAGCTGTTCTGTAACAATTTGAAGGTAAGATTTTTTTTGTTGCTTACACTGTAGGTCACGTCAGTAGTGTGTTCAAGGCAAGTGATGTTGCTGACAATAAATGAAGTTTGATTGTTTTAGCTATTCAGATGGAAGTGATCAATAAAATGTGTGTGGACTTCAAATGTGATGTGACTACCAAGTGCAGTTGTCATCTTCGTGATCATCCAGGTTTTGGAGCATGTTTTATTATAGTCTGTGATGTATTTTAGGATGAAATAAGACTATTCTAGTCTTGCAAATGTTTCAAAATAAAATATAAGAATGCATGAAGGCAAATATTTAGAGATATAATTAATTGTATTACTATCCTAGTAACATTTAGAGCTTTAAAATAATTGTTTCAGCTTAATGCAATATGTAACCATTACAGTATTTTATTTCAGACCCCTAATGCATAAGTTTGCCTTAGCAGAAAGAAAAAAAAACTAAACCTTTTAGTAATAACACTTTTAAGCTATGTTCACACAGAGTAAAAAAAAAAAAAAAAAGAAAGAAAAGGCGTCGACTTTTTCTATTTAAAATGAAGTCAGTTATTACCGCATTTTAATTTACTGCAAAGCATTGATGTCCATGGAAAGACGGACGTCCGGTGCACACCCTATATCAAATAACAGACGTTGTCTGCGTGGACGTCAAAATAATGATCATGTCAACTATTTTTAGGCGTCTTTTGCAAACAACAGACGTTAAATTTTAGTTGTTCACATAGTTTTTTTTTTCACCGTCCTTACTATATTCAATGGACTTTTCAATTAAAGACTCACCCAAAGACCTATCAGTCCACCCAAACTAGAATAATGTACCAACAGCCGTTATTGCACTGACAGGTGGCCAATCAGTTAAATGATGGACATCATTTAAAAAAAGATTTTAATGGACAAAAAACCTTGTGGGAACATAGCCTATCCGTGTTAACACAAAATCCCACACTAATATGTCACTAAGAATGGTTTACCTATAAAAATAAATGATAAAAAAAAAAAAACATACAGAAGACTTCCGGAAATGATTACTTTATGGGTATGTTCACAGAACTTTTTTGTAAAATAGAAGTTGAAAATATGTCCGTATTATGATAACTACAGCTGTAAATAAAGATCATGATCATTAGTTACGGCCATAATTATCAACATACAGCTATGTATTAAAATAGAGGTCAGATATTGTGGATTTATAGATGAACTCATGCAGACTTTGTTTGGATTTATTTTGTAGAAAACATAAATATGTAAAGAAAAGAAAAAATTAGCTTGCCAGGTAAGAGAAGTATGAAAATAAGCATGGTGTGTAATTTCTTTTCATACTATATCTTTATTGCTATAGAATGTAACACATTACTGTATGATACTTGTTTCCATTTTTTGTTACAATAGAAAATTGTAAATTTAACAAGGTATGATTTTGTATAGTCTAGAGGAAAGAAAGGAAAGGGGGACATGATCGAACCCTTTAAATATAGACTAAATAAGGTTCAAGAGGGAAGTGTTTAAAAAAAATAAAAACTAAACTCAAGAACTATGGGACACAGTGAGAGGCTAGTTGGGGGAAAGATCAAAAGTAAAATGAGAAAATATTACTTTACTGAAAGAGTAGTAGATGCTTGGAACAAACTTACAGCAGATGTGGTTGATAAATCTACAAGTTCTACAACAGAATGTAAACCTGCCTGGGATAAACATATATCTATCCTAATATAATAAGAAGGGAAACACTAAAACAGCGGACTAGATGGACACAGTGGTCTTTTCTGCCAACAATCTTCTATGTTTGTGAAGATCCAAGTTTTGAAGCAAGTAAGATTATGTATGAAGAAAAATAGATTACACCTTGACTAGATACAGAACTTTTTACTATTTAACTGTTAATTTGAGATCAACCCTTTGCTTGTCTGCAAAAACAAAACAAAAGGAAGCACCAGAAACTGCTTGTATGAATCCCACATAACACTAGGGTCTCCTATTGAAAACCCATTCATTCCTATCATAACAAACAAAAAGACCACTATGGCAAGTTTTATTTGGCTTGACTGATACCAGAAGATTAGGAATTAACTGAATTGAAGATATTGATTGTTGAGTACTGAAAAAGTAATACAACATCTAAATTACAGGCACTGATTATCTTCAGATACAACTATAAATGATCAGATATAGGCTGGGTTCACACTATGTATATTTGAGGCTGTATTTGTGAGGCTGTATAGCAACCAAAACCAGGAGTGAATTGAAAGCACAGAAAGGCTCTGTTCACATAATGTTGTAATTGAGTGGATGGCCATCATTTAATGGCAAATATTTGCTGTTATTTTAAAACAACGGCTGTGGTATTGAAATAATGGCCGTTATTTACTGTTATATGGCGGCCATCCACTCAATTTCAACATTGTGTGAACAGATCCTTTCTGTGTTTTCAATCCACTCCTGGTTTTGGTTGCTATGAGGACCTGACATGAGGACCAAATACAGCCTCAAATATACATAGTGTGAACCCAGCTTGTCAAAGTGTCAGAACATAAAAACACACCATTATAATATGATGGTCCTATAAAAAACAGATATGTAGAGCAAACCATGTGGATATAGATTAGTATGTCTGAGTAGTCGAGCTAAATCACTTGTAGCCTATGCAAGTATTAATGGCAAAATAATAATAAACCAGAACACTGTGCAGCAAATTTATTGTTTGCTTCTTGAAAATGTTATGTTTAAATGATTTGACATTTACTCTTTCACTTAAACAACATTAGGGCAATCTTCATAATACTGCCCATTGGGGGTTCGTTGAACTGCTTTGAAAATCAATATTAACCCCCAAGGCACCATAACTTACAGGGTACATCAGGGTACTGTAAGGGAGTGTAGAGAGCCCTCTATCAGGCTGCTCTGAGGAGCTGGGGCCCGTCGCTAATAGCCATCAATGAGCGATCGTCTGTGCCCACTATTTAACCATATAGGTGCTGCTGTCAAAACTGACATATGCATTCAAATGGCCCTAGCATACCTGCACTGGTGTCCCTGTGGCCGGATCGGCTTCCCACAGCAAGATTGCGGGGAGACGATCTGATGTCAGTGCAGCCCGAGGTCTCCCAGGCTGCCTGACATCAGCAATTGCTTCAGCTTGTCTGTAGCATGCTGAAGCAATCAAGCCCTGATATAAAAGATCAATGCAGTACATATGTGATAAGTTAATAGTTTGAGCGATTCTTCACTCAGCGATACCTAAAATTTAATATTATTTTTTTGGTTCCAAAAAAAATAGAAAGTGCTATTACAAAATACAATTGGCATCACAAAGAAAAGACCTCATATGGGTCTGTAGATTTAAAAAATTAAACAGCTATGGCTTTTTAAACGCCCGGAGGAAAACACAAAAGTGCAAACATGAAAATTGTCTTGGTCACTAAGGTGTTAAAGGGGTTGTCCAAGTTAGAAAAAAAAAGTGCCACAACTTTCCTCAGGTTGTGCGTGGTACTACTATTAGTCTCACCTAACCTCAGAGATTACCCCGTGCAGTAGGAATGTATATATACGTTCCTGTAACTGACTGTGTTACTGATGAGAGCGGGAGCGCTGCAGGAATAGCAATCCCGCTCTCATCTGTGTTCGGGGCCGCAGGTAATGAGAGTCAGCTGCGATCCCGCAGCCGACTCTCATTAATCCCTTTAACGCCGTGATCTACAGCGATCACGGCGTTTAAGGTACTGAGTGACAGATCAAGCATCTGTCACTGAGTGATCAGGACCCCCACAGCCGTGCTGCGGGGGTCCCGATCGCATGTGCCAACAGGCGGGAGTAAGCTCCTTACCTCCGTCCTGTCACACTCGCGATCTATGTATAGAGTCTGCTCTATAGATAGCATAGATCAGTATATGCTTTCTAATGATTGCATATATTACAGTGTTAGGCTATGTTCACACTGTATGTTTCCGGCCGTAGTGCGAACCGCAAAAATACGCACGTAGTTTTGAGGTTGATGCGTTCGCTTGAAAGTATACGATATACGCCCGCACAATGCACACTACGTATGAGCTTATGGCCGGATCGTATACAGCGCCGTGAAAAATAAACAAGACCATTGTTTGAGGACGGAAATGTTGAAACCGTACGAAGTACTTATTTCAGCCAAATTGAACTTGATTTTTCGATCCAAAAGGTTCTGTGTGGTTTACAGGGCTGGGCGAAGATTTCCAAGTAAATGACCTGCCTCAGATCGCTTCGAAACAAGCTAGGGAAGCATGTTTGGCGTATGTTTGCGGTTCATAGGCATCCGGCCGCATGTCTATTTTTCCCACGCCTGTAGTTTCAGCCGCACATGTACGGCGGCGTATGAAATGCTGCCGGACTCATACGCAGTGTGAACATAGCCTTAAAAGTGTTTTAAAAAAAAAAGTGTAATAAAAAAGTTTTTAAAAGTATTAAAAACCCTTATAAACACCCTCCAAATAAAAATTTAAAATACCCCCTTGCCCATTATAAAAATATAAATAAATGATTAAACATATTACATATCGTAGCGTGCGGAATTGTCTGATCTATTAAAATATAACATTATTGTTCCCGCAAGGTGAACGGCGTAAACGGAAACAAAACAAAAAAAACTCACTAGGATTGCTGATTTTATAAAATTTTTCTGTTACACCAATATGATATTTATAAAAACTAAAGCTCATGGTGCAAAAAATGACTCCCCAACCAGCCCTGTAGGGGGGAAAATAAAAGCGCCATGGGTCTTAGAAAGCAGGGAGGAACATTGCATTAATTTGACCCGGACTTTTGTGCATCAAAGGGCTCTGTCTTGAAGGGGTTAAATGACGGCCATCCACTCAATTTTAACAGTGTGTCAACATAGCCTCCCGATTTTGGTTGCAAAATACTGAGCAAAAATACTGTGTGGAAACATAGCCTTAGGCTATGTTCACACACACTAAAATATGGCTGTAATTTTGAGGTGAAAATACAGCTGTATTTTCAATGTAATAATGCACTCCATTGAAGTCAATGGTAAATTGGACAGCAGTGCACACACACCATATAAAATAACAACTGTAATTTAAAACAGCCCACGCACAAAAATACTTCTTTTAGCCTATACTGAACATATGAACATTTTTATAGAAAATATGTGTATAGAAGAAGTAAGCAAGAAAGTGAAGAAAGTTATATATGAACAAAGCAGCAAATAGAGAATAAAAGGAGACAGGGTACTAGTGGTAGAAGGTCTCCCAGCAGAAAAGAAGAAAGCTTTCTGCATACCCTAAAGAGGATCAATCTGCATTATAAGCATGTGATACAATGACTTCCCTCTTTTTCCTATCAGTCTCAGAAAGAAAGGTTTTTTTAACAACTTGTATTTTGACCATAATTTTTTAGTGTGAATAAGCCCAAAATCATATGAATGTTTTTCAAACAAACTAGATGTCTAATCTATACAGATGATCAACTGATAAAAAGCTATTAAGGATGCTAAAAAAAGAATATGTAATGTCTTCTATTAAAATTCAGTAAGGTATAATAATGTTTATAGGTAATAAAGCAAACCAAACATTTAAATGAGCTAACCTGGATCCTTAGGTGACTTCTTGAAGGGTTTGATCATCTTCTACCGAACCTAGAATTCAAAGAGTTTGTTAATCCCATGATAGTTCTGTTGTCATCACGTCTAACATATTAGAAACCATAAGAGTCTTGGTTATTGTGAACCTGTGACGTTTAAATTGTGTTCTCTGGTTAATTTACAGTGCCCCCAAATAGAGTCGTTTCAAAGCTATAAGGTGATCCCCGTTACTTGGTAGGATCCCCTATTACAATTGGGGCAGTATAAGTCCTGTTATTCTATTGAACACAATGGATGGTATCAGGTAAGAATACATCAAATTTCCCGCACAATAGAATGTGTTCTTTCCATGTATTAATATTTGATGGCAAAAAGTAACCAGAGGACAAGTTATTATTCCCCTACAGTGCTTATTCTACACAAAGCGGTCAATAGGAGAAAGGCACTGTGTAAACATGGACCCTTGATCATCAGGTTAATTAGATTTTTTGCTTAGGGGACACTTAGGTCTGGCCATTGATTGGTCTCTGCTCGAATTTCCAATCAATTATTGTCAGCAAACGTAGATTCAGAATGATGCAGATACGTTTGAAGTATTGATCCATTTTGATCAATCGTCTACACTACAATCTGTCATCAATAAAGTGCCAACAACTTAATCGTTATATTGACGTTTTGTGTTTAGAAGCTACTTGAAGGAATGGGTGGGGACTATCTAAGCTTTAATGAACCTTCTTTACAAAAGAAATTATCTATTCACTATTTCCATAGCGGTAAACATATCAATATTAATATTTAGATACAACTTTTTAGGCATTCTATGGCAAGGCTATTAAATTAGAAAGTATATTCCAAGAGTAGTTTTTGACGTGTACTTCCAACTTATGCTGCAAAGTGTGAACAGAGCCAAAGAGCTCAATACATGCGTGGGACACATTGTTTAGACAGGACACACTGTAGCAAAACATACTTAAATGAACTATAAGGTATGTATGGTTTTTCAGCTTCTTGGTATGAGTAAAGAATTATTATGTTCACTGGCAGCAAGGGGAAATCTTGAATTAAACCTTATTTACAGAAAACTGGACAAAACCTTTACAGCTTGTCTATTCATGCTGCCCAACCAATGTTGGGGAACAACTGGTGGATAATGCCTAAAGGGCACTTCACCTATGATCTGGCTTATTTCTCTCTGAACTGCCATGGCTGTTTGTAATATGAGAGCCTGACAATATTTCATGCTGCCTGTGGTTTGGGCAGTATAAATTTCCTGACAGACTCCCTCCAAGTGTTCCTTGAAATAATGATGTACAATATTAGAAATTTTCTATAGTGGGACAGTAGGCCTATTGTAAAGAAAATAAAGTTGTTGGAGTGAGAAGGAACTACGCCGTGTAGTCTAAAGCTGCCCATAATGTAATGTGTTAGGGTATGTTGTCTGTCCCCTATAGCCAAGATGTGAAAACAAATTAGTATGCCAGACATGTCTAGTCCTTTGTAGTCTGCAGAAGGCAAGCAAGTTTTAATATACAAGATGAAATATAACCTACAATTGAAATGCAATAGGATGTGTACCTGGTTCTGTATAATCAGTTATTATTCTGCTGTACAATCACTTTTTGCATTGTTTTTTTTACACCAATATCAATCAACCAAGAGATCATAGTTATCTTATAGTTATAAACAGATGCTATGGAGTAAACTATAGTCTATAGGTCTAATTTAGCATTTTCACCCATCTATTATATATACAAATACAGCAGAAAGGTGTCATTGTGGGACAACCCAATATATGACTTTCTGTTGGCAACTATCCATTCCCTCTGCAATTTTGCAATTTATCCACATGCAACAAAGTGTTAGTTAAAGACTTCATGGTCCAAACAATACATGTTTGTAATGGGTTAAAGAGACTTTATTTATTTACTTTTTTTTTTTTATACGGGAGTTGTGAATATGAGTACTCCCAAATATTGGGACATTATCACTTATATGCAGGGACATTTGGGCATTTTACCTTAATCTTCAGCCACGTTTTATCCTTACAAACACCTTCAATGGACTACAGCAAGGAGGAAATGCTAAGATACAAGTAGTCATGTGCCTTTAATAAACATGTACTAAGCAACTAGTTACTTTCTTGACTATGTGAACTGAGAACAGTGCCTATAAGTAAAGAACAGTGCCTTTTAATTGTATGATAATTGTTGGACTGAAAGCTGCTATAAACTGCTACTTATAATCTATATTGGGTGAGGTCACTTTGACATTTGAGAAATGAGTCTCTTAAGTATTAGCTGTGTAAAATTACACATTGAAATCTACACTCCACTTGGAGCCTTGGATTGAAATTGTCCATGCTTACTGAGTACAGGTTTTAAATAGGCTTCTGATTACAGACTCATAAAAAGGAAGATATGTGTAAGCGATAGGCAATGGAGAGGTTAGTAGAAGCGGATATCTGTTTTTGTTTTTTTAATACAATGAACTCGTTTTTGCCAGCATGGCTTTGAAGTGGAGCCTTGAGCACTATCTCCAATGTGATTCTATCATTTAATTCATTATTTGTACAATCAGTTATCAAAAACTTTACATACAGACCTCACACTGTCTTGTACATTCATTTTTCAACACATTTTACAACTATTTGTGAGGAACAAATTGCAAACATACTTTTATTATATTATTTTTTTCTTTCAAGTTTCAATTTATTACAAAAAATATGTATGTCATGCGTAATTTTATAATGAAGTATTAGTTTTATAAGCAAATCGTATTGGTGTCTTTTCATATTATAGCAAATATAAATTCAGTCATAGGATTCATATTATATCCTTTTCTCCCCCCCCCCCCTAATTCTGGATATACCACTGCATGCTATTTACTTGAGTGAGAGAATACTAATTTCCTGTTAGCTAAAATGAACAGTGGCCTGTTAGAAGAAAAAAGGGTTTTTATATATTGATTAAAATATATCTCACAAAACAAAAAATGTAAGCAGCTGTTTGAAGAAAATATATACAGCATGATATTGGTTATGTTGCTTACATATGCGAATGAGAGATAGTAATGGTGCGTTTACACAGAGAGATTAGCTGACAGATTATCTGCCAAAGATTTGAAGCCAAAGCAAGAAATGGATATGAAAAGAGGAGAAATCTCAGGCTTTCCTTTATTACCTGATCTCTGTCTATAGTCTGTTCCTGGCTTTGGCTTCAAATTTTTGGGCAGATAATCTGTTAGATAATCTTTCTGTGTAAATGGACCCTAAGACGGTTAAGTCATTAAAAATGCAAATACAGAGTTTACAAATGTGGTTTGTACACAAGAGTCACACACCTTATCAGCACAATATTGTTTACTAGCTTTTTTTTCCCAATACGATTCAAATACATTAAAAAAGGAGCAGAATAAATTCTTGAAATTGTATTTTTAATTTAACGCTATGAAGTATGTCACAGAACATATAAAGAAGCTAAAGATGTAATTAAAATAGTTTCTTTATTAAAATAATTGCATGTTATGGGTAAAATTTAAAATCTATCTATCTATCTATCTATCTATCTATCTATCTATCTATCTATCCATCTTTCTGTTTATATCTATCTTTTAAAAGCAAATTATGACTATAACTTGCTCTTTTATTTAATTTTAGTCATCTGTAGTCATTTTATGCTCTACAAGTAGTATAACATTTTTCTTTTTTAGACGTGTGTATTTTTAGAGGGGTATGACATTATGGCTTGAGGGAACACTAAACCTAGAAATGACTTATAAAAGTAAACAAAAAAAAATCATATCCCGTAAAGTTACAGTGAAAGAATGGCTATTTGAATACTTTTTAACATAACATACAAAACAAAAAGACATCAAAGAAATACTGACAATTCATTGGTGGTAAAGGGCATCTTCATGATTCAAAAAAGTGATTTTTATATACCTCAACCAGTTTTTTTACACTATCTAGTGTTGAAGAGAAAATATTCATAAACAAATCACAATTAAACATTAGATTAAAGACATATAAATGACTGTTTTCTTTATATTATCAATTAAGTTTAACTAAAAATGTATTAGTTATCACCATTTAAATGATTTAAGATTGATCAAGTTGTTAAAAATACTACAATAAAGCATAATAATTCAATATAAAGCATAGAATAAACCTCCAATTACAGATAGGTTATTTATTTAAACTAGATACAGATTGTATTGTTGTTATTTGTATTATTGCTACACAACATTTCTGTTCATTTACAATATTGTGTACAAGTTTGGGCACAAGTTATTTCAAGGTTATAAACAATAATTTGATTCAATATCAAATATTGTAGCAGAATATCTTAAAAAAAAAAAGATTAAAAAGCAATTGGTTCAGTTTACTCATTTTAATTTATATTAGTATATTCAATTAGTAATAATTTTACTTGTATTATTTAACCATTTTGTTTATGTTTTGTAATTATATGAACCGCTGTATTTTGTTGTTTACTGTTTAGCATATCATTTTTTTTTCTTTTACTACCAATAGTTGCACAATAGTTCCCCTCCAGAAAGAAGAAATGTATTTCTCTAGTGCCACCTATTGGTAGATACCCTGTAAGCCAATGTCCGACTTGTAATAGAACATTGCCTAAGTCTTTGCAAGGAGATACAGTTCCCTCCAACAACTTTTAGTGGTTCATATCAGAGTTTCTTCTTGTATTACTTTTTTACTAGTTGCCCTTATATGCTGCCTCTCCCCGCACAATGTGAGTATTTTACTTCACGCTGTAACAAAACATAATTCTTGTTTCATAACTTAAACTGGTGTTAGCTGGAGCGCAAAAATACATGATCTGTTGTTCCAAGGGTTACAGATTTATAGATAGATATATGTGTAATTATATATATATATATATATATATATATATATATATATATAAAATTATTATTATTATTATTATTATTAATCTTTCAGGAAGAGTATTTATCAGGTAACGTGTCTGACGTAAAATTAATAATTTCCCTTTATATTAGTATTTTTTTTAATATATATAATATATTAACTATATTAGTTTTTATTTTTAATAATAATAGGTAGGTAGGTTTCCAATGTCTAGAAGACAACCTTATTTTCATCGGAGATCAAATCAAATTTTCTTGTACCCTTATCAACAATTTTTAATCTGGACCCTGTACAATAAAATCCCTAATTTGACAGCACTGGCACAAAGTATTCACAAGATATTGGATTGTAGTAATACATCTGACATTTATATATTAGAAATTACAAATATAATACCTGGCAAACCATAAAGCTTTGTCAATCTATACACAAATGTGACGGATATAAGCAGGTCTAACAAGTATGTTTACATTTGCCTTCAACATTAAAGCCTAAAAGGGTCATCCTTCAAACTTAAAACTATGAACCATTCAATAAGGAGACCTTTCCCACACAGGATGACAAGGTGCACACTGTTACTCATTTCCTTGAGTTTGTTCACCCATCAGGTTTTTAATTGCAATTTTTTTTATTAAAATAGGACAAGCCACACAGTCTTTCCTTCATGTATAACCTATGTCTGCATTTGTATTCCATAATTGCAATAAAAAGCTGAACATGTGAACACACCCTTACATACACAGTGTTGGTTAAATTACTACTCGTAAACAACAACACAACCATGTTACGTAAGGACTGTGTGTGTCATCAAGCTTTTCTTACATGTGTTCTTACCTATATTTTTGCATACATAATTGAATAATGGGAATGTGCTACTCTTTATAATTGAGCTCTTTGTTCATTCAGAATAAAAACGGAAATGATGGCCTGAAAATGAGATCTATGAGCTAAAGGCTGGTTAGTCACCTCTAACCCCCTAATTTGATGATGCTGGTGATGTGGTTTAGCAGTAGTTCATTGACTATAGGCCTGCTTTCTAATACTCAGCTCACTGGAGATATAGTAAAAAAAAACATAGACATATACCTTATATATAGCACAATACGTTATAAGTATTTCTAGCATTGTATCATTGTCTGTATAGTGCTGATAGCAGTTGTATTTTATTTCGGAGTAGGTCTTTATTAGTATATAGTATAGGTTGTGATGATGAATGGACACAGCTTTTAAATATAAGACTGTCCTGTATTTTATAGCCCTGCCCCCAACAAGAAGCCAACAGTAATGAACGATCAATTCAGATTGATGAAGCCACAATAGTTCCATTCAGTTGTCAAGCAGCACAGTTCTAACCTGATCACTGCATGATGGAAGGGGAAAGAGATACGGAAGCTCAGAGTATCAATAGACGCAGCTATAGAAACCGGAGGCGACATGAGCCGAGAGTGTTATGAGCGCAACACACAGCTGCGGGCAACTAGAAAACACTTACTGGCTGGAGGACAAGCGCTGCGAGTTCTACCACATCTCAGGGAGAAGAGGGGGGTGCGCTGCCACAGTGCGCATGTGTCTCAGCCACATCTTCCTTTTCTTAGGGGGAGTAAGGATGACTGTGTCCCCAGCCAGTGCATGGAATGGACAGGGCAGCAGGAGAGCAGTGCATGTGTTATCACAATGTGCAGCTTAAGGGGGGATGGTGGTGGCTGAGTAATAAGAAAGGCGAGAGCTAAAGAAAACAACAACAACAAAGAGTCCAGGGAGGAAAACATTGTCCTTAGAGGGGGTCGCTGCCAATCAGCACCCGGGGGGAGGAGAACTTGTCTATAAGACCCTGCTCTTCACAGCACTGATGGGGGTTGTAGGCGTATTACATCTAAGCATTCTGAAACAGGATTTCTGGTTGGAATGTAATTTTAACGTGTTCGAAATTAGTTATAATAGACAGCTTCCAGGCAATTAACACCATACACAAGGGTTATAATACCAGTTTTCTGTCATCTTCGCTAACCATTTGTGGCCCCTTAGTGCTCTCTCTCTCTCTCTCTCTCTCTCTCTCTCTCTATATATATATATATATGTTACTTCTGCAGGTAAACACTTTAGCAAGATCTATACAGGTCAGGAAAATCCGTCACACTACCTGTATTTAAGAATAGACATACATGAAGATAAATTATCTAGGACTGTAGCTTATAACGCGTGTTCCCGTGTATCTGTTTCATCATAGAAATCTACACCCAGTCGGTGGTTTTCCTTATGCTAGTCACATCCATATGTAAATGAGAGGTAGAGTGCAGATTCAGTAAGGTTGATGGCCTTTGACACTGTGGCTAGGATAGAGAGTATAGAAAAGCTAATTAAACCCCAGCATTTCTGCTGTTAGCATATAGCCATACAGACACCTCCTTATCTCTCAATAAAATACATCTGATTGGTTTAATGTAGGTTTCAGGCTTTTTTATGTGCAGAGAATCATTTACGGACCTTGAACTATGGTTACACATCAAATTTCAGCAAATGTAGTCTTAGCAGCATTATGATGGTTTCAGCAGTATCACTTTATTGCAATATTGACAGTTCTATGGAACATTATTGCTTTACTTTGTTCCAGATGTGTCATTTAGTTAGTATTTGAGAAGATTGCCACATGGTATGCTTAGATGGCTAATGTAACATTGCGTGACAACCATGCGTGTAATGTACAGGCACAACTAAACATCTTCTACTTGTGCTTAAATGGTTGCAATCTTTTGAACAGCAAATCTACAATGGTCAACAATTGGTCCCTGCTCTCTCTACACAAATTGGTAGCAAAAAGGAGGATTTAATAATAAAATATACAGTAATAAGAAATAGATACAGTATTGGCAGGTGTCCACATGGTTTTCTGTATAACATTCCCGGGATCCTAATGCCGGTTTGACACATGGCAGGTTTTTGGAAAATTGCCACTGCAGTTTTTGTGCCAAAGCCAGAAGTGAATTCAGATGGGATGGAAAATACAAAGGGAGGACTTGTACATCTCTTTTCTGTTGGATCCACTTCTGGTTTTGGCACAAAAACTGCAGTGGCTGTTTTTTATGTGTGTCATGTCTAAGACCAGCATAAAAGACAAATCTGCTTAGCAACGATATTTGTTGGCAAGGAAAGAAATTTATTTAGAGGGCTTTTACAAAAGGGATTTTCCAGAAGGGGAGGATGGGACAAAAACATGGGCAACATGTGGTTTGTTGCCTGCTTGCAAATTGGCTGGTGGGAGGGAGGGGGTTATTGTGGGGTTCACATTCCCCATGTGAGGCATTTGAACCCCCTCTGCCCACCTACTTAGCAAGCCTAGGGCTAGACCACCCCAAAAAATTTTTTAATTTTCTTTTCAATAGTTTTTACTAAGAGTTTTTTCAAGAAGTTTTTGCAACAGTACAATTCTGTGTACATCAAAACAAATAAAAGCAAAAGTGCATGCTTTAGATCAGCGTTTCCCAACCGGGGTGCCACGGCACACTGGTGTGCCTTGAGAACCCACCAGGGGTGCCACGGGATCCCGGTGGGAAATGCAACACTGTCCCTTTAATATCCCTAGAAGCTGCGGCCGCGCAGCTTCTAGGGATATGCCGATCGGTTTGATGTTCAGTCCCCGCGGCTCACAGGATGGAGCCTGAAGAGGAGGGAGAACTGCTGCCTGCAGCCACACAGCGTGGATTAGGTGAGTATGATGTTTTGTTTTTTGTTTTTTAATTATTGGTGCATATTGGTATACTGCAGGGGGCATTATAAATATATGGGGGCATACTGCAGGGGGCATTATTAATATATGGGGGCATACTGCAGGGGGCATTATTAATATATGGGTGCATACTGCAGAGGGCATTATTAATATATGGGGGCATACTGCAGGGGGCATTAATATATGGGGGCATACTGCAGAGGGCATAAATATATGGGGGCATACTGCAGGGGGCATTATTATTATATGGAGGCATACTGCAGGGGGCATTAATATATGGGGGCATACTGCAGGGGGCATTATTATTATATGGGGGCATACTGCAGGGGGCATTAATATATGGGGGCATACTGCAGGGGGCATTATTATATGGAGGCATACTGCAGGGGGCATTAATATATGGGGGCATACTGTAGGGGGCATTATTAATATATGGGGGCATACTGCAGGGGGCATTATATGGGGGCATACTGCAGGGGCATTAATATATGGGGGCATACTGCAGAGGGCATAAATATATGGGGGCATACTGCAGGGGGCATTATTATTATATGGAGGCATACTGCAGGGGGCATTAATATATGGGGGCATACTGCAGGGGGCATTATTATTATATGGGGGCATACTGCAGGGGGCATTAATATATGGGGGCATACTGCAGGGGGCATTATTATTATATGGGGGCATACTGCAGGGGGCATTAATATATGGGGGCATACTGCAGGGGGCATTATTAATATATGGGGCATTATTATTACATGGGGGCATACTGCAGGTGGCATTATTATTATATGGGGGCATACTGCAAGTGGCATTATTACTGTATGAGGGCAAAGCAGGGGGCACTTGTAATCTGGCCTCATGGCCATAGTACTTCTCATTGTACCCCTTTATATTGCAGTATATGAGCCACATAATTATCAGCACCATACACAGTATATGGTGCTGATAATTATGTGTTCATATACGTGGGACTGTATGTATGAGTTTACATGGGACTGTATATATATATATATATATATATATATATATGGGAATACATGGGACTGTATGTATGAAGTTACATGGGATTGTATATATGAGGGGGTTATCCTTTTTTATTTCACTTTTTTAAAATAAATAATTTATTGAAAGGACCCCTGCCAGGCATATTTCACTCTTGAGGGCTTAAAAAGCAGCTCTTGTGGTGATAAGAAGCTGATTTAAAACCCCCAAGAGTGAACTCCGTGAACTATATTTATAATATGTACTGTTTAGTGTCATTTTGCGCCATTTTGGTTGGTGGTGTGCCCGGGGATTTTTTAAGTATAAAAAGTGTGCCGCGGCTCAAAAAAGGTTGAAAATCACTGCTTTAGATGATATATTACATAATCATGAGCGAAAATCGCGTCCAGCAGGCTATCTTAACCTGGCAGCAAACAACAAGCCAGACAAAGGAACAGTTAAACAAATAACAGTGTAGTCCCACCAAGAGTCCAACAATCCTGTAGAAAATAAGTTGGTTAGCCAGATATAATGGTGCTATATGATGATATTTATATAGTGAAAATTGTGTATAAGAAGCCTCTAGAGCCACATCTCCTCCAACATTTAGCTGTGGCATCCTGATATATATGAGCTAGGCGGACTGGGGTAAGATACCACCACAGTAGTGTGTCTTTAATTCAGACTCAACATGTGAGCTACATCTGAAAGTACCCAAACCTCTCTTGCAGGACTGTAAAAAAGTGAAAGCAAGTGGGTCTACTCGAAACCTTATGTGCGACAAATCGTTTAGTAGATGTTTGACTCTTAGATATTTAAAAAATTCAGTTGTGGGGCTACTGTAGGTCTCTTCTAGCCTGTGAAATGGCAAAAGAGTGTGTACATCCAGGATTTGGGAAACTGTTTGGATCCCTCGGTCTTGCCAGGTCTAAAGATCTAGATCTGATACACCAACTGATAAAAAAGAAATAGGTATAAATGATTTATGTAATTGTACTCGCTTGGGGACATTAGCATGGTATTGTATCCAAGCTGCGTAAGAGGCCTGCACCACTGGGTTAGAGCAGACCAGCTCCCTCTTTCGCCAAAATGGCAACAATAGAACATGGCTAAGGTTGTATGGTATTGTATCTGTTCACCCAATGTGTCTCTGTCTCACCTTTCCACCATCCCCTCAAATATGAAACTAAAGTGGCTGTGTAGTATGTCTTAAGGTCTGGGATACCCAAACCTCCTGCAAGTCTGGTTTTATGAAAAGTTTTAATTTTATATGAAAATATGTTTCTGCTAAATTGTCAGCTCTTTGCTGGGTCTACACCTGGTGCAGCCTTTATATACTCCTACAATTATTGCCTATAGCAACCTGTCAGTGTCAATATAAAGGGGTAGTGTGGCGCTAAACATTTAGTCACAAAATAACACACATTACAAAGTTATACAACTTTGTAATGTGTGTTATGTAATTGAATTGCCCTCTTTCCCGTGTTTCCCCCCACCCCGGAAGTGTGGTGCATTATACTCACCGCATTACTGTTGACCCCCGGTCGCCATCTTGGGACAATGACGACATCTTCGGGAGGCTGGCCGAACCGCTTCAGCCGTCCCTCATGCCGGCCCCCCTCTTCCGCGTCATCAGCTGCTCAGCCGCGATTGGCTGAGCACAGTTATGGGTCACGGAACGGCCAGGTCACGGAACGGCCGGTCTCATACGTTGTGTGAACATAGCCTAAAAGGGGTTTTCCAGATCAGCCCCAACTCCTTTTTTTAATACAGCTGCAAGTCGTCATGTGACCCATGGCTCTATTCATTCTCTATGTAGCCGCCAGAGAGAGCTGAGTACAGTACATTTAAAACAAAGGAGCCAGGGGCCGATCTGGAGATCGCCGAGTCCCTGTGGGTAGCAGACAAGTAAGTTTTAATCGGAGAACCCCTTTAATGACTGACGAAAAGCCTTTATGGCAGCCATTAAAAGACCTTATGCAACCTGATGATTTTTTTTATGGCAGGGCTAGATGCAAATCTCATGAGCTTGGCTGTCAGCATGACTACAAGGCTTCCACTGTAACTAACAGGAGAAGAGAAGCCTCTGCACCTGCTAGTTTAACCCTTTTCATGCTTCTGTCAAATATTGACCACTGCCTGCTGTGTTGCTGTGTTTCCTTCACTCCATCAGCAACCTGCCACAATCATGGGGTGCTGTTTGGTTTCCATGGCAGCCAGGGGCATAGTGAAGGCCCCCAGACCTGCCATGTGTGTCTGATAGGTAGAAATACATTGCACTGTGATCCAGAGATCGCAGATGAATGTCCCCTTGCAGGTCTATTTCCTTTTTTGCATAAAACATAAATATTTCCCAACACAGTGAAAGCTATAAATAAAGACCAAAATTGCTGCATTTCTAATCTGCCTCCCAAAAAAGGAAAAGGAGGCATTAAGAAAGTCATGTGTATCCCATTATAGTACCAATAAAAACTACTATTTTACTTGTAAACCCCCTTAGTCCCCATATAGCTCCACCATATGAAAAATAAAAAAGTTATGTTATATTATACCAACCCTTAGGGCCAGTTCACACGGAGTAAAAGAGGCAGAATTCCGCCACAGAACTCTCCGCCGCGGAATCCCGCCTGCCTCAGTGTCATACAGTCTGTCTATGGGTGGGCTGGGCCTCCGCTCTCCACGCCTTTCCGCTCCAAGAATTGACATGTCAATTGTGTCTAAGCTCCAAAATTGTGTCCTTAAATATTTTTTTTCCCCCCCACGAATGTCTTTGGCACAAAATGAAGAAAAAAACTGCTGGGGTGTTTTGTTTTTTTTTCAAACAAAGCTGTGCGTAAAACTCAGCCCATGGCAAGAAAATGTCACTTGTATCACTGGAAAAGGAAACACATATACGTAGGAGGTTAAAATGGCAGTTGTACATTATTGCATGGAGTAACGCTCGTCCATAGCACTTTACTAGGCACTGAAGCTGCACCTGCTATGGCTGTAGCTGGGCGTTATGCAGCTGCTGTAATCATACTACTATCTGGCTGCTCGATTGAACTGCAGTTAATTAGTTCCCTCACTGTGAATTATTCAAATTGCTTCCTGCGACTGCCCATTGAGATTTCACAATTGTTTATGCTTCTATCCTCTTGCCCTCCTGTGTCCTGTTTTGGTTTTGTTTGCCTGTTTGTCAAGCAGTTGCTTTGTATGAGTGTTGTGCTTAAGTAAAATACAGCATCAGGCACTTCCCCTTACATAGGACCACTACATTTTGGCATGTGTTTTTATACCAAGCATATTTCACAGCAAAACCAAGTCTTTACTGTATACCAAAATTATTGTAATTTGGTTAAAATTGTCATTATAATTCTTGTAGTAGTGTATAGAAGTTTATAGGCTTGACAAATACTGCTAATAGTTTTGTCCATCCAGATAAAAGCGGTACATAAATTCAATAGACAGCATTGTTATCAATGGTCACCAGCCTAAAATTTTCATACATCACTGTTTTAGAAAATCGATTCACTAAATCTTCTTCAGCTGGTTCAAATCTCTTTCAGGAAGTTCAGTTGGGCAAACATGTCAGTTGCCGATCCCCACCTTCTTGCTTAGAGTCTCTAAAGGAGAAGTAGGTAGTGGCCTCCCCCCAAGCTTAGGTAGAAGCTCTGAGTTGGTAATCCCCTAATTAGGTAGAATCCCCTAGTAGGTAATCTCCTCAATTAAGTAATCCCCCTTCAATTAGGTAGATGCCCCCAATAGGTAGGTAAATGCCCCAATCCAGTAGATAGATGCCCCCAGTAGATAAATAATGTCCTGTTAAGGTAGTTAATTCCTGTTAGGTAGATGCCTCCAGTAAATAGGTAATACCCCCCCCCCCCCAATAAAGTAAATGCCCCCAGTAGGTGATATCCTCCCAATTAAAGGGGTTATCCAAGTATTACAGAAACATGGCCACTTTCTGCAGAGACAATGCGATTCTTGTCTCCAGTTTGGGTGCAGGTTTTGCGACAAGAGTCGTGTCATCTCAGCACTGGAGGCGGGCCGACCCACCCTTAGTGGGAGGAAACCCCCGCCCCTCTATGATAGGGTTCCATTTATTCTAATGGAGTCACGTCATGGAGGGGCTAGGGTTTCTTCCCACTGGGGGTGGGTCGTCCTGCCTCCAGTGCTTCAGCCTGGGCCTGGTGGTACAGTCACTTTGAGTATTTTACTCCCATAGGCAGATAACCGGTCAAGTTAGGTAGATGCGGAATCTGTTGTCACTATACAAATAAATATTATTATTATTACATGCCCCCATTTGGTATTTTCTTCCTTCTCCTCAGGATGCCCCAAATAGGTTCCAACAAACAAAAATATAAAAAATCCCACTCACCTTCTCTCTGCTCCAGCACAGAGGCCAGGCCCTCTTCTTTATCCTCTGCTCTGTGACGGCCACCTGGAGGAGTGGAGCTCTTCCCCTGCAGATGGCGCATCATAAAATCATGTTGTTGCGTGTGGCCCGTAGTTGAAGACCTGCACTGCTCTAGAGTACAGGAGTGTTTAGAGCCCCTGATCCTGTACTCACATTGTATAACACGCTAAGAAATTGGGGTAGCAAAAGAACCTATACTAACCTTGCCCAATCTCCTGCATCTGCTACTCCAAGTTCCTGCTCATCACTGCTACTTCCCAGTTTCTTGTTACATGTCATCCCAACAGGCACTGTCTCGCTTAGTCAATCATTGGACACAATGGTATGCCACCTCAGTTAAGGACTGGCTGAGCGGGCAATTATTGCAAGGACGGCACGTCACTGAACCAAAAAGTAGTGGTAAGGAGTGGGGACTGCAGGGGATCGGGGGATGTGAGAATAGGTTCTATTTTATTTTTATGCCACCCTGACAACTGCTTTAATAGGGAGGACCTACCCACATACATACAAGGATGAGTTGTGGCTGGAAAAAGTCATTGTGGCATTGTCCACATGGGAAAGGAAAAAGGAAAGTGTCTCTGATTATAGAAGATATCACTTGTGAGTCATTGAATGTAACTTAACTGTAATCACTTGTAATCACTGGATAATGCTAGTCTTTGTATAATGACATATTACAGTATAGAATGATATATAGAATTTGGGCCCCACTTTTATTTTTGCCCATGGCCACACTTAGGCTTCATTCATACGTCCGTAGTGCGGCCCATAATTGCCGACCACACTATTAGTTTGCATGTGTAGTGCTCCTGTCAGGAATTTACCTGACCGGGATCCAGCGCCGCTCTCAGCCTTCAGACCGTGGCACCGCCTCCCGACGTCCTCCCGAGTGACGTCACGGATACCCGACGTCGTCCCTAGTAACCAGGGACGCTGCGGGCTCCGTTCATTAGGCCGCTTAGCTGAGTGGTGTTCGGCACTCAGAGTGAGTGGTAGATGCCACTGCCAGTCACTCTGCAGTGCTACAGCTGTCTGTGATCAGGACTCAGGAGTCGGGACCAATGATGTTCTGGTCTGGGCTCCTGGTCCTGTATTTAAAGAGCCAGCAGTCATTGACTGATCGTTGGCTATTAGGCCCACTGTCTCGTCTTGTCTGTACCTCCCTGTCCTGACAGCTTCGTAATTCACCGTACACTGAATGGAAGATATGCAGTGCGCACTGGGACCTATGCTTTTTTTGTGTGCCACGTACGGACATGTGAACAGGACCATTGAAATGCATTGGTCCTATATCTGTAGTTGCTATATGACCTCATAGGGATCCTGTGCTACCAGGGCTTCAGGCACACAGCTTTAGCCATAATGTTACCAAGAGTTAAAATCAATGCTGTATCTTCCGGCGTATATGACGAAAAAAATCTCAGAAGTTGGGTGTTGTCCTTTACGCTGGGTATGGTTGCCGCATACAGTGGGGGAGCTAAAAAACTGCACACTGCAAACTTATGCACACTGCCTGCACCGGAGGTCCCCAAAGCTCTCCTGGAGAAGCTCTCATCAGAGAAGTTCGGAGACGTATGGCTGCTGGGAGACCTTAGGGGACCTCCTAATAAAACGTAACTTTTATTGTAATTTAAAAGCACTACTCCACAGTCAATACCTATAACTATATAGGTCCACTGACAGTGGTACTGATTGATGTCAGAGTTAGCTGCAGTCTAACCAGACCAATATGACTGTGGTAGTAGAACTTTAAAATCTGATCACTGCCTCCACAACTAGTTTCACTCCTAAACGGAGCGTCTTCAGGTGTAGGGCAAATGGCTCAGTACCAATTGTGGAATAGCCGGGTACCCCCGATGTGTAAAGGCACTATAACGTTTGAGTTGTGTGTCTTAGGGGACCTCCGGCAGCTCTGCCATTCTCCCAAAACTGCCTGCGCTAGGAACGTAAAGGGAGACACGTGGCTGCCGGTAACGGGCCACAGGTGAGTTGAATTGTTTGCTTTTTTATTGTTCAACTTCAGGCTCTAGCTAGTAATTTCTGCTGCGGTCAGGCAGGGGTCAACATTTTCCGGCATATAAGGTGAACTCCTGAAAATCTTCTTAAAAGTAAGTGGTCATCTTATATACGCCCAGTCGTCTTGTAAGCACATCATACTCGTAGGTCTTTAAATGTTAAACATAAAAAATTAACAAAGTGATAATTATCAACAGACAACAGACAAAGTGATATTTACATCTGTACTAGGAATGTCTGCTTTCCTCTAGTTGCATTTACCTTCATTGCAGTCAATATATGAGCGCTGACGGCTAAGCTCAACACAAGACAAGAGGTGGTCTCTTATTGTTGCTATGGGAACATTCCCATTGCTTCATCATAACCCATTTTTTTTTACTTGAAAACAAACCTAATATATGCACAATTCTATCAGAATGACCACTATTTAGTCATTGATCTCAGTATATTTTGATTGGAATCTACTTTATATATTAATATTGTGAATCTTGTTCCCATAATTTATCTGTTGCTATTAAAAAAAAGTATAATACAATATGGTTGTGGCACTAAGAACGGTAAAATTCTTAAGTTTGGCATCAGATAATCCAGAAAGTTGTTTCCAATACTGTACAATACTGTTTACTATACTGTAGACCTGCAACATAATGTGATATTTCACACAAGGGTATCAATAGTCTTTTTGCTTCTTAAGGTGAAAAGTGAAAGGTTTCTCCTTCCCCAAACTGCAGGGATGAGTTCAACAGCAGGTTGTATGACATTGCAACTCAGGGGAAAATAAGTTCCATACAGGATCCTGGAGCCTGTGATGTGGCACATTGAGGGCAGGGGGTTTATTTTGTTGCCTCTGCCGCTGCCTGATGATAAATCGCTGGACTTTTCCTTTAACCGGTCTTTTTAAGGAGCTGTCAGGACTAGGGGACTGGTAGACATAAGAGGTGATGCCCTAGCACTGACAACCGCTCGCTGTCCCTGCCTAATTACCTCAACTGCCCTAAATGGCAGCGGATAACTGGTCGACACTCCCTGGACTGCAAAGGTGTGACACCAAACTTCGATACAAAATCATCAGATGGGAGAGAAGTCAAAAGCCAATAGCCAGAAACAGCTAGGAACAGAAGAACTGAGGTTCTATCGCAGACAAAGAGGCTTGATGGGGTAGCAGTCTTGCAGAGGCTGGAGTCCCAGCCCCAAGGCGTGATTGAGGCAGAGACTCCAGCCCTTAACCCCTCCACAGAGCTGACTGGCAGTGCCAGCCTCAAGTCAGCATAATACTAAAGCTAAACACCTGAGCTGTCCGGCTGAGTCCCGGCTGCGACAAGAATCACAAGGGACGCCGCCGACGTGCCCCTAGCAACTTGCCGGGCCGTTTACCAGGGATGTCTGACAGGCCGGCCGCTCATGTCGGTGTTGCTGGGAGCAGAGCTCTGATGCCTCCTCGGCTCATCCAAACCAGGATAAAAGGCTAAAATTTTGATTGATGGCTGCGTGGCCATACACAAAGAATTGCCATTCAACTCCTGGTGTCTGGAGAAAATGCCTCGCGGCTGAACGCAGACATTGCTCCGATGTTTGCTCATCACTAATTTTCAACCTGACAGGTTTTCTTCAAAGTTGGATGTGTAACCACAGTGCTGGGTAGGAGTTAAAGCTATATGAACTGATACTTTTAATAGTCTAAACTTCAGCCTGTGTTCAGGGAAATTCCACAGTCGCTCTCCAGTGCCACTCTTACCAGTACTGACATCAAGCAGATATCACAAAAAAATTTTTGCGTTTATGATGCATTTTTGCCACAATTTTTCTGTAATTTTGAGGCAAACTACGCAATTGTGGTAAAATAGCACAATTTTTACCGCAGTTCCATCAAAGTTGTGGCAAAATGTTGCTATTTTACAACAATTGCACAATTTGCTGCAAAATAGCAGGGAAGTCATGGCAAAAATGCCACGCATCGCATGATTTTTAGGCAGGGTCAAACAAATCAGCTGATCTTTGTCTTTTTTACACGAAATGATAATCAGCCATATCAGCCTGACTCGGCAGATTATCGCACAGTGTAATAGGGCCCTAAGGCCAGCCCTGGGTAAGTGTAAGTAAATTTTTTCACACACCCCCTCTCCAGGCATAGAGTATAAATGAGTCCTAAGAAAGATACCATGCAGCAACGATTTTTTTTTTTTTTTTTTAACGATAGATAAATTGTTAGAAAAAAATTGTCATACAATTGTTTTAAGATCGCCAAAGCCCATCTCACACATTAGGGTGAATCTGTGAAAGACTGTTAAGACAAAGCAATCTGCGAATTTTCAGCAAACGACCAACAATTATTTGAGAACATGTTGAAAGATCACGATGAACGATTTCTCGCTCGTCGCTTGATCGTTCGTTGTGTTTACATGAGCCAATTATTGCTTAAATGTTATCGTTATCGAGATAATTTGAGCAATAATGCAGTCTGTTTTTGTTTTATGGGGAAAAAAAACCAGACGCAATTGTGTGCATCTGTTTGGATCCATTTTCCACTGACTTCTATTGTAAAAAGAAAACAAATCAAAATGGTTGTTTTTTTTCCTTTTAACGTACACAAACATGGTTGACCACCTTTTTCTTTATGTTGAAAGTAACTATTTAAATGCAGTGTGAACCCAGCCCTAAATGGAAACTGGTGTAAACTGCCCACAGCAACCAATCACAGCTCAGCTTGTACATTGCCAGAGGTTAATACTGAATTGTTATTGGCTGCTATGTTTAGATTACACCAGTTTCTGTTTTTCACACTGATCAATCTGTGCCGCTGTGTTTATCACCAGGACCGGCTTTAGGGTAGATGGCGCCCTGTGCGGAATTTGCTTTTGGCGCCCCTCCACCCAAATGCAGCTCAATATTAGACCCCTTGTGTGCTGTCCCATTAGTATATAGACCCCTTGTGTGCTGCCCCAGTAGTATATGTAGACCCCTTGTGTGCTGCCCCAGTAGTATATATATACCCCTTGTTTGCTGCCCCAATAGTACATAGACCCCTTGTTTGCTGCCCCAATGGTATATAAACCCCTTGTGTGCTGCCCTGTAGTATATAGACCCCTCGTGTGCTGCCCTGTAGTATATACACTCCTTGTGTGCTGCCCCCACTTGTATATAGACCCCTGTGTGCTGCCCACAGTAGTATATAGACCCCTTGTCTGCTGTCCCAGTAGTATAAATAGTTTAAAACCCTTATAAGCTATCCCATTAGTATAGACCCCTTGTCTGCTGCCCCCACAGTGAGAGTAAAAACAAACAAAATAAAACACATACCTCTCACTCACTCAATGGCTTATTGTACTGTCAGTCAGGGCGCCCTAATTAATTATAGGCATGTCATTAGACATGCTTATAATCAAATGAGGTGGCGCAGCAACCGGTGGTGACCCTGGCACTTGCCTGGGGATGTGTGCGCCCTGTGTGGTCGGACAGGTCACACACCCCTAAGGCCGGCCTTGCTTATCACAAATGTAATGTATAAACAATAAACTTTCCAACCATACATTTCAGCATAAGCCAGGGGTAGGGAACCTTGGCTAAAGCTTTGGCTGTCCAGGCATGATGGGAATTGTAGTTTTGCAACAGCTGGAGAGCCAAGGTTCTAGGGACCTGGATACGCTTTCAGACTGTCAGCGGTAATCATTGCAAGTACACGAGGTTGTCGCATTTGTATGTGTTCATATTACAAAGCAATGCACTGTGAAAAACATCATTTAATTCGTAACGTATTTCAGGGAGGCTGTTGTTATGTGTGTATCTCTTCTATAATATACAGATAACCTTAACTATTAAACATAAAACAGAAAAATCGGAGACTCACAGTTCATGAGCTAAGCTTGCTGAAGCGCTCCGGCTGAGGAAAGCTCAATCAATAGCAACACGTTGCCATGGTAGCAGTGTAGCCCTAAAATTGGCGCTTATTTCAGTGGTTCTTGAACATGCATCCATTGTACAGGTTATCGAGCACAGTCATTTCAGTGCCTGAACCAGAGGTTCTCTTTTACAATCTGACATTTTGTAGCCTCATTATTTTAGTCTACATGTGTGATCGATGACTGCTAAACATATTGGGCCATCTAGCTGAAATATTGGCCACAGTGTCATTTGTTTTGATATGTTGGGCGCAAAGTTACCAAAACCCACATTGGTGATTTTTAAAGTGTTTTAAAAATCTTGGCAAAAATGGGATATGGGATTTACAACTTGATCCCTACAATGGTCTGGTTTTACTGTAATTTGGAATCGGAGAACAATTGGTCTCTTACAATTCAAAATAATGGATATACCATGTCTCTACAAAAATAAGACAGGGTCTTACTTTTTTTTTTTCTCTGAAAAAGGGCTAGGGCTTATTTTTGGGGTAGGTCTTACAGTATGCTATTAAACAGTGGCCCACTCTATACGGTAGTTAGATACCATACTGTATGTCCCACTGTTATTAAGCTCCTATACTGTTAAGTTCTCCTGTAGTTAGACCTCCATACCTCTCTGCCCCTCTGTAGTCCTTTTCCCATACTGTATACATCCCCCTCTGCAGTAAGGCCCCCCATACTGTATACATCCCCTCTGCAGTAAGGCCCCCCATACTGTATATATCCCCTCTGCAGAAAGGTCCCCCTATACTGTATACATCCCCTCTGCAGTAAGCACCCCTTCCCCCATACTGTATACATCCCCTCTGCAGCAAGGCCCCCCATACTGTATACACCTCTGTATTTGTTCCCTCAGGCTATGTTCACACAACGTATGTTTTGCATAAATCACGGCCGTGATTTATAGAAAACATAGGTTGTATGTAAATGGATGGAATCCCGGCTGTAGCGTATACACATAGGGGGACATTTATCATGGAAAAAAAATGTGTCTTTTTCGTTGGAAAATGGCCAGATGCAAATAAATTTATTCCCAAATGGCTGTTTTGCTAATAAACATTTGCATCTGGCCATTTTCCGCCCGGTGTGCCAGGGGGCGGGGAGGGTGTGTGGAGGGGGCAGAACGGAGGGAACGGACTCAGGGTCCGCTTCATTCATCATTAGTAAAAAAAATAGTAAGGAAACCTATGTCAGTTCTATGCTAAATAGCAGCCGCACAGACACGTCAGTTCACACAATGGAGCGTGCGGCTCCGGCCGCACTGTCCATTGTGTGCAGCAGTGAATTTGGATGCGGTGCTTTAGTAACATCGGCCGTTCTGTGACCAGGCCGTGTCAAAGAACGGCCAGTGTTTTACAATGTGTAAACATCGCCCCATACTGTATACATCCCCCTCTGCAGTAAGCCCCCCCTACTGTATACATCCCCCTCTGCAGTAAGACCCCCCTACTGTATACATCCCCCTCTGCAGTAAGACCCCCATATTGTATACATCCGCCTCTGTAGTTGTTCCCCCATACTTTATACCTCCCTCACCCTCTGTAGTTGTTTCCCCATACAGTATGCCTCTTTCTCCCTCTGTAGTTCTTCCCCCATACTGTATACCTCCCTTCTCTGCAGGTAATCTCCATACTTTATACCTCCCTGCCGCCTCTGTATTTGACCCTCATATTCTCCGTCCCCCATATTCAGTGTTCCTTACTATGCATCTTCTTACCACCCCTGCAGCTTGTGTTGAGCAGGTGGGGGCAGACCATAACAAGGGTACCACTGAATGGCTGATGCCAACTGACTCTAAAGTAATAAGGGGACACAGTGCCAGTGGAAATTCGGGTGTGCATGGCAATAAAGACGCATATGACAGTAATGCGCGTGACTCCTATTGAATGAGAATGGTGGTTCCGTGTATTATGGCTGACATGGAAAGCCAACTTTCCACGAGCGGCGTGAAATTCTCCGCTAATCCGGTAGGGGCGCCTCATACCAGAGAAATTTAAACTAGGCTTATTATTGGAGAAACAGTGTAGAAACCAAGAGAAACCCCTCTGCTGCAGACCTACAAGTACAGCAGATTTGCAATTGTTTTACCTTTCTGAACATATTTTCAAAAGTGCCTCTATCAAAAACCATGTCACTGCACTGTATATAGTGTGTACATATATTTTTTCAACATCCTATTCTTATTGTTGTCAATTGACAAAACTTCTCGGCAAGAACAGCATGCATAGGAAATAACATGATCCATAGCCAAGTTAGGTATGCAGAGGGTTAACATTTAGGGAGGACACTACAGGTAGGAAAAGTTTATAGAACTTACCGATCACTTCTGTATCCACGCCTTGTTAACAATATTGTGTGTGGATGATAAACATAACCAAAGCAGAGAAATAGTGGGAACACCTTTCTCTCACGCTGAATATGGGCGATAAAATACAGTCTGCTCAATGTAAATGTTCGCACATATAATACAATTAATAAATGCTGCCATCTGCTGGTGACTATTGGAAAAGTAGACTGCCAGCATATTGTTTCCTTTTTTTCTGAACCAAACATGAAATATACATTCATAGTATCTTATGTTATACATTTACACTAAAATAGAGAATCAGTGAGTACAAAAGACCATCTTGGTCACTCATCCTAAGACCAGTCTCGTATGAATATACTATTGTCGTGTTTTTTTTTTTAATCTTTATTGCAGCCACTAATCCTCGCCCAATGGTGCGTTTACACAGAGAGATTTATCTGACAGATATTTTAAGCCAAAGTCAGGAATGGATTAAAAATAGGAGAAATCTCAGTTTTTTCTTTATGACCTGTTCCCTGTTTATAGTCTGTTCCTGGCTTTGGCTTAAAAAAAATCTGTCAGATAAATCTGTCTGGGTAAACGCACCTTAAGGCTATGTTCACATAATGTAAGTTCCATGGGCCGCCATTCCCACGGAACTTATGTAGTGCTGCCTTCTGAGGGAATCCTGGCCGGGATCCCTAGCGGCGCCGTGAAAAACTGACTTGTCAGTTTTCTGCAGCTGTTATTCATTGAATAGCGGCCGCAGAAAACCCTGTCAGTGCACACTGTGGAGTGAGCGGCTCCGGCCGTACACCCCATAGTGTGCAGTAGGGAGTTCTGATGCGGGCGCGCACTGATGCGTCCGCATCAGAACTTAGTGGCGCTAAAGATCATCCGAATGGAGTACCGGCCTGGATGATAATTTTAGAGACCGTCCGGGTCACGAAACGGCTGGTCTTATACGTAGTGTCAACATAGTCTAGGGGTGGGTTCACACTACAGAATTCTCGCGGATAATATCCGCGGAATTCCGTTGTGTGTCCGCGCGCACGGGCGTGCGCCTTTCCGCCGGCTCCATAGACACCATTCTATGGCCCAGCGTATTCTGCTATCCGCCGAAAGAAGTGACATGTCGCTTCTGCAAGAATTCCGTAGTGTGAACCCACCCTAACTGTGGAGTAACATAGCAAACTGACAGTATCATAGGTCACAAGCAGTGCTGTCAGTTTGGGTCATTAGGCCCGTATTTGGGCCAGGCCTAGTACGCACAAAAAAATTTTCTCAGTATTTTGCAACCAAAACCAGGAGTAGATTAAAAACACAGAAATGCTATGTTCACACACTGTTTAAATTTGGTCAATGGTCGCCATTTAATGGTAAATAACGGAAGTTTTTTTTTAAAAAACGTCTGTTGTTTTACAGTAACGGCAGTTATTTGCTACTACATAACGGTCATCCACTCAATTTCAACAGTGTGGGAACATACCCTTTCTGTGTTTTTAATCCACTCCTGGTTTTGGTTGCAAAATACTGACCAAAAATACTGTGTGGGAACATAGCCTAAGGCATTTTAGAGGCTTTTTAGGTAGTTTCATCAGATTTAAAGAAGCAAGATGCACTATTCTTCCTGTTGACACCATGACAGAACTTAATGCTGATCCCCACTTTAAGTTGGGTCCTACACTGCCTTCAGGGTTTCCGTTATAACTTAACAATGACGGCGGGGTGAACTAAACTGCAATACAGCCCTGAATAGGAATACAAAGATCTTAGGCCTACTCACAACACAACTGTTAAAGGGGTACTCCTATCTCAATTAATATAGTTATTCTTGTAGGGCATCTCACGTTAAATATTTTTATGAATACATTCATTTAGCAAACTTGTCTCATTCTCCTGATATGCTGCTCTTTCCCTCCTATTAGTGACAGATCATTGTGTAGGTTACTGACTACCACCATCAGACTAAAATTCCACCTTTCATTTTCTAAATAATCTGTGAGGAAAGAAAAGTGGAATCTGATTGGTTGCTAGGGGCAACAGAGACAGTTCTACTTTATATATTCTGTAAAGTATATATAAATGTGTGTATATATATATATATATATATATATATATATATATATATACATATATTAGACAGACCACTGCTTTTAGAGCAAAGTGACGGTCGGTAACCTAGACAACATGCTGTCAACAATGGGAGGAAATGAGCAGCATATGAGGAGAAGGAGGCAAATTTGATAAATGTATTTGTGTCTGTATTTGCGAAAAAAATATTTAGCTTGAGAAGATCTACAAGTATAACTATGTTAGTTGAGATGAGAATATCCCTTTAAACTTTTACATATACCATTCCTTGAGAAAGTATCTACTCCCTTTGTTGTTGTTTTTTCCTGTTTTGTTTCATTACAGCCTGGAATTAAATAAATTTTAACACCTTACCCAAAATACACACTAGTAGGTCATAATGTAGGCAAAGTCAGTATGAGGAAGGCTAAAGAGCTGAGTCTGCCCCATACTTGTTGGATGCCATCTGCCGCAACTAACACCCATAGTCATTTCGATGCCAGTTGTTTTAAGGGGTTATTCAGGCTTAGAAAAACATGGCCGCTTTCTTCCAGAAACAGCACCAGTCTTGTCCTCAGTTTGTTTGTGTGGTTTGCAGCTCAGTTCTAATAATGCGAATGGAGTTGGATTGTAATACCACACACAACCTGAGGACAGGGGTGATGCTGTTTTTGAAAGAAAGTAATTGTGTTTTTTCTACTCCTGTATAACCCCTTCAGCGCTCTAGATGCCATTATTAATAGCGACAAAAGCATTAGGCTAGCGTTAAGCTTTTAGCACCTAGGCCAATCGGTTGTCATGGCACGGGCTCTCTGATGCCCTCTGTGGCTTCCATGTTAGATCTGCTATAGGCAGGCTGTACTAGCAGAGTGCCGATAAAAACTACACTCAAAAGTACACAATAGTATTGCAGTGTACTCTCAGGGCCGTATTTGCCACTAGGCACCCGTGGTCCGGCCTCCCGGCCTCTTATTCGTCCTCCCAACCTTTCCCTCTTCCCCCCGGCTGCTCCCCCCCCCTTGCCCCCCAGCTTCTCCCCCTGCCCCCCAGTTGCTCCCCCTGCCCCCAGCTTCTCCCCATCACCCCAGCTTCTCCCCCTTCCCCTTCCCCCAGCTACTCCCCCTGCCCCTTCCCCCAGCTACTCCCCCTGCCACCCCTCATCTTCTCACCATCACCCCAGCTTCTCCCCCTGCCCCCAGCCTCTCCTCCTGTCACCCCAGCTTCTCCCTCTGCCCCCCAGCCTCTCCCCGTCACCTCAGCTGCTCCTCCTGCCCCCCCCAGCTTCTCCCCTGCCCCTTCCCCCATGCACTCCCCCTGCCTCCCCAGCTTCTCCCCCTGTCACCCCAGCTGCTTCCCGTTAACCATCTCCTCCCCCTGCCACCCCAGCTTCTCCCCTGCCCCACAACTTCTCCCCCTGCCCCCCGTTTCTCCCCTGACCACTGCCACCCCAACTGCTCCCCCTAGATGCGCCCTGTCACCCCAGCTGCGCCCCGTCACCCAAGCTGCTCCCCATCACCCACAGCTACCTCCCCTCCCCAGTCACCCCAGCTGCTCCCCTTTCCCCAGCTGCCTCCCTATCTCGTCACCCCCAGCTGCCTCCCTATCCCGTCACCCCCAGCTGCCTCCCTTCCCGTCACCCCCAGCTGCCTCCCTTCCCGTCACCCCCAGCTGCCTCCCTATCCCATCACCCCCAGCTGCCTCCCTTCCCCAGTCACCTCCAGCTGCCTCCCTATCCCCAGTCACCACCTGCCCCCCAGCTTCTTCCCGTCCCTTCCCCCCATGAACTCCCCCTGCCTCCCCTCATCTTCTCCCCGTCACCCCAGCTTCTCCCCCTGCCCCCAGCTTCTCCTCCTGTCACCCCAGCTTCTCCCTCTGCCCCCAGTTGCTCCCCCTGCCTCCCAGCTTCTCCCCGTCACCCCAGCTGCTCCTCCTGCCCCCCCGTTTCTCCCCTGCCCCTTCCCCATGCACTCCCCACTCTGCACAGTTATTTATTAAAGGGTTGTCCTGAGAGTTTTAGTTAGACTAAAAATATTATTCACAAGGGATTTGTCACAGATACAGATGAATCCAGGAAAGGAGCGGGTCAACAGGTCGTGTCTCACTGGTTCTATATAGATGGGCCCCAAGGATCATTTCCTCTGGTGGGCCCCAGGTACCCCAGTCTAGGGCAGCATGAACTCTAAATACAGGCCTGTGTACTATTAAAACAATTGAATGATTCCTTGTGCAAGGCCCATAGGGGAACTAAAAAAAGTGGAAAAAAAAGAACAAAAAAGTAAACATTTCATTTGAAAACAGATCTCTCCATAAAAATACAAAACATTATCCCCTCTCATTCTTCTAATACATAAACTATACTAAAACAAAAGTAAGGGCCCTATTCCACAGTAACAATAATCGGCCGGATTGGCCCCATTTGGCCTGATTCGGCCGATCGGTGAAATAGAGAGAACGATCAGCCGATGATCGTGTCATTGGCTGATCGTTCATTTAGGGCCAGACCTAAAATCATCGTTCCCCCACCGCGCATCGCTACGGTTGAATAGCGGTGCGTGGCGGGCGACTGACGATTTGAGAAGCAGCATCATACATTACCTGTCCAGGCTTCTTCTCCGCGCTGTCTTCATCCCCGGGCCCCGCGCGCTCTATCTTCAGAATGGCCGGTCAGCTGACGGAGCGCTCAGCCAATCACAGGCCGGGACCTCCGTGGCCTGTGATTGGCTGAGTGTGGCCTGTCAGCTGACCGGCCATTCTGAAGATAGAGCGCGGGTTCCCGGGGATGAAGACAGCGCGGAGAAGAAGTAACGATGTCCCTGCAGCCCTTCCTCAACGATCATCGGGCCGTGGAATAGGCCCAGTAAACGTCGTTACATCGTTGATCGGGCCCTCCTCAGCCCGTGGAATAGGACCCTAAATGTGCCTGACTGTGTTTTTGGCACAGTACACGTTACTGATTATGCAGGGGTGGGTATACAGCACAGTAAGGGCCCAGGGAACATTTCATGGTCCATATAAAGGTGACTTTATAGGAATAAAAACAGAGACAGACAACAAAGATATGTTCTGAATGCTTTTATTATTATCTATCCAGTGGTGCTGCCAGCTCAGTTGGTAGTCATGGGGTGACAGGTTCTCTTTGAATACATTTTATGGGTACGTTCACACTTACCTGATCCGCAGCGTATTTAGATTTCATTTAAATAACTGAACACAGCATCAAATCTGCACCATCAAATCTGCTGCGGATCTGCTGCAGATCTTTGTTTCTGTGGACTTGATCTTTGTTTCTGATCTTCCATTTTAGTATTTACGTTATGCAGCAATCCTGAAATCTTGCAGTTCTCATTGTGGCCATGAATCCTAGCTACGCCCCTGGACACCAGTATATAGGTAAGATGGAATCAAGCCATTCACAGTATTCTAGTATGTCTAGAATATTCTCTTAGTAGGGTCAACTCCAGACTATTGTTCCTATGTCCATGAGGCTGCTGTAAAGTAGATCTCTAAAGGCTTGCTCTGGCAGAATGGTTTTCCCATAGTAATGTACTAAAAATTAAAGCGTCACTGTCGTTATGACTTTCAAAATCTAAAATAACAGTAGATGTGATATAAAGCAAGTTTGCAAATTACATACTTACTTGTATCCAGGTCCTGTCTCCAGAAGGCAGCTTTTTAGTCTTGTGCTGGTTGAAAAAGAGACCAAATGCAGGAAGCCCCGCTTATCTGCTCGCTCACAGAGAAGGCAGTCCTTTATTTATGGACTCAAAAGAGCAAAAGATTAATGGTCCTTTTACATGGGACAATTATCAGACAGGAGAGCCGCTAGAAACGCTCCTGCAGCCGATAATCGGTCTGTATAAAAGTAACATTGATTAGCTGAAGATCGAACAAACGCCTGATCCTCGTCTGATCGCATCTTTTGAGCCTGCTTAAAAATGTATCTGTCGGCTGTACATCTCCCTGTGTAAACAGGTTTGTGCAGTTAGGGTGCGTTCACACCTACAGGATCCGCAGCAGATTTGATGCTGTGTTCAGTTATTTAAATGAAATCTGCTGCGGATCTGCAGCAGAAAATCAGCTGCAGATCTGGTAAGTGTGAACGTACCCTTAATAAAGGGAAACAGACAGACATGTCTGTGCTGTCAGTTTCCAGATCACAAGCAGCAGTCTATACTTACCAGCCACTCTGCTTGTGATCCGGTATCTGGCTCTCCAGTACTCATGCTGGCTGTATCTTCAGGCCCTGCCTTCTCCGGCTGTCAATCATTTTATAGGAGGTGGGGGTCCGAAGTTAGAGCAGCGGCAGAGGACTGGAGAACCAGAGATGCCAGCAAGCTGACTGACTCTACTACAGTCAGTGGGGTCTGTTGTGTGCGGCTAATGGACCCACTGGTAGTTTTTAGTTGTTTTTACCATTTGTTTTGGTGCAGAACACAACAAATGTGAACAGTGCCTTAGTGAGTCCTATCTAATACATTATGTAATATGGGACATGATTTATTAACCCTTCTAGGCACTTCAAGGGCTCCATTGTGTGTGGGTCAGAATCCATGGGCTGGTGCTGAGAGTGGTCTGCTCCCCATAATAGCTGTGCGGCTGTGCCTGTAGATGTATGGTGCTGAGGGTGGTCTGCTCCCCGTGTACTGTGTGGTGTTGAGGGTGGTCTGCTCCCTGTGTACTGTGTGGTGCTGAGGGTGGTCTGCTCCCCGTGTACTGTGTGGCGCTGAGGGTGGTCTGCTCCCCGTGTACTGTGTGGCGCTGAGGGTGGTCTGCTCCCCGTGTACTGTGTGGCGCTGAGGGTGGTCTGCTCCCCTGTACTGTGTGGCGCTGAGGGTGGTCTGCTCCCCTTGTACTGTGTGGCGCCGAGGGTGGTCTGCTCCCCGTGTACTGTGTGGCGCCGAGGGTGGTCTGCTCCCCGTGTACTGTGTGGCGCCGAGGGTGGTCTGCTCCCCGTGTACTGTGTGGCGCCGAGGGTGGTCTGCTCCCCGTGTACTGTGTGGCGCTGAGGGTGGTCTGCTCCCCTGTACTGTGTGGCGCTGAGGGTGGTCTGCTCCCCGTGTACTGTGTGGCGCTGAGGGTGGTCTGCTCCCCGTGTACTGTGTGGCGCTGAGGGTGGTCTGCTCCCCTGTACTGTGTGGCGCTGAGGGTGGTCTGCTCCCCGTGTACTGTGTGGCGCTGAGGGTGATCTGCTCCCCGTGTACTGTGTGGCGCTGAGGGTGGTCTGCTCCCCGTGTACTGTGTGGCGCTGAGGGTGGTCTGCTCCCCTGTACTGTGTGGTGCTGAGGGTGGTCTGCTCCCCGTGTACTGTGTGGTGCTGAGGGTGGTCTGCTCCCCGTGTACTGTGTGGTGCTGAGGGTGGTCTGCTCCCCGTGTACTGTGTGGTGCTGAGGGTGGTCTGCTCCCCGTGTACTGTGTGGTGCTGAGGGTGGTCTGCTCCCCTGTACTGTGTGGCGCTGAGGGTGGTCTGCTCCCCGTGTACTGTGTGGTGCTGAGGGTAGTCTGCTCCACGTGTACTGTGTGGTGCTGAGGGTGGTCTGCTCCCCGTGTACTGTGTGGTGCTGAGGGTGGTCTGCTCCCCGTGTACTGTGTGGTGCTGAGGGTGGTCTGCTCCCCGTGTACTGTGTGGTGCTGAGGGTGGACTGCTCCCCGTGTACTGTGTGGTGCTGAGGGTGGTCTGCTCCCCGTGTACTGTGTGGTGCTGAGGGTGGTCTGCTCCCCTGTACTGTGTGGCGCTGAGGGTGGTCTGCTCCCCGTGTACTGTGTGGCGCTGAGGGTGGTCTGCTCCCCTGTACTGTGTGGCGCTGAGGGTGGTCTGCTCCCCGTGTACTGTGTGGTGCTGAGGGTGGTCTGCTCCACGTGTACTGTGTGGTGCTGAGGGTGGTCTGCTCCCCTGTACTGTGTGGTGCTGAGGGTGGTCTGCTCCTCGTGTACTGTGTGGCGCTGAGGGTGATCTGCTCCCCGTGTACTGTGTGGTGCTGAATGGTCTGCTCCCCGTGTACTGTGTGGCGCTGAGGGTGGTCTGCTCCCCGTGTACTGTGTGGTGCTGAGGGTGGTCTGCTCCACGTGTACTGTGTGGTGCTGAGGGTGGTCTGCTCCCCTGTACTGTGTGGTGCTGAGGGTGGTCTGCTCCTCGTGTACTGTGTGGCGCTGAGGGTGATCTGCTCCCCGTGTACTGTGTGGTGCTGAATGGTCTGCTCCCCGTGTACTGTGTGGTGCTGAGGGTGGTCTGCCCCCCTGTACTGTGTGGCGCTGAGGGTGGTCTGCTCCCCATGTACTGTGTGGTGCTGAGGGTGGTCTGCTCCCCGTGTACTGTGTGGTGCTGAGGGTGGTCTGCTCCCCGTGTACTGTGTGGCGCTGAGGGTGGTCTGCTCCCCGTGTACTGTGTGGCGCTGAGGGTTGTCTGCTACCCGTGTACTGTGTGGTGCTGAGGGTGATCTGCTCCCCGTGTACTGTGTGGTGCTGAGTGGTCTGCTCCCCGTGTACTGTGTGGCGCTGAGGGTGGTCTGCTCCCCGTGTACTGTGTGGTGCTGAGTGGTCTGCTCCCCGTGTACTGTGTGGCGCTGTGGGTGGTCTGCTCCCCGTGTACTGTGTGGTGCTGAGTGGTCTGCTCCCCGTGTACTGTGTGGTGCTGAGGGTGGTCTGCTCCCCGTGTACTGTGTGGCGCTGAGGGTGGTCTGCTCCCCGTGTACTGTGTGGTGCTGAGGGTGGTCTGCTCCCCGTGTACTGTGTGGCGCTGAGGGTCGTCTGCTCCCCATGTACTGTGTGGTGCTGAGTGGTCTGCTCCCCGTGTACTGTGTGGCGCTGAGGGTGGTCTGCTCCCCGTGTACTGTGTGGCGCTGAGTGGTCTGCTCCCCGTGTACTGTGTGGCGCTGAGGGTGGTCTGCTCCCCTGTACTGTGTGGCGCTGAGGGTGGTCTGCTCCCCGTGTACTGTGTGGTGCTGAGGGTGGTCTGCTCCCCGTGTACTGTGTGGTGCTGAGGGTGGTCTGCTCCCCTGTACTGTGTGGTGCTGAGGGTGGTCTGCTCCTCGTGTACTGTGTGGCGCTGAGGGTGATCTGCTCCCCGTGTACTGTGTGGTGCTGAATGGTCTGCTCCCCGTGTACTGTGTGGCGCTGAGGGTGGTCTGCTCCCCGTGTACTGTGTGGTGCTGAGGGTGGTCTGCTCCCCGTGTACTGTGTGGTGCTGAGGGTGGTCTGCTCCCCTGTACTGTGTGGTGCTGAGGGTGGTCTGCTCCTCGTGTACTGTGTGGCGCTGAGGGTGATCTGCTCCCCGTGTACTGTGTGGTGCTGAATGGTCTGCTCCCCGTGTACTGTGTGGTGCTGAGGGTGGTCTGCTCCCCTGTACTGTGTGGCGCTGAGGGTGATCTGCTCCCCGTGTACTGTGTGGTGCTGAGGGTGGTCTGCTCCCCTGTACTGTGTGGCGCTGAGGGTGGTCTGCTCCCCTGTACTGTGTGGCGCTGAGGGTGGTCTGCTCCCCGTGTACTGTGTGGCGCTGAGGGTGGTCTGCTCCCCGTGTACTGTGTGGTGCTGAGGGTGGTCTGCTCCCCGTGTACTGTGTGGTGCTGAGGGTGGTCTGCTCCCCGTGTACTGTGTGGTGCTGAGGGTGGTCTGCTCCCCGTGTACTGTGTGGCGCTGAGGGTGGTCTGCTCCCCGTGTACTGTGTGGTGCTGAGGGTGGGCGCGTCTCCCCCACTATCGGGCTGGCTGTGTTTGCCTCCTCTTTCTGCCTAGTCCGGATAGCACACAGCAGACGCCGCACTCCCTGGGAGCCATAACCGTAGCAGGAAGCTGGGCTGTGAGGAGGAGCCTGCAGCGCCCGGCCGGTACTCCCGGCATGCCTATTGGCTGAGCACTGTCAGACATCATCACAATAACATCTCAGGAACACCCCTAGTAACCGCGGCGCGCACTGACTTCTGGGGGTTGTAGTCTGGACAGGAGGGACGTAGTCGCTGTTCTCCACCTGGGTTCACGCGAATGAACTACAGATCCCGAGAGCTCCTCGGAGCCTGAGAAGAGCGCAGGTCGGAAGCTGCCCCGCTCAGTGTGTTGGTCACACGGCAGAAGGAACCGGCTGAGTAGGTTATGGAGTAGAGACAGGATGGCTGTGAGAGGTGGGGACTCCCCTTGTTGTCCCCGGGCGTGACAGCTGACCACGCCTCCTCGTCCTACCTCAGAGCTGGCTGGACTCCTCTCATCCGGCCGGGGGCGCAGGGGACGGAGTGTGCTAGTGGGGGCTGCGCTCCCCTAGTATGGAGAAAGCCATGGAGCAGCTCAACCGCCTCACCCGATCCCTGCGCCGAGCTCGGACTGTGGAGCTGCCGGAAGGTAATGGGTCCTAGTGCTGTCTGCCTGCTGGGGTCACGTGTGCACAGAGTGGGGGGCGAGTACCTGACTGGTGATAGGGGCTGTCTGCCTGCTGGGGTGATAGGGGCTGTCTGCCTGCTGGGGTGATAGGGGCTGTCTGCCTGCTGGGGTGATAGGGGCTGTCTGCCTGCTGGGGTGATAGGGGCTGTCTGCCTGCTGGGGTGATAGGGGCTGTCTGCCTGCTGGGGTGATAGGGGCTGTCTGCCTGCTGGGGTGATAGGGGCTGTCTGCCTGCTGGGGTGATAGGGGCTGTCTGCCTGCTGGGGTGATAGGGGCTGTCTGCCTGCTGGGGTGATAGGGGCTGTCTGCCTGCTGGGGTGATAGGGGCTGTCTGCCTGCTGAGGTCACGTGTGCACAGAGTGGGGGGCGAGTACCTGTAATGTGCCTGGTACCTATCACAAGGGAAGAGTACATCTGTGGTGACGGTGTACACAGTGTCGGTAACCAGTATGCATCACCCAGGATGTGGCTGCATCATTTATGACCTCTACAGATTATAAAGAGTATGTACACATTGCTGGTGACATGTATGTAACAGGAGGGACGTGTAGCACTAGTGATCTGTGTACAGCAGTGGTGATGTACATATCAGAAGGGACGTGTAACACTAGACATCTGTGTATAATACTGGTGATGTACATATCAGGAGGGACGTGTACCACTAGACATCTGTGTATAATACTGGTGATGTACATATCAGGAGGGACGTGTACCTCTGATGATCTGTCTGCAGCACTGGTGACCTGTACATTTCACGAGGGATGTGTTCACGTTGCTAGTGACGTGTACGTAGCATAGGGGACAGGTCTACATTGCTGGAAACGTCTATGTATCTTGAGGGATAAGTATACATCTTTTGTGATGTATGTTTATAAATAGAGATGAGTGAACCGGGTTCGAGTCGATCCGAACCCGATCGTTCAGTATTTCATTAGCGGGGCTGCTGAACTTGGATAAAGCTCTAAGGTTGTCTGGAAAACATGGATACAGCCAATGACTATATCCATGACTTCCACATAGCCTTAGGGCTTTATCCAACTTCAGCAGCCACCGCTAATCAAATGCCGAAAGTTCGGGTTCGGATGGACTCAAACCCGAACCCGGTTCGCTCATCTTTCTTTATAATAAAAAATGTGTCTACAGTGCTGGTGAGGTGTACACATCCCTTGTAGCATGTACATATCACTAAGGAAGTGTAAACATTGATTGTGATGTCTGTGTATCACAAGGGATTTTCCTATGTCACTGGTGATGTGTACCTATCACGATGGACGTGTCTATATCAATGGTGATGTATACCTATCACGATGGCCGTGTCTATATCACTGGTGATGTGTACCTATCACGATGGCCGTGCCTATATCAATGGTGATGTCTACCTATCATAAGGGGGTTGTCTTCATCCCTGAAGAAATGTACATTTCTGGTGACAGGTTGGTACCGTGCTGAATGTGTATACGTTTCTGGTGACATATACACATTGCTTGTGACATATCGCTGGTCGCATGTAAAGATGAGTAGTTGATAAAGGTAAAAATAGGCAATCACTGGGGGGATAATAAAAAACTGTCTAATATTTTTGTTGCCCACTGCAACCAATCAGAGCTCGGCTTTCATTTTACTGGAATATTTTAAAGTGATGTTGTCACCGCCTTTATTCTTGTTTCATTTGATTTGTGGACAGCGTCACCTGGGCGTGGCTTCACAGCAGGTGGGCCCTTTACCCAGCCGGAATATGGGGCCCAACTGCTGTGAAGCCCCGCCTTGGTGACACTGTCCACCAATGGAATGAAGCGATTTTAGAGCAAATAGAAGACACAGACAAGCCTTATACAGGTATATATCAAATATTCAGCATCTAAGCTTGTAGATGGTGCGGGAAACCATAGGGAGGTGACAGTATCACTTTAAATGAAAGCTGATTTTTGATTGGTTGCTATGGGTAACAAAGACAGTTTTCCTATTATTTCTCCCCTAGAGATTCATCAAATCCATAACTGTACAGTGTTGATCCAGAAGAAGGCAAAACCCTCCATGTTTTCTAACTTTAGTTACACCAGTCTGAATAAATTCTCAGTTCAATAACCCATCTCCAGAACCTTAGTACAAATAAACTGTAATATTATATCACAAGTAATCTGTACATAGCTGATTATAACAATGGCCTAAGGGCCCTATTCCATGGGACGATTATCTTTTGCATAATCGTTAACGTTAAACAATCCATACGACCACTATTACGAAAGACCTGAAGTTGTTCACCCATTTACATGGAAAGATAATCGTTACTTATGATCGCTCTTGCGGTCGTCTTGTCGTCGCTATTGCGTTCGTCACTACTGCGAACGACCAAACGACTTTTTATTCAATGCGAACGATTAGCGAACGAGCAACAATAAAAATAGCTCCAGGTCTTATTAAACAATCGACAATTTCTCGTTCGGTCGTTAGTCGTTAGCTGCTATTCAAACGAACGATTATTGTTTAGATTTGAACGATAATAGTCCGGTGGAAAAGGGCCCTAAATTAAAAGTTTCAGCTTTAGATTGTGCCCAGAGCTAAAGGGTTAAGGAGGCGGTGTTGAGCATCAGAATGCATGCCTCCTCCCTCCTCCACCCCTCCCTGATTCAGCTGATTGAAGTGCATGGGTCATAGCTGAAATATGAGCCATGTACGTTTGCCAATCATGGCAGGGAGGAGTGGGGGAGGGAGGAGGCATGCATTCTGATGCTCAACCCCACCTCCTTGACCTTTCCGCTCCGAGCATAAGGTAGAGCTGACAGTTTTCCGTATAAGTACTGGGGTACTAATGGTAAACAGAGTCTCGTCTATCAAAACTGTTTGGCAAACTAGCCTTGTTGTCCTATATCAACCAATTATGGCTCTGGTTATATTTTCTAAATACAGTTCAAATAGCGGGTGTTATTTACCGTTGTTAAATATAAAAAATTTCCCTCCTGCCTCCCTTGTGCAGTGAACCAGTAGAAGAGCACATACTTACCCCCCGCTGCTCCGACTACAGGGTTCCCTTTATGCCGTTTAGCTCTGTGATTGGCTAAGCGGATAGTGGGCTGTCATGGGAAGCCAACAGAACCGGAACGCAGCAGGGACTGGAAGATGCTACAGCCTGAGTGAGGGGGAGTATGACTGTGTTTATTGTTTTACAACATAGGGAGGCAGGACGCATTGTTTTACATGGGAAAGTCTGGCAGAGACTGGAGGTAGTGCTGCTACTAAGCAAAAAAAAAGGCTGCTGATAGAGATGTTTACAGGTCTGCATGATTGTATAGAATTTCATATTAGTAAAATGCAATGTCTTGTGTCTCGTAGATAATGAAACCGCTGTTTACACCTTGATGCCGATGGTAATGGCTGATCAGCACAGGTATGTGATCACACAGCTCCCACAATATGGACTGGTTATCCTGCTTATAAATATTCGATTGGCGGGGGGTGACTGTTCATCACTGATTGTCGTTTACTAGCAGGGGCGGGCTGGGCCGGGGGGCAAGGGGGCATGTGCCCCCCGGGCTGGTCTTCCCCACCAATAAGTGGGCCGCGACCCGTGGCCGACCCTCTGCTATAATTGAGACTGAAAGAATAGCGCGGCCAGCCGCCGCGCTATTCCCTCAGTCTCTTTCAGGCCGCCTGTTCCCCTTCAGTAGCCGCAGACGTGCCGCGCGCAGGCACGTCTGCAGGCACCTACATCAGGTCCCCAGCGGTGACGTCACTTCCCTGACGCGCCGCTGAGGACCTGAGAGCGGAGAGAGGAGCCGCCGCGCTGCAGCAGCAGGGAGAAGCTGCTGCAGACTGAAGATCCGGCCCGAGGAGAGGTGAGTTGTTTTTCTTATTTTTTTTTAACCCCTTCAGGGAGGATGCACAGGGGGGCTATTCTATAAGGGGGGATGCACAGGGGGGCTATTCTATGAGGGGGGATGCACAGGGGGGCTATTCTATTAGGGGGGATGCACAGGGGGGCTATTCTATTAGGGGGGATGCACAGGGGGGCTATTCTATGAGGGTGGATGCACAGGGGGGCTATTCTATGAGGGGGGATGCACAGGGGGGCTATTCTATGAGGGGGGATGCACAGGGGGGCTATTCTATGAGGGGGGATGCACAGGGGGGCTATTCTATTAGGGGGGATGCACAGGGGGGCTATTCTATTAGGGGGGATGCAGAGGGGGGCTATTCTATTAGGGGGGATGCACAGGGGGGCTATTCTATTAGGGGGGATGCACAGGGGGGCTATTCTATTAGGGGGGATGCACAGGGGGGCTATTCTATTAGGGGGGATGCACAGGGGGGCTATTCTATTAGGGGGGATGCACAGGGGGGCTATTCTATTAGGGGGGATGGACAGGGGGGCTATTCTATGAGGGGGGATGCTTAGGGGGGCTGTTCTATGAGGGGGGGATGCACAGGGGGGCTATTCTATGAGGGAGGATGCACAGGGGGGCTATTCTATAAGGGGGGATGCACAGGGGGGCTTTTCTATAAGGGGGATGCACAGGGGGGCTTTTCTATAAGGGAGAATGCACAGGGGGGCTATTTTATAAGGGAGAATGAACCGGGGGGCTATTCTATAAGCGAGAATGAACAGGGGGCTATTCTATGAGGGGGGATGCACAGGGGGCTATTCTATAAGGGAGAATGCACAGGGGGGGGCTATTCTATATGGGGGATGCACAGAGGAGCTTTTCTATATGGAGAGATGTGCACTGGGGGGGGGCTATTCTATATGGAGAGATGTGCACTGGTGGGGGCTATTCTATATGGGGGATGTACAGCAGGGGGGCTATTCTATATGGGGGATGTACAGCAGGGGGGCTTTTCTATATGGAGAGATGTGCAGCGGGGGGGGGGGGGCATTCTATATGGAGGGATGTACAAATGAGGATGTTGCTGGAGCAAGAAGCCTAAAATGTCTGTCTGGCAGATCCCGGAGAGGAGTCCTGGCCAGAGAAGCCTTCATGATGGCCGGAGCCAGATGGAGAAGAAAAAGAAAAGTGGACGTCTCTTCATGCAGAGAAGACGCCTACTGTGAGTCACCGAATGTAACTGCACTATAATCATTTATAAGGTCTTATAACTTATCAGGGGTGTCAAACTCCGTCCCTCCAGGTTTTGCAAAACTACAATTCCCGTCATGCTTTATCTGTCCAGTCATGATGGGATTTGTAGTTTTGTAACAACTGGAGGGACGGAGTTTGACAAGTGTGCTCTATTGTCTGTGTTCTTATACCTGATAGATAGATAGATAGATAGATAGATAGGAGATAGATAGATAGTAGGAAGTGGCTCTCCTATCTAGCAGCTCATTCTGTATCTTCGATTACACATGATATCTTGACCAGCAGACACATTTTAATAATGAGAACCTTCTATGGCAGGGGTCTCAAACTCGCGGCCCTCCAGCTGTTGCAAAACTACAATTCTCATCATGCCTGGGACAGCCAAAGCAAAGCTTTGGCTGTCCCAGGCATGATGGGAATTGTAGTTTTGCAACAGCTGGAGGGCCGCGAGTTTGAGACCCATGTTCTATGTGGATGATCCTGGTATTTGTACGGTGGATGTTAGTTAGTAATGGCGGCGGTGGTGAAGGGGTTGTGATATTTGTTTCCTTTATACTGGTATTATTGGTCTGGGTATACTGGATCTCAGTTATGGTTTGGTGGTATTAGTTAGTATAGGGTGGTAATGGTTGTGGTCACAGTGATAATATATGTTTCTTATATACTGGTGTATTTTATTTGGTCAGTAACGGTATATAACGGTATCAGTTCTGTTCTGAGCCCCCACAGAACTATGTATTCTGATCTCCCACAAAGCCTCCAGTACACAATACACCAAGAATCCTCCAAGTACAACAGCTGCAAACACTACAACTTCCAGCATTTACTGACAGTCTGCAGCCCTCAGGATATGCTGGGAGTTGTAGTACATCCTCTGATAACAGCTGGTGCTGTAGAGATTCAGGGCTGATGGTTGTAACATGATAAGAGAACCAGAAGGGCAATGTAAATGATTACAGCACTGCCCCTGGTGCATTCACACAGACAGATTTAGCTGACAGATTTTTGAAGCCAAAGCCAGGAATGGAGTTGAAAAGAGGAGAAATCTCGTTTTTCCTTTATTACCTGTTCTCTGCTTATAGTCTGTTCCTGGCTTTGGCTTCAAACATCTGTCAGATAAATCTCTCTGTGTAAAGGCACCCTAAGGTACTATGCTGTGCACCTGAGCTAGGTTCCCTTTAATCCAATAGATATATATCCTGGGATAGCTCTCATTACATACTATATAGCATGTGAGAGACCACTAGGTTTAAAGAAGTACTCAGGGGCTTGAGACATTTCATCCGGAGGTGAGACAATTACAAGGGCTTTTTGTGGCTGGGAACACTGGCCACAATACTATAATTCTGTGGCGCATGTGGTATCTTCCTTTCCCGCACTTATTTGGGGAGGGTAATACCAGGTAAGGGACAGAGTGGTTCTTGAAGGATGGGCCGCTAGCCTGCCAATCAAGGGCCAGTGCCGTGTGCTTGCCCCCCAGGCTAAAATCTGCCAGCCAGCCCCTGTTTACTAGGTGGTACTTTTAGTAGCCGCGGTGCAAGGAACTGCAGCGTTGTCACATTAAGGTGAATGAGGTAACACAGCGATTCCTTGTAGCATTCACTCTCCTGCCACCTCCCACCCCTCAGGCTGGTGAGTGACCGGCTGCCATGTATACTTTTCATACACAGCAGCCAGAGGGGCAGAAAGGAGAATGCACTGAATCTGCTGTATTTTCTGGCCCCTGCTTCTGATGATACATTTAAGAACACTTATTGTTATTTGTACCATAAGGGTCCCTTTACATGGAGCAATATTCTGCCGTAATAGGTCGATTCAGCAGATTATCGCTCTGTATAATAAAAGCAAAGATCAGTCAATGAAAACGATCTTCGGCTGATTGTGTCTTTGGTCCTGCCTAAAAATCATCTGTTGCCAGGCGCACATCGCTTCATAAAACAGCTGACGGCTGATAACTGTGTAAAAAGAAACAAAAAATAAACTTTATACCTGTCCATGCTCCCCAGTGTTCTTCTCACTTCTGACTGCTGCTGCCACTAAAACCTCTACACACGTCTACACACGCTCAGCCAATCGCTGGCCACGGCAATGTCTAATCTCGGCCAGTAATTGGCAGAGTAGCCTGTCACTTGTTTTGGGTATGTCACACTGGGGAAGGGCGGGCCCACCTCTAGTGCTTTAGCCCGATGCCCGGGAATAGACCTGCACTGTGCGCAGGAATCAGGTCACGGTCCCAAAAATGGACCGCAGCATCGGCATCCCCGCAGAAGTGCCGGTCTATTCATGTAGAAAACTTAAAAAAAAGCAATTTTCCTGATGGTACCCAGGGCTGGCCTTGGGGCCCTATTACATAATCTGCCGAATCAGGCTGATTTGGGAGATTATCATTTCGTGTAATAAAGACAATGATTGGCCAATAGAGATGAGCGAACCTGGAGCATGCTCGAGTCGATCTGAACCCGAACTTTTGGCATTTGATTAGCGGTGGCTGCTGAACTTGGATAAAGCCCTAAGGCTGTGTAGAAAACATGGATATAGTCATTGGCTGTATCCATATTTTCCAGACAACCTTAGAGCTTTATCCAAGTTCAGCAGCCCCAGCTAATCAAATACCGAACGTTCGGGTTCGGATCGACTCGAACCCGAACCCGGTTCGCTCATCTCTATTGGCAAATCATCGGCAGATCGTTTAGTTTGATCCTGCCTAAAAATTATTGGCCACCACACGCACATTGCTACGTGTAATAGCAGTGCATGGCCGATGGCTGAAGACTGTGTAAAAACATAATAAATGTCATACATGCCTGTCCATGCTCCCCTGTGTTCTTCTAGCTTCTCATCGCAGCCGCTGCTGGAACCTCAGAGCCAGTTTCTGAACTGACAGGCAATCACTGGCCGAGATTGAACAGCACCGTGGCCAGTGATTGGCTAAGCGGCTTGTCACGTCAAAAACTAGTTATTGAGTGAGCGGGCAGAAGCTAGAAAAACACTGGGGAGCATGGTCAGGTATGTCTAAAGTTTATAATTTTACACATAAGGCAAAGGCTGCAGGGACATCGCTAATGATATATGTACAGCCCTTTCTGCACGATTATCGAGCTGTGGAATAGGCTCCATGAGTGCCGATCTAGCAGATCTGCGCTCACTTATCCGGAATAACGGGCCATGTAATATGGCCCTAAGTTGCACTTGATCCACCAGGGTTCAGAGAAAGGGAAATTCTGTTAGTCCTTTCCTTTGCTGCAATATATACGTGGGCACTGTCCTGCCTGAATACCCATCACTAGGTGAAGCTGCCATCTACATACTGTCTCTTTGTCACCTCGAGCTACTGGGTATCGCGGTAGATATGGTAGCTAACAAAAATATTCTTTGATTGCTGGCAGCAATTGTAAATGATGACACCTGATGACAGCAGCCATTGGCAGGCCACGGGTCTTTGCGTACTTTCACCTGTTACACACTATTCTTGTCAGTCAGGTTCTTCCACACTACACTTGGCAAAATAATTCCCTCTGATCAAATGATATAGCCATGGAGAGATGGTGACAGCGCGATCCACTCCCCGGCCGGCTGCTCATATCATCGATATTTTCTCATAGACTTACATTGAAAAATTTTGACGGAATGCACAGATGGCTGGGGAGTGGATCCCACTGCCACAATCTCTCCCCGACTATATCTACTAATCAGAGCGAGTGGCAGCAGTGAGACCAACTGTGATCAATACCCTTTGACATGTCTGATATGTCAAAACTTATTTGTAGTGACAGGTACGCTTTAAAGTGATATCTTAAAAAGAAAACAGAAAGAAATTTAAAAAAAAATGAAAAAAATATATATGAATGGACATGGTAGTAACAGATGGACACGTATCCCTACATGAAAATAAAACCTACTGGAAGAAAAAAAAGAGAATGAGACCCGAGGTTAAGCAGTGACTGAAACATCTTTTTATACTGTTGATCTATTTGTAGTAAAATAAATTTTTTGTCTAAAAGCATGTTACTGTTTTTATTCATTCAGATCTGTTCTGGAATTGCTTTCAAATTCTAAGTTTGATGTCAACTATGCATTTGGAAGAGTAAAACGAAGTTTACTTCACATTGCTGCCAAGTAAGATATTCATTATTTACTTGTTTGTATGTATTTTACACTTAAGTTTTGCTATAATGCATGTGACCCCCATTGGATGTAATAGGGGTCACACGCATTACATTCTCATTGCATCTTCATACCCATGGAACCTGAACTTCCGGATTAGCAGTGGATCTCACTGCTGATCCCGATGTGGCCCATTCACCCTCTATGGGACTCACAGTGATAGTAGAGTACTACAAAAACAAAAATAATCATTTTGCTAATTTGAGGGTTTTGGCTTGGTTTTTGTGCCATGCAAGTTATGGTAAAACAGACCTGTTATCTGTATTCTGTGATACCCAGTTTATATACCATGTTTTCCTGAAAATAAGACAGTGTCTTATATTAATTTTTGCTCCCAAAGAGGCACTATGTCTTATTTTCAGGGGATGTCTTATTTTTCCATGGAGAATTTACACTTATTGTTTACCCCCCCCCCCCAAAAAAAATATATATATATATTTATTATATACTGTACAATAGTTGTCATCACAAACCAGCATAACTAGAAATAACCCTGGTGGTGGAGGGGGTCTTGGATTAGGGAGATAACTTAATATAAGGTATCATGTAAACCCTGCACTATGCCTTATTTTCAGGGAAATAGGGTAGCTTTTGTTTTATTTTACTACTTTTAAAAATGTATCAGTTTTTCCTAACAAATGAATGCTTTTTCATCACCTTTTTTTATTTTTTTTCCCTTTTATGTTATGTGACCAAAAATCCGCAATTATAGCGTTTGGTATTTATTTTCATTTACACCATTTACTGTAATTTTGTAATAGTTCAAACAGTTCCACCTGCTGCCATAGCAAATATGGTAAAAGGAATCTGCCAACACTCGGATCTGACTCGAGGAGTCGTGATGTAGCTCTCGTGCCGTGCTCTGGCACGCCTCACCTCTCCTTCCTCCTCCCTCTTCTGTATGAATATTCTCTTTTATCAAGCCTCTTGCTTGTGCCATCTTCCCAGTTTGCCCTAATACCCAGTTCTAATCAGGGTAACGTCACTCATTTCATAATACACATACCTTCAGAACTCCTAGGCCCCTATTACACAGGACAATTATCGTGCAGAAATATGTGTAATATCAGGCAACAATAGAAAAATTCTTGACTTATGGTGCGTTTACAGTTACACGGAACGATTATCGTTCAAGTTTTCACGATAACGATCGCAATTGAGCGATAATCGGCTCGTGTAAACACAGCGAACGCTCAAGTGACGAATGAGAAATCGTTCATTGCAATCTTTCAATATGTTCTCAAATCGTCGTTGGCTAAAAATTCGCTGATCGATTCGTGTAAACAGTGTTTCACCAATTCACACTATGTGTTAGAGGCTTATGAGATCTTAGGCTACAAACCCACCTGGTGGATCTGCAGCGAGTCCCCTCACTGCATATTTGCAGCGAGACTCGCTGCAGATCCCGGCCCTATACTTTCAATGGCAGACAAACACGCAGCAGGGGATGTACATCCCTGCTGCGAGTTTGTCTGCAGCCCACCCCATTAACCCCCTGGCCGCCGGAGCTGATACTTCACCTAATCCCGGCTCCGGCTTGCTTCGGCGGTTCCCGGTGTCTTCAGCAAGCCGGAGCGGGGACCAGGTGAAGTATATGCTGCAGGTGGGTGATTGGGGCTACAGGGGGGCGATTGGACGGGGGGGGGGCGTCCGAGCGATCGGGGGGGCGATCAGGCGGTCGGGGCTGCGGGCGAGCAGCTGGCTGGAGCATATACTTCACCTGGTCCCCGCTCTGGCTTGCTGAAGACCCCGGGAACCGCCAAAGCAAGCCGGAGCTGAGATCAGGTGAAGTATCAGCTCCGGCGGCCGGGGGGTTAATGGGGTGGGCTGCAGACAAACTCGTGGCAGGGATGTACATCCCTGCTGCTTGTTTGTCTGCCATTGAAAGTATAGGGCCGGGATCTGCAGCGAGTCTTGCTGCAAATACGCAGCGAGGGGACTCGCTGCAGACCCGCCAAGTGGGTTTGTAGCCTTAAAATGATTTTTTCAAACGATATATTGTTCCGTCTAAATGCTGATCATTATAAAAAAAAACACAGTTACTTCAAAATCGTTAATCGTTTGGGCGAATTATCACTTAGTGTAAACATAGCATCAGGTCTGACCCTAAAATCATTGTTAATCGTTTGCTAATTGTTCGCTGTAGCTCCGCATTTGTTCACTAATCGTTCAGTGTAATTCCAAATCGATCTCATTTGCGATCATTAATAGTTAACCGTTAAAAATTCCTTTGTCTAATAGGACCCTTAGAAACCTGGTTGATTTGGCCCTTAGGATATAATTGCAGAAGAGCTACGGTTAATATAATACGTACGTTGCTGTCAAGACTACATATTGTTTGGTTATGTTTGCCTCTTGATGTTTCCTGTAGAACCAGCTATACCAGAGGCATCTTTTGTAATGTACTTTTTACTGACAGGGCCAATTCTAGTTTTTTCGCTGCCTGAAATGAAACCTGTGATGGTGCCAGATCCATTGAAAACCATAAGTAAGAAAGGTGTAAGTGCGGAAAATCTGCAGTGTATAACAATAAGTGCATACACACAATCCAGCTCAACTATAAACTGCCCTGTTTAACCCCTTCCCCCCAGCATATATTCTGGGCCCTTAATACCCTAGTAATTTTTTTCAATATTTCCATAGTTGCCTTCCAAGTTGTATAATAATTTTATTTTTCTGTGGACATATTAATATGAGGGCTTATTATTTGCGGGACAAGTTGTATTTTTTTATTAGTATCAGTTTGGAATACATATGCCTTTTTACATAATAGTGTGTTGTTTTTTTTTGCCACAATACCTATTATACGTATTTTTTTTATTTTTTTTTTTAAGTATTTTATATAAAAGAAGGGAAGGGGAAATGGTATTGTTTATTGTATAGGAAGATTTATTGTATAACATTTAATTTTTATACTTTATTTTTAATACTTTTTTTGTACCTCAAGAGGAATTTTCTAGTGATCATTAGATTAGTACTGTAATATATATTGCACTAGGCACCTAGTGCAGTGTATTACAGGCCATATGCTGACAGTCAATGTACCCAGCTATGTTGCTGCTTACACAGGCAGCAGCATGGCTGATGAAGATCTCTGCAAATGTCTAGCTAAATGGGCCTAGTACTTCACAACTTTGTTATACTTATTTATAGATATGTATATTTAAAGGGAAACTGTAATTAATAAAGATTTAACCATGTTCATAATCTAAACTTGTGTGTAATAGCTTGCTATTACATGAATTGGGCCATTTGTCTGCAGCACATCCTGACCAAGACCCTGAAGCTGCAGAAAATCCTCATTTCCTGGTCCACTCTGTCTTTACCCTCTGCCTTCCATGTGAGACAAAGGTCACATGATCTCTGTCTCTTCTGTTGCCAGGCAAGCTGTATCACTTCATCTGTAACCCCCCAGAACAGCCTCTCCTGAGGAGTATAGGGGAAAAGAGACACTGTTGTCTGTCTATCTAACTACATAGATAGAGTAGATAGATAGATACTACCACCAAAACCACCATATTTAGTGGCCCTTTCAGTCAATATCCAACTCCATTACAAGTCTAAAGATATGATAAGGGAACTACCAAAGCCAGGTATACAACCACATATGTAAGACACATGTAAAGGGGCTTAGTGTAATAATTCATTATATGCTTCCTTTTTACCCACATTATTCCATATCAGTATTGCACACAATGTCAGATTCTGGACAGCTGCTGCAGCATGCATATGTGAGTTTGTCAGCGTAGCTTTAGGAAATCTTATCAACTCTCTCACCTGCCGTGCCGGGGTGACAGGCTCCCGAGCCCCGTTAGAGCCCTCTATACTCACCTAATCCCGCCGGGTCCCGCTTCTGGAGATGGTCGGGTCACGGAGATATCAGCCGCTGCAGCCTGGCGCGCGCGCTCCTCAGATGAGTCCAACGCTCATAGAGAATGACATGTCATTCTCTATGAGTGTTGGACTCATCTGAGGAGCGCGCACGCCGGGCTTCGGGCGCCGATATCTCCGTGACCCGACCATCTCTAGAAGCAGGACCTGGCGGGATCACGTGAGTATAGGGGGCTCTAACGGGGGGTCAGGAGCCTGTCACCGGGGGTGACAGGTCCTCTTTAAACTAGTTTTTCACTGATTGACTATATTGATTAAAAGCGGTTCCTCAAGCTGGAGCCTCCACCAGTACTAATAATAAAGGAGCCCTAGAACCGAATTATCAATGAACATGCAAAATAATGGAAAACACTCTGAAAAGAATCATGTGGGGCCTGCATAGTATCAGTATAAATCCCTTCTCTCCTTTTTTGCTCTGCTGATAAGAGCTTCTTGGATAACAGTTTTTTATTTTATTTTATTTTTCTATATATATATTTTTTTTTAACTGCTGAACAGAATAGTTTAGTGCCTACAATTGTATGAAAATTGACTAATCCATGTAGATCTTTTTATTAGTATGGTAATATGGATGCATCTCACATGGCTGCATATTTTTAAGGCTGCTAAAGAAAACACGGGAACAACTACCGTATTTTCTGGTGTATAAGATGACTTTTTAACCTCAAAAAATCTTCTTAGAAGTCGGGGTCATCTTATACGCCGGGTATGGTTGCCTCATGTGGTTAGGGGAGTTCAAAAATGGCCCCATTCCCACTGTATGGGGCGACCACTACAAAAAAAACCAAACCGTTAACTGTTTTTTTAAATTTAGCTGCAGTTAACCCTGGCCTGACTGCAGCAGGGATGCGGTCAGGCAGGGGTTAACATTTTCCGGCGTATAAGACGAACCCAGAAAATCTTTTTGAAATTCAGGGGTCGTCTTATACGCCGGAAAATACAGTACTTACAGAGGGTATTCTACTCAAACATAACTTTTCATATGTTGTTGCCCATGGTGAGACTACCATTTCTTCCATGCTTATTAGAGATGAGCGAACTTCGAGCATGCTCGAGTCCATCCGAACCCGAACTTTCGGCATTTGATTAGCGGTGGCTGCTGAAGTTGGATAAAGCTCTAAGGCTATGTGGAAAACATGGATATAGTCACTGGCTGTATCCATATTTTCCAGACAACCTTAGAGCTTTATCCAACTTTAGCAGCCCCCGCTAATCAAATGCCGATCGTTCGGGTTCGGATGGACCCGAACCCGGTTCGCTCATCTCTAATACTTATCCATTCAGTCTCCTTCCCCCAGTTCTGAGCTGTTGCTTTCTGCTGTAAACACAAAAAACTGAGTGTAAGCTTTTCTCTCTGTCTACCCCTCCTCCCTCTACCCTTTCTGAGACAGCTAATGTAAACAAGTCCCTATCTGCTACTTTGTAGCATCTTTGTAATGCCGGAAGGATTAATTACAATGAGTTCATCAGCAACTTGACCTTAGATTAAGCTTCTCAGCAGCACGAAGAATCTACGAAGTTGCAGATGAAGCCTGCCAGGCACTTGTTTATAGCAGCCATGTCGGAAGGGAGGGGGTAGGAGGGGGAGACAGAGTGAAAAACCTGCAAACAAATTTTTGTATCTTCAGCAGAAAGCAGCAGCTCAGAACTGGGAAAAGGAGACTGAATCGATAATAATAATAAGGAATAGGAAGGAATTGTTAGTCTCACTATGGGCAGCAACATAGAGCATGTTCACATGGGTAGATTCCATACTTATTTGGATGTGGAATCCACACCAATTTTTACATCCAGTCCTTGGGGTTTTGCATTAAAACCCATCTACCCTAGAAGCGGCAATGGCGTCGCCGTGGCCTTTACAATCTCTTCTATATACCAAATTACCAGCCATTCCCCCTCAAATCAAACGCTGTATTCTATTACGGGATACTATAATCGCCTGGAAGGCCAATAATGGGTTCCACCGGGAATAGATATGTAAAGGTATTACCCAGGTCTCTCACCTCTTACATGACTCTGAACATAGGTATCTCGAATTTGGGGAGCTGCAAACAAAATATTCCATAGGACCGGGCCATTTTCTTCTTTATAATCAACTTATGTCCTTTTTGAGGCCTAGGGCGATAGACTTGAAATTTTGATGATCCCATATGTCTTTTGTTCCATGTGCCGCAGCCGGAAGACAAGCTGTCCGCATTATGCCATGTATTTATACTAGTAGCCAAAAGATGTTTGCTTTATAAATGGCTAATTTCTTAGATGCCACAGGTCGAAGAAGTGATCTTCCAGGTCAAAAAATACATGCATTTCGACCAAATGGAAGTGGCGCGGTCGATAGAAAAACTGACTAAAGGGTTTTTTAAAAAGTGGAAAACTTTTATATGTAACTTTCTGTCTAATGAGGAAATTATGCAGCTTATGCTACATTTTAAAGATACGACCTGGTATCTCCGGAAAGATGTGTCAGGCACTTAAGGAAAATTGAAAATACCACATAAGGCTTACATGGTTTATGGTTACAGTGTACGCATTATCTCTCAGATGCTTCTGTAATATGGTAGTAAGTTGGTTGCAGACCATGAGTAAAGGAGGGAGGGGGGAGTTGGGGGGGGGGGAGGAGTTGTTGTTTTATGTTTTATGTTCATACTGTTCTTGTTGGCAACGTTGTTTGGCCTCTGACTATTGCTATGGTCAGTTGGTGCTGTTCTTTATATTTTACTTTGGTTTACATGCAAAGTCCACGGTGTTTGTACCCTGAAAATATTTTTGAAAATGAATAAAAAGAAATAAAAAAACCCAAAAACCATCTACCTTAAACGTCACTAATAAGCAACGCAAAACTACAATTACTAGAAGGGGCACACCCGCATAGCCAACTAATGCTGCGTTTACACGAAACGATAATTGGCCCAATCGTACGATTAACGATGTCGGAATAACAATTTTTTTTTTCATAACGATCAGCGTTTAGAGGGTACGATATATAGTACGGAAATTCGTTTTGTGATCGTTTTGCAATTGCTTAAAGGGACAGTGTCACTTTTTTTTTTATTTATTAACAAAATGTAATTATAAAAGATAAGTGGTTTAGTTATTTTAGTTTTTTTATTTACATCTGTCATCAGTGTTTTAAAACACTGTGATGCTTGCACAGGGGGCTGCCATATTGAACAGCATCTGTGTATGACGTCATTTCACGACACTTACACAGATGCTGTACGGCACACACATAACATTGAAGTGAACGGACGGAGTCCGTCCCGTTCACTTACATTGTGTTTCAGAAGCTGTGTACTGACATGCGCAGTACACAGCTGTGGGAGGGAGGGGGCGCCATGTTACAGAAGTCCACTACTTACAGAAAGTCCTGTGTGTGCGGCCGGCCGTCCTGAAGTGCAGGGGAGGGGAACATCAGTGCCGGTGATCGTTATGTGCAGCCAGACAGCGGGAGCAGGCAGAAGGGGAGAGTGATGGACGGGCTCCCCCTCACAGTGTAAGGAGTGCTGGAGCCTCTTATCATAGGTGCCCCCTGCCCCGGGTCCCTGCTGCTGCTCTGCCTAACCTAACCTGTGTGTCAGTAGCCGGGCAGAGAGTCTCCTTCCTCTCTGGAGCCGGCCTCCTCTTCTCACATGGATCAGCTCGGGGGATGGGAGAGACCGGCAGGGACGGGAGTGTTACTATGGAGCTCTGTGCAGCCTGGTAAGCAAAAGCTCCTGCCTGAGATCTGTGACCAGAGCTGCAGTGTTGTCTGTCAGGTCAGAAGGGGAAAGAAACACACACAGGTCCTGGCTGTATATGCCCCCCCTGTCCTGGCTGTATATGCCCCCCCTGTCCTGGCTGTATATGCCCCCCCTGTCCTGGCTGTATATACCCCCCCTGTCCTGACTGTATATAACCCCCTGTCCTGGCTGTATATACCCCCCCTGTCCTGGCTGTATATACCCCCCCCCCTGTCCTGGCTGTATATACCCCCCCCCCCCTGTCCTGGCTGTATGTACCCCCCCCCCCCCTGTCCTGGCTGTATATACCCCCCCCCCCCCCCTGTCCTGGCTGTATGTACCCCCCCCCCCCCTGTCCTGGCTGTATGTACCCCCCCCCCCCTGTCCTGGCTGTATATACCCCCCCTTGTCCTGGCTGTATATACCCCCCCCCTGTCCTGGTTGTATATACCCCCCCCCTGTCCTGGTTGTATATACCCCCCTGTCCTGGTTGTATATAACCCCCTGTCCTGGCTGTATATACCCCCCCCCCCCTGTCCTGGCTGTATATACCCCCCCCCCCCTGTCCTGGCTGTATATACTACCTCCCCCCTGTCCTGGCTGAATATACTACCTCCCCCCTGTCCTGGCTGTATATACTACCCCCCCCCCTGTCCTGGCTGTATATACTACCCCCCCCCCCCCCCCCCCCGTCCTGGCTGTATATACCCTCCCCCCCCTGTCCTGGCTGTATATACCCCCCCCCCCCTGTCCTGGCTGTATATACCCCCCCCCCCTGTCCTGGCTGTATATACTACCTCCCCCCTGTCCTGGCTGAATATACTACCTCCCCCCTGTCCTGGCTGTATATACTACCCCCCCCCTGTCCTGGCTGTATATACTACCCCCCCCCCCCCGTCCTGGCTGTATATACTACCCCCCCCCCCTGTCCTGGCTGTATATACTACCACCCCCTGTCCTGGTTGTATATAACACCCCCTGTCCTGGCTGTATATAACCCCCCCTGTCCTGGCTGTATATAATAGCCTGTACATATATACACACACACACACACACAGTATTTTCCGGCGTATGGTCGCCCCATACGGTGTGGGGCTCAAAAATTGCCCCATCCCCACTGTATGGGGCGACCACTATAAAAAATAAAAAAAAAAATAAATTGACTCTCTTAGGGCCCGTTCTTTGCCTCCGGTACTGTTCCCGGCGCAGGCAGTGTGACGTACACTAGAGGCTCGGAGACGCTCAGCTGCCGGAAGAGCTTCGGGAGAATTAGAGAGGCACCGGAAGTTCCCGAAGCCTCTCATTCTTCCAAAGCTCTCCCGGCGGCTGAGCGTCTCGATGACGCTCGGCTGCCGGGGAGAGGTTCGACTATCTCAGTCTCCGGTGCAGGTAGTGTACGTCACAATGCCTGTGCCGGGAACGGGCCCTAGGTGAGTTAAATGTTTTGTTTTTCAATTTAGCTGCAGTTAACCCCTGCAGGGCTGCGGTCAGGCAGGGGTTAACATTTTCCGTCATATAAGGCGAACCCCTGACAATCTGCTTAAAAGTCAGGGGTCGTTTTATATGCCCTTATACGCCGGAAAATACGGTATACCTCTCCGACCTGTGTAATGTGTGACACGGCTGACACCAGAGAGCAATAGCCTGTACTCTCCTGTATGTGTGTGTGTATATATATATATATATATATATATATATATCTACTACCTGTGTAATGTGTGACACTGCTGACACCAGAGAGCAATAGCCTATACTCTTGTGTGTGTGTATGTATGTATGTATATGTATATATATATATATATATATATATTAGTGATACTTTGGTATAAGAGTAACTTGGATTAAGAGTAGAGTAATTAGCAGTAGATTAGTTAGTAGTGGACTAATAGTGACTTGGTGTAAGAGCATTGCTTTGGTGTAAGAGCTCCCTGTGCTGGGTGGGAGGGGGAATGGGGGAGGGGCAGGGTCTGCATAGCGGGGTCTACAGCCCTGTACTCTGACCCAGGAAGTCTCCCTCATCTTCCAAATCATAGCAGATCCACTTCAGGCTGGGGCTTCCATCAGGGGACAGGACTGTGGGGGTAATCTCTCCATAGCTGTAACCCCTCTCTCCCCGGACAGAGAGTGCTGCTATACTGTACCCATATCTGTCCTGCTCATTCCTTCATACTCCCTGCAGTCTCTGTCAGTCCTTGTGTTTTCCATCCTCTCCATTACTGTACAGTAACTTATAATATCACATATCCAGCTGCTGTTTCTGAATGTTTGTTTCATCTGTTTTACATGTTATTCAGAATAATAAATCACTATTTTTGGGGTGTCTGAATTGTCTGAATTTCTATGATTTCTTATGGGAAAATTTGCTTTGGTTTAATAGTGGATTTGGATTACAAGCGCTGTCCCGCAACGAATTATGCTCGTAATCCAAGGCACCACTGTGTATATATACATATATATCTTCCCTACCTGTGTAATGTGTGACACTGCTGACACCAGAGAGCAATACCCTGTACTCTCCTGTATTATGAGCAGTGAGAAGTGCGGGAGGTGAGTGTGGGCAGGCGAACTGTATTTGGTTCTGCAGCAGGTTGAGCAGAGGTGTATTATGAGGTTCTGCAGCAGCTGAGGCGTATTATGAAAAGCTAGGGACACACTTGTACTTCTGTGCAGACAACAACAAAATGGTGCTGCCCAGCAGTACACATATCACCTTCCCCCTCTTTGTTCTCCTGTGAAAAGAGGAGGGAGGTGATGATGTCACAGCAAATGAGCAGAGACTGACTCTTTTTTCAGCACAGCCGTATATCAGGTTACTTTTACCAGCAGTTTTCCTCCTGGAGCTCCCCCTGGTGGCCATCACTGGGAAATATGGAAAATTAGATATTTAATTTTTCATATTTCCTTATATGTAAAAAATAAAAAAAATGCACATATAAATTAGCAAAAAAATAACACATTCAATTTTAAGACTTTCATGTTTTTTTTTAACTTTGTGACACATTCCCTTTAAGCCTATCTCACACATTGGTTAAATCGGCGAACGACTGTTTACACTGAACGATCTGCAAATTTTTTACGAAGCATAAGTATAAATGTATTAATACATCTGCTGGGTAGGTGAAAATTATCTATTCCTGTGTAGATACTGGCAAATTAAGTATAATACCTGTTCACAACAAATGTCAAACTACCACCATAATCAATGAATAATCAATCTTTATTGCAGTGTCAGGATGTTACAATTACAAGAAGTCCATATGTAAACAATATATGAATAAACAGCAAGTGATGGTATTAAAGGGGTAGTGCGGTGTTCAACATTTATTCACTAAATAACACACATTACAAAGTTATACAACGGGGACGGGGGTCGACACGAATCAGGTGAGTATAGAGCACTACGCTTCCGGGTCTAGCATGGGTGGGGGGGAACACGGGTAAGGGGGCAATTCACTAACATAACATACATTACAAAGTTATACAACTTTGTAATGTATGTTATGTTAGTGAATTGCCTTCCCCGTGTTATTCAGTGAATAATTGTTTAGCGCCGCACTAGCCCTTTAAGATGGGCTGGACATAGCATATAAGTATGATCGATCTAGTCATAACGTTACGCTCCTTAAAAAGGTGGACGCCGAAATGCGCGTTGGAGTACGTTGTGGTCAGCATCCATTGCAAGTAATATACGTTCATTTGGGTGCCAGTTATATGCATACAGCACTATGTTCCATCTTTAGCCTATAATCCATACTTGTTTGTACTTGGCACTTTATGTTCTGAGGCTTAGTTGGTTCCCCTATCATAGCAGTCATTTAATACCATCACATGTTGTTTATTCATGTATTGTTTACATATGGACCGCTTGTAATTGTAACATCCTGACACTTCTTTTTATCGGTGCTGATTCCTTTTTTGTTTTTGTAGAATTTTTATATGCAATAAAGATTGATTATTCATTGATTACGGTGGTAGTTTAACATTTTTTGTGAATAAGTATTACTTAAATGCCACTAGAATATTCCACACCATGCTAAAAAAATCAGGTGGTTTTCAAAATCTGCATTACAAATTTATAAGCGTGGAGGAAACGTGTTATGCGTGGGTGTTTCTGCAAGGAGTTTTTACAGTTTTTTTTGCAGGTTTTTGGAGTTGCTAATGTTGATGGGTTGAATTATTGCGGGCTTCCACAGTCCAGGGAAACACCATGTGAGCATTTTAAAGTGTACCTGTCGTTTAATTTTTTCTGCAGAAATCATTACTATAGGCGATTTTAAGAAACTTTGTAATTGGGTATTTCAGACGAAAAATGCATTTTTATCATGAAAAAGCAGTTTTAAGCTCTCCCCCCCCCCCCCATCTTCATTGTTCTTTATGGAGAGGGGAGGGGTGGAGGGATATGAGGCACCAAAACAGGACAACAAAGAGTTAATTTACAGCTACATCATCAGGCTATCTCCTCTGAAGTCAGCACTGACCTCTCTGACCTCTGAATACCGGCTTTCACACAGGTTCCGCTGTGTAATCCTTTGTTCTCTGTTGACGACTAATCTCCCTCCTCCCCTCTCCATAGATTAGAAAGGGCCCGACTGATGTAAAAGAGTTGAGATTTCCTGATAATGAGCAGTGAATGAAAGAAAGGAGGGAAGGGGGGGCAAGGAAAAGTCTTTTTGAATGCAGATAATGGCATATTTGCCTAATAAACCCAAATACAAAGTTTCTTAAAATCGCCTGGACTATTGATTTCTGCAAAAAAATAAATAATAATAATAATTAAATGACAGTGACACTTAGGCTTATTGCATATTAAAATATTTTGACGCTGGGGGGAGGGGGGTGGTTAATTTTCAAGACAAAGGAATACACCGATTCAGGATCAGAAGCCCCCATACATCTATGTTTATACACCAAAAACCTGCCAATAGATCTGATTTTGTTGATGTGTTGTTTCTCCAATAAGTTATTATTACCACATTTCAGTCACATGACAAGTGAAGCAAATATACTGAGTGACCTTACTGGTTTTTTTTAAATTGAGGATTATTTCTAATGAATTCCATCTCTATTTTACTGTCTTCTTAATAGTCTGGTTTATTCTGTCTGCCACCCTCCCCATACATGTTTGGTCTTTATTCATTAGCTCTTGTTTCTTTTCAGTTGTGGCTCTGTGGAGTGCCTAGTCCTGCTTCTAAAGAGAGGAGCCAATCCCAACTATCAAGATATTTCAGGATGTACACCTCTCCATTTGGCAGCTCGAAATGGGTATGTGGTTGGTTGGGTTTGTTCTATTTTTTTTTTTTTCCATTGCTCTTTTTTCTTAACTTAAAGCTACATCACTGGGCTATCTCCTCTGAAGTCAGCATTTACCTCTGAATACCGGCTTTCACACAGTTCCCTCCGTGTAATCCTTTGTTCTCTGCTGGCGACTAATCTACCCTCTCCATAGGTTACACAGGGCTCGACTGATGCAAAAGAGTCGAGATTTCCTGATAATGAACAGTGAATAAGAGAGAGGAGGAAGGGGGAGGCTTTTTGAATGCAGTTAACGACATATTTGCCTAATAAACTCAATTACAAAGTTTCCTAAAATCGCCTGTACTACTGATTTTTGTAAAAAAAAAAAAAAGAAAAGAAAAAAAGGTGACACTTAGCCCCGCCCACAATGCCACCATTGAATCAACCAAGAAGCTGATTATCAGTTGATCGTTGTCTTTCAGCAAGTTTAGAAAAAATTATCTGCTCTGTGGCTGCCTGTACAACATATATCTCCTACACAAAAGGCACCTTCTATACACAGTTATTTCCTATAACAAAAGATAGCTCTCCAAAAAATGCTATCTTTTGTTGTAGGAAATAACTGTGTTACACTTAACTTTTCACACTCCCAGTGTCCTCCTGTCTGTTCCCCGCTCACCGCAGCAGCCGCAGACACTTTCTATCCCGTCTATGCAGTGACAGGCTGTCACGGCCGCGGCGGCGTCCCGTGCTCCGGACCGCCGCCGCGACCTCTCCATGCAGCTGCCGGGGTCCATGTACAGGGACCCGGCGCTGCCACTAGTTCGGCTCCGGGGGGCGCCTTACCTCGCCCCGCTCCCGTCTCCCGCTGTGCCGGCCGGCGCGCGCGTCCCCGCCTGCTAGGGCGCGCGCGCCGGCTGTCTCAGAGTTAAAGGGGCAGTGCGCTCCTAATTGGTCCATGTGTCAATCACTCCCCTATAAGTTCCAGCTCTGCCCCCTTCCAGGTGTTGGAGCCTCTACATGCTTCCCATAGCGTTTGGCCCAGCTCCCTGTTGTTCCTGATTCCTATCCGCTACCTGGTCCCTAGTCCTTGTTCCTGGTTCCTGCTCCCCTGTCACACCATTGCTCCTGTGTTCAGCCTGACTCCTGCGGTTACGCCTACAGGCCTCTGCCAGCACCATCTCCTGCCTACTGCTCCTGCCACGCCTCGCCTGCCGTCACTAGCAACCAAGCCAGGGGTAGCGACCTGGGGGTCGCCTGCCGCAGCAAGTCCGTCCCGCCTTGCGGCGGGCTCTGGTGAAAACCAGCGGCCCCTTAGACTCCGCTCCCTGGTGAGTTTAGTGCCATCGCTGGTTACGGTCCAGTGGATCCACTACTCCAGGCGTTACACAGGCTTCTCAGCCAATCACTGGCCAAGGCGATTTCTCTTCTCGGCAAGTGGTTGGCTGAGCTGCCTGTCACTGCAGAGAGAGCTTCAGAAGTGTCAGTGGCGGCTTAAGTGAGTAGGGAACAGTCGGGATACTGGGGGAGCCTAGAGAAGTAAGTAAAACTATATTATTTTCTATATAGCAAGGGCTGCACAGACATTGTTAGCCATGTTTGTGCAGTCCTTGCTGCACAATCATTGAGCTGTTTAATAGGCTTGGTAAGCAAGTGCCAATCTAGCAGATCGGTGCTCGCTTACAGCCCTTCTAATACCGCCTTTACACAAATTGTATGGCTGTCTTCAGCTTCCCAACTATGCACAGTGACCTCAGACTGATTCGAGAGGGCCAGGGGGTTGGAAAGCTGAAATAGAAATACCCCATTTAACAATACAAGGGAATATAAGAAAATTTGTTAGAGAAAAATGCCACTTGCATACTGATTAAAATGATTCAAAACAGAGACGATACAGGCCATCAGATCACTTAGGGATCAGGTTACATGTTGACCATAGAAGTATGGGGGGCCAGTTAGCTAAAGAGAGAGAGAGAGAGACACACACACACACACACACAGTGAGAGTCTGCTAAAAATCTAGCATACTAAATGTTCTATCTCACCCCAGTGCAGAATTCACAGATTACACTGCTCATTGCTGTTCTATAATGTCTTCCATGCTGCTGTTTCTTAAGGTTTTCTTTATAGATGTAAGAGAGTAGGTGTTTGCAGTGTATGGGATCATTCAAAATTTTAAAACTCATTCCTCCCTGAAAATATCAGAGACTGGCATGTACATAATATATTTATAACTCTTATTTGTAACTTACTATTAAATCTCTTGCAGGCAAAAGAAATGTATGAGCAAACTCCTGGAATATAATGCGGATGTTAACATTTGCAACAATGAGGGCCTGACTGCTGTAAGTAATCAGTATTCGTTATACTTCAGTAGGTGTGTGTTTTTACATTGTGTGAATATACACACACAAAAAAAGTTTATTACATTTGTTATACTACATAGGCCTAAAAACTCGTTTAAAGGGTGACGAACCTGTTATTAGGTTCCCTTAGGGACATTCATCGTTGTTTTCTGAAATCTTTACTTACCTTCACCCGTCTCTATATTTAAAGTGTCACTGTCGTTATAACTTTCAAAATCAAAAGTTGATTTTATATAAAGCAAGTTTGCAACTTACATTCTATTTTTTTTTTTAAGTTGTGGAAAACATGACGCTTCCTATTTTCTGACAGTTTTTTTTTCAAAACAGGAAACAGTCAGAAAACAAGAAGTGTTGTGTTTTCCAAGCTATCTGAGGGCCCACAGAGAGAAGGCAGTTTTTTAAAATTGATGGACACATTGAGCCATGACTCTCTGTACTGGCCGGAACTCCTGTGTTTAGTCTGTTTTTTCAACCAGCACAAGTCAGAAAATCTGCCTGCAGGAGGCTGCACCTGGATTTCTGGTAAGTTCAGCTTCGTTTTACAGCATAATAACAACGAAAAAAATAATGACTGTAAATTGCAAACTTGCTTTATTTCACATCTACTTTTGATTTAGATTTTGAAAGTTATAACGACAGGTACACTTTAAGAAAAGGGGCAGATCAGTGCACTGAGGGCAGTAGTCCTGCCCCCAGTGAACCAAACCACATAAATTAAATATTGAATAAAGTGAAGATTTACCTGAAAATGGTGCTGAGGATGTAAGTAAGAAAATCGCCTTTGTTCTCCGGACCTATGGGAAGATTACAGCAGGATAGAGTCTTCCAACCAGAAGTTTGTTCAGAATTGTGGTAACCAATGTACAGTGATCCCTCAACCTACAATGGTCTCAGGTTACAGTATTTTCAACTTACAATGTGGACCTTTGTAACTTGAGAACCGACTCAATAGACAATGCTACAGTCTAGGGCTGGGCGGTATACCGCAAAAATACTGATACCGTCTCTGGCGTCGGTTAACCGACCTCAACTCTGCCAGGACGGTATCTGCGGTATTTCTCCCCTCCCTCCTCCTCCTCCTCACCCTGCGGCCGCATGCTCTGCTCCACTCCGTTTAATCTTCCTGAGGAGGAAGACTGGAGATCTGACAGGCTGCGCACAGGCGTGCTGTGTGCTCAGTGCTGCTGCTACTTCCGGGCGGCTCTGGAGGCTGCACGGTGTGCCCTGCCTCCCCTCTCCCGTACATAAAGTGGCTGCTGGGGTCAGGTATGGGTCGGCACATCCTCCCCCCACCAGGCACCGCACTGTGTCCCGCACAGGAATCCTCGGCGTCCCGTTATCTTTTGGCAGTGCTGGAAGCAGCCGTGTGTGACGCTCTGCCGGTGACGCTGCCGGCAGATATATGTGCTACAACACTGAGGTACGGGGGCAGAGGATTCCTGTGCAGGAGAGAAGAAAGGATATGCAAAGTAGCCGTGCAGGAGAGAGAGAGAGAGAGTGCGGTGCCCGGTGGAGCATGGAGGTGCCGACCTATACCTGACCCCAAGTGTATGTGCGGGAGAGGGGGTGGGGGGGTCCAGAACAGCTTGTGACTGGGGGCAGATATTGGGTAGAAAGATAGATAGATAGATAGGAGTCCTATCTCTCTATCTATCTCCTATCTATCTATCTATCTATCTCCTATCTATTATCTATCTATCTATCTATCTATCTATCTATCTATCTATCTATCTATCTATCTATCTATGTCCTATCTATCTATGTCCTATCTATCTGGGGGCAGATATTGGGTAGAAAGATAGATAGATAGATAGATAGGAGTCCTATCTCTCTATCTATCTCCTATCTATCTATCTATCTATCTATCTATCTATCTATCTATCTATCTATCTCCTATCTATTATCTATCTATCTATCTATCTATCTATCTATCTATCTATCTATCTATGTCCTATCTATCTATGTCCTATCTATCTATGTCCTATCTCCTACACAAACAACAAAAGTCCATGGCACCCGGGCAGTAAATAAGGAGAGTGGGTGCCACCCCTGCACTGTGGATCCTCGAGTGCAGAATAGCTCACAGGAACAAACTAGCCGGTACCCTAATTTTGGACGTGTGTGTGTATATATAATATTATATATATATATATATATATATATATATATATATATATATATATATATATATATATATATATACACACACACACACACACGGAGAGACTTATCAAACATGCTCAGTTGCCCCCGGCAACCAATCAGATTCCACCTTTCATTCCTCACAGACTCTTTGGAAAATGAAAGGTGGAATCTGATTGGTTGCTAGGGGCAACAGCCAGTTTCACTTTACACCTTGTTTGATAAGTCTCCCCACAGTATAAAGATAGATATAGCAAAAAATATAGGCAGCACAATAAACAAACTGGGTGCCAGCAGACGAATCCCAGACCTTGGATCAAGTCAGCTAGTAAAAAATACTCCGATGGTAATACAAACGTGAAAACGTGAATTTACTCCATAGAACAATGTGCAGCAAACTTCACAAGTAATATACAATGTTTTGGCATCTCCTATGCCATTTTCAAGTGCCACTTGAAAATGGTGTAGGAGGTGCCAAAATATTGTGTATTACTTGTGAAGTTTGCTGCACATTGTTCTATGGAGTAAATTCACGTTTGTATTACCATCGGAAAATGGGGTTTTCAAAGGGGTGTGGCTTTTAAAGGGGGCGTGTCATAATTATCGTTCAATTTATCGTTACCGCGGCTACATGTACGATAAACCGCGATATTGATTTAGGCCATTATCGCCCAGCCCTACTACAGTCAGGATCTGCGGAGCATGTGAATAACTAGATGATCGACCAATAAAAGTGGCCGTTTTACAGGTAAAACCCCAGTATTACTGAAGTGCATGTAGTGGTTGGCTGTCTAATATCTCCTCTCTACAGTAGTGTGATACTACATGTCCTGTACTGCTGTGTGTCTGGTATCTCTACAGTACAGTGTGATACTACATGTCCTGTACTGCTGTGTGTCTGGTATCTCCTCTCTACAGTACAGTGTGATACTACATGTCCTGTACTGCTGTGTGTCTAGTATCTCTATACAATACAGTGTATACTACATGTCCTGTACTGCTCTGTGTGTCTAGCATATCCTCTCTACAGTACAGTGTGATACTACATGTCCTGTATTGCTGTGTGTCTAGTATCCCCTCCTTACAGTACAGTGTGATACTACATGTCCTGTACTGCTGTGTGTCTGGTATCTCCTCTCTACAGTACAGTGTGATACTACATGTCCTGTACTGCTTTGTGTCTAGTATCTCTATACAGTACAGTGTGATACTACATGTCCTGTACTGCTCTGTGTGTCTAGCATATCCTCTCTACAGTACAGTGTGATACTACATGTCCTGTACTGCTGTGTGTCTAGTATCTCCTCTCTACGGTACAGTGTGATACATGTCCTGTATTGCTGTGTGTCTAGTATCCCCTCCTTACAGTACAGTGTGATACTACATGTCCTGTACTGCTGTGTGTGTCTAGTATCTCCTCTCTACAGTACAGTGTGATACTACATGTCCTGTACTGCTGTGTGTGTCTAGTATCTCCTCCCTACAGTACAGTGTGATACTACATGTCCTGTACTGCTGTGTGTGTCTAGTATCTCCTCTCTACAGTACAGTGTGATACTACATGTCCTGTACTGCTGTGTGTGTCTAGAATCTCCTCCCTACAGTATAGTGTGATACTACATGCCCTGTACTGCTGTGTGTCTAGTATCCCCTCCTTACAGTACAGTGTGATACTACATGTCCTGTATTGCTGTGTGTCTAGAATCTCCTCCCTACAGTACAGTGTGATACTAAATGTCCTGTACTGCTCTTTACCTGTGCCAGGATGAGTTGCTCTCTTAGACACCAGGTGAGGGTGGCTTCATTCTATTTTACCAGGACTTGTGTGATCTGTACAGGACCCAGAAAACACTCCGGTCCTCTACATAGAAAGTAATTTACAGCTTCCGGTACCTCTTTCTGACTGCTGTATGTAAGGGCTTACTTTGCCCATATTAGTTACCTGCTTATTTCTCTTCAACTCTTCATTTATTCACATTCTGGATGACATTTTGGGGGTTTCAGAACCAGTTTCACACAGAGTTTTGGTCTCCAGATACAATGGTCATCCTGGAACCAATTAATATTGTAACCTGAGGAACCACTGTACTGATTTTCGATTTTGATTCCGGTATAGACTTTCAGGGATAGTAGTGAAGCGTGGGTGAACGATGTTGACTGAACTAAGACCAGCAAGTAATCCGAACAAAGACTTGTTTTGAGTGACAATAAAACTTCACAGAGAGGGTGTGCCTATTTGTCTCCTAACATAAAGCTTTGTGATAGTGTCCTTTACTAGGTAGGATGTCTATAACCTAGTAAATCATTTATTCTGAAATTGAGAAAAAAAAATCCTGTACAGTAATAAGATACTAAAATTGACACAACAGAGAAAAAAGAAATGCCTGTTGGAATAATAAAGATGCAGGGTACAGTGATAGAAGGAACAGCATTCAGGGTTGGAGTACGCATTCTGTAGGTCCTTGGCTTTATAGAAATTTTGAAGTGTACCTGTCACTATTTTTTTTAAAGAAATTAAAATTGGTTGTGATCCCATACATATTTTTTTAATATACTTGTTTTCTATGTTTAAAGACACCTGTTCATAAAGCCGGTTGTATATAAACTGAGGGCTATTAATTTAGATTGTTAACTAATTGGTAACTAATTATATTGTTAATTTTTGCTAATTATATTATCAGCTACACAGTTTACCAGAATACAGTGCTCTTGGTTATGCAACAATTCAGTCAGTATAATGTCACTATGTGGTTTTGGTGCTGTGTGACAGGAGAGCTGACCAAACAATGCAAGCACCCCCAGAATTCTCTGCTACTGAATGTGGACATGCAGCAGTTGTACATATGTGCAGGGAATGTAACCTGCTATCATGTTCCCATAGTAAATATTTACTTTATTAACATGTCTATTCAAGAGAGGGGGCAGATCAGTGCACTGCCCCCAGGGAACCAAACCACATAAATTGAATATTGAATAAAATGAACATTTACCAAACATGGTGATAAGGACGAAAGTAAAAAAATTATCTTCATTCTCAGTGTTCACGGACCTATGGGAACATTCTGTAAAATTAATATAATAGATAAACAGCTTGTCGCATGTTTATTTTCATGGGAATGTTCATCAGTGTTAAAGGGGTACTCCACTGAATTTTACTTCTGTAATTTACTTCTATTTAAAAATCTCAAGTCTTCCAGTATATATCAGCTGCTGTATGTGATGTAATCTTTCCAGTCTGGCATGGTGCTCTCTGCTGCCAACTCTGTCCGTGACAGGAACTGTCCCAAGTAGGAAAGGTTTTCTATGGAATTTGCCACTGCTCTGGACAGTTCCTGTCATTGAAAGAGGGGGCATCAGAGAGCACTGCGTTAGACTGGAGAGAAAACACAACTTCCTGCAGGACTTACAGCAGCTGATAAATACTGGAAGACTTGAGATTTTTAAAATAGAAGTAATTTACAAATCTGTATAACTTTCTTACATTAGTTGATTTGAAAGTAAAAATGTTTCGCTAGAGTTCCCCTTCAATAATACAATCCAAGGTTCCTGTTTCTCAAAGAACTAAGATGTTCTGGCAGCGATAGAAATGTGATTTGGAGCTGGGGTTGGAGTTTGAAAAAGTAGTAAGAAAAGAGTCAGAGTTGCAGGCTTGGCTTACTGACTCCGCAGCACATTTACTGAGGGAGAGAAGCGCTTTGGTGGCTTATTTTTCCTTTTCTATCTTCCTGATTAGATCCACTGGCTGGCTGTAAATGGACGGACAGAGCTCCTTCATGACCTTGTGCAGCATGTCAGCAATGTGGATGTAGAAGATGCAATGGGACAGACGGCGCTGCACGTGGCCTGTCAGAATGGACATAAGACGGTACGTCTGCATCTCTTAAAGTGTCACTGTCGTATTTTATTTTTTTTTTTTCAGAAATCAAATAGTCCAGGCGATTTTAAGAAACTTTGTAATTGGGTTTATTAGGCAAATATGCTATTATCTGCATTCAAAAAGACTTTCCCCAGATTCCCCCCCCCATCCACTCTCTCATTCACCACTCGTTATCAGGAAATCTCCACTCTTTTACATCAGTTGGGCCCTTTGTAATCTATAGAGGGGGGAGGAGGGAGATTAGTTGCCAGCAGAGAGCATTACACAGTGGGACCTGTGTGAAAGCCGATATTCAGAGGTCAAAGAGGTCAGTGCTGACTTCAGAGGAGATAGCCTGGTGATGTAGCTGTAAATTACCCCTTTGTTGTTCTGTGTTGGTGCCTCATCTCCCTCCACCCCTCCCCTCTACATAGAAAACCAAGAAGACAGGGGGAGAGCCTCAAACTGCTTTTTCATGATAAAAATGCATTTATCGGCTAATAAACCCAATAACAAAGTTTCTTAAAATCACCTTTACTATTGATTTCTGCAAAAAAAATGTAAACGACAGGGACACTTTAAATGACTAATATGGTAGCACACTTCTGCACCTTGTGGTTGTGTATACGCACAGCCACCTATTAGAACATACTACAGGGCCATACCATATAATCCCAGGTGTTTTTGTTGCTGTGGATACAGCCCAGGACCTGTGATTAGGTTGTCAGGACTGGCGATTACCATTGCGTAAGGGCTTCACTCTAAATCATATGGTGTAAATGTGTTGTGATGTTGCAACATCCATGACTCATATATTGTCATTCCATTTGTTGTGAGAAAGACTATCCATACAATTATATTGACACAAAAATGTGTTTTGCTGCTTTCATGTGACAGATGACTCACTCAAAGTCTTCTGATCTAAGCGATGCTTCTGGGAAAAAAGTATTAGTCGGTATTGATTGTAGTTCCCAGACTGCTAGGGACATCTGCTGGTCAGACACCTAAGCTATCACCACAACTATTAATGTGAAGTCATAGCACTAACATTAACTGAGTACTTAATTGAATACACCATCATTGCGCTATGGTATGGAGGCAGTCTGCCTGTGGCACTGCTGAGGTGTTATGGAAGCTCAGATTGTTTTGATAGTAGCCTTCAGCTCATCGGCATTGTTGGGCCTTGTGTCCGAGTTTGCTGGACAATGTAGCACAGTGATGCTATGGTTATTAGACCAGGTATTAGTATTTTTGGCAGTGGTGGCACGTACCAAGTCCTACTGGAAAACTAAAGTGCTTTACAATTCCCTGGTAGGTGGCCGCACTGACATTGGACATAATAGAACTCTAGTTTCTACAGAGTTATATCTGCATCCATTTCCACTCTCACCTCCTTTGCGGGGAGCACAACCCCTCCCAAAACCCTACCAGTCTGGGCATCATTCCTATTGAACTCAGAACTATATAATTAAAACTCCTGAGCTATACCGCACTCCTTGGTCACTAGACTTCCTTCTCACCACTGCTGTTATCTCATGATTTTCTGATCGATTAGTAATTACCCTGGCCAGCAGTCTGTTTGTATTACCTCCATGAACAATTTTTTCTTAACCTTAAAGTGTCACCGCCATTTTTTTTTTCCAGAAATCAATAGAACAGGCGATTTTTGGAAACTTTGTAATTGGGTTTATTAGGAAAATATGCCATTATCTGCATTCAAAAAGACTTTCCCCAAGTCCTCCCCCCCCCATCTCTCTCTCTCATTCACTGCTCATTATCAGGAAATCAGGAAGTCGAGCTCTGTGTAACCTATGGAGGGGGGAGGAGGGAGATTAGTCGGCAGCAGAGAACAAAGAATTACACAGCAGGACCTGTGTCAAAGCCAGTATTCAGAGGTCAGAGAGGTCAGTGCTGATTTCAGAGGAGATAGCCCAGTGATATAGCTGTAAATTAACTCTTTGTTGTCCTGTTTTGGTGCCTCATCTCCCTCTACCCCTCCCCTCTCCATAAGAGAACCACAAAGACGGGGGGGAGAGCTTCAAACTGCTTTTTCATGATAAAAATGCATTTTTTGGCTAATAAACCCAATTACAAAGTTTCTTAAAATCGCCTGTACTATTGATTTCTGCACAAAAATTCAAACAACAGGGACACTTAAAAAAAAAAAAAAAAAAAAGAAAAAAAGAAAAACTTATGCTATGCTTTTTCTCTTATATACTCTCCAGAACTATTGTATTTAATATTCTTCAGCGTTTTACATGCTGGATCAAGTGTATGCGGGATGCCGCATCATAACAGCTACTAAAACATTAAAATTCCTGGTTATCTGGGTAAAGATACGCCAGGCATCCTTCCACCCCATCTCGTCGCAGAAGTGGGGAGCAACTGGATTGACATGAAAATTATACAGATTGCTTCTATTTAAAAAAAAAAAAAAAAAAAAAAAAACCTTAAGCCCTGCAGTAGTTACCAACTGCTGAATGTCCTGCAGGAAGTGATATGTTCTTTTATCCAGTTGTGAAGTGCTCTTGGTTATTTCTTTATTGGTGCAACAATATATTCTGATCTCTTCTTGATGTGTACTGAATAATTTCTCATGCTTGTATTTCTGTATTTCTTCTGTATGACAGACAGTGTTATGCCTATTGGACAGCGGTGCAGATATAAACAGACCTAATGTATCTGGAGCTACTCCACTGTACTTTGCATGCAGGTAAGACCTGTTTCACATTATAAATGTTTAATCTTTTTATTGATGAATTAACTTCATATTGGCCCCTGCAGACAATTCTATCCCAAACGATAGGGGAAAAACATGCTCTTATGATGTTGTGTATTGTGTCCTACTGACTCTGTCCCAGCAGCAGATGTTGGGGAGAGAAAGACCAGGCATGTTGGATTTCAGCTGCCTGAGGATTATATGCAGCAGTGCTGCGCTGAATAAGCTTGGCACTGTTGTCTCACCCTTTGACATTACACGTCTCCAGGGACATTCCAAGACCTGGAGACATGTAGGATGTCAGAGTTAGGATCCTATTAGATGGCCCGATCATAAACTGTATATGATCGCTAATCTGCTAGATCGGCGCTCATTTACTGAGCAGTTAGTCATCAGAGGCCTTCCCCGGTGTCTACAGCTCTGCTTTCTATTCCGGTGTTGACACTGACAGCCCGCCGGCCACTCAGACAATCACTGCCTGCCTCAGTGTGACACTGTTTCTCTATGGAAGGGCTCGCGTGCCTCCGCATGCATTGCTCTCCGCCCAAAGAATTGACATATCAGTTCTTTGCGTGGGGAGTGGCGGGAGTGGAGGTGTGCGAGCCCTCCGCATAAAGAGGCAGTGTCACACTGAGGCAGGCGGGATTTCGCCTTATTTATTCAGTGTGAACATACCCTTATAGCTGATAGCGGTTCTTGGGATCTTTTTTTTTAATCAGATAGTTTTTTATTGAATTTTTCTACAAATACACAAGATAAAACATTTTCCAACATAAATGGAAATTACTATGCATGTTCACCAAGATACATGGTAAGATTTTCCAGTTACACATCATAACTAACATAGAAATATTACACTCTGTAACTACAGGTGTATAGAATACCAAAAAAATAAATAAATAAATAAATAAATTGAAAAAATAAAAATAAAAAGATAAACTATAACATGAAAACATGTACATGTCTTGTGTCTATTCTAACATAAATGCCAGAATATTATGTCCCTCACTTACTATATAGTTTGGTATTTAACTATGCAAGCCACAGGATAGACTACAAAGTAGCAACAACTTGGAGTAACAGTATAACTTTACATTGCGTTTAGGAGGACCTGAAGTGGGTTCCTACAGATCCGATGTAGTATCGGCGATGGCAGCCCTGGGGTATCTATCCACCTTCCCCAAAATTTTTTCAAAATTTTTAAGGCATTTCCATTTTAGATATATACCCCTCTCAAGCCTAATCACCACATTCATTCTATGAGTAAATTCCCTTATCGCTGGTGGGTCAGCATGTGTTCACTTAGAGGCAATGGTTTTCCTGGCCTGGTATAGAACCTGCTGTATCCCCAGAGCAGTGCAGTCCTCAGGCTGCATGTCCCCTATAAGTCCAAGTAGGCAGAGCTTCGGCACAAGATGTCTTTCCAATATGTTTACAGCTCCCTGCAGGCCCAGAACATGTGAATAATATGTGCATCAGTATCTCCACACCGTGGACAATTAGAAGTCGATCTAGTAGACCCTATGTAGGAGTCGATCTTGTAGACCCTATGTAGGAGAAACAACTGGGGCATGCGCTGAGCCTCACACAGAGACAGGGTCGCCGTCAATGCTAGAAGCTCATCCCACTGCGTATCAGTCAATTCACCTACATCTCTGCACCATTTCTCCCGTGCCATCAGTGGTTGCGAGTGTATACGTAAGGATCGTAGTTCACCATAAGCCACCGAAATAGCACCCTTTGCGGAGCCCCTACCAGCTGTATCCCAAAGCAACGAATGAGAACCCAGGCGAAGTGGCGATTTTGGGCCTGGAGGGCATGTCTTAGTTGTTAGTATTAAAAAAACATTGTATTCATAAGAAAAAAGTCCTCCTTAAGTTTGTCAAAGGTAACCATTCCACCTCTCCGTTTCCACAACTCTATCTTTATATGCCACCCCCAATTCCCGTGATTTAGATTTACATCTACTAATCCTCTGTATATACATCCCTCTAGTGTAAGCCTTCATGGTGTCCCAAACCGTGGCCATAGAGGCTGTTCCCTTGTTTGTAGCAAAAAATTCTTTCAGTTACCTATCGACATCATCACCAGTATGAATGATATTTAGCCAAAATGGCTTAAGTTTCCACCTATTACCATTTCTAGTCCCATGCATCGCCCCCCAGTGTAACTGGAAATGGATGGGTGAATGATCTGAGACACTTATAGGTAAGTAAGTATTCCAGAGAATGTACATAGGAGAGCAAACAGGGGTTACCCACTGCCAGGTCTATACGAGATAGGGATCGATGTGAGCTACCGTAATAGGAGAACCGGCGGACATCTGGATTTCTAATTCTCCAGAGGTCGCACATACCCACCTCTGTCAGAGTATGCGCTAGTGCCGTCGGTCCCCTATCACGGGTAGTAACATCATGCATATGTCTTTCTAGTTCTGGAGATAAGCAATTATTAAAATCCCCTATGAGCAAGGTGGGTAAATCAGGGAGACAGGAGATTATACCCAATATCTTTTTATGAACAGATCCGTTATAGGGTGGCGGGATATATAGGGAGACCAGAATAAATGTTTCTCTATATATTGTACAGTGTAAACATACATATTGACCCTCGGGGTCCACATGGGAGGAGTGACACACAAATGGGATATTTCTGTGCACCAGGACAGACGCCATCCTGGCATGTGTAGAGTAGACCGAATGATAGGCATGGGACGCCCACTCTCGGTAAGATGTCAGTGTTTCTTTAACCATATGCGTTTCGGAGAGGCACATAATACCTGGTTGATATTCTTTTAAGGCATTAAAAACTGCGCACCTCTTGTTTGCGTCACCCATGCCTCTCACATTCCATGCTACAATGTGACAACTGTTAGCCATAGTGATATCGTATGTGAGATAATTGACATAGACCAGCTGGTATGCAATTTAAGGAGGAGTAACAAGAGACAGACAAGACATGTACAACGAACCACAACCACAAAAAAACTAAAACCATAGACATTGCCTCCTAAGTCAGAGGCCTGGGGGCACCCAAAAACCCAGACTAGGTGAGAGAAGGTGAAGAACAAGCAACTAGATAGTTCAAGGTAGATACAAAGAAAAACAAAGAGTACAGGACAGACTTAGTTTCCTGCCAACTTTGAATGTGAATATGTAATATCTCTCCAGTGTGGTTTAACAAAAAGACATTTTAGAACTATAAGCATAGAAAAGATATCAAGAACAATCGTCCTCTTCCATGTACCTGATTATTGAACATTGGCAGAAAATTCAGTAGTCATCTGATTGTTTTACAAGCGCATGCTACAGATAGAGCTGTCTAAAAAAGATTACCAAAAAGCTGCTAAAATGTCACATTTTGTGAATATACATTCATACCCCTAGTCTATTTCAAGTAACTTCTTGCTCACCGGCCGCCAGGGGTGCATCACTACGTGTAATAGTATTGTGCGGCCAACAGTTGATGACTGTGTAAAAAAAAAAAAAAACTTTATACACACCTATCTACGCTCCCCAGTATTCTCACTTCTGTCCGCTCCCCGCTGCCACTGAAGCTCCTACATTGATCTTTGAAGTAACAGGCCGCTCAGCCAATTACTGGTTACAGCGCGGTCCTGTCTCAGCCAGTGATTGGCTGAGCGGCCTGTTATTTTAAAGACTTCAAGCTGCAGCTGTGGGGAGTGGGCAAAAGTGACAAGAACACTAGGGAGCGTGGAGGGCTAGTATAAATTATTATTATTAAAATAATTATTATTATTTTACACTTGAAGGGAACCAATCAACAGGCAGAGAGCTGCGACTAGTCACTGGCAGCTCCCCGCCTAGATGAGTAGTTGCCACCCCTCTGCAGATCCCCATAATGTAGTAGCATAGTACAACAGGCTAGAATAGAGAAGTAGGGTTGCTGTCAGAGGTCTGTGTGGTCACATGACCATAATGGGGAAGGGGGTGTGTTTAGCATGGACCAATCAGGAAGTGAATATCACAGAACTGTGCAGGACGACAGAGAAAAACATGTTTCTATACTCCAGTGTGAATAGCTGAGTGTAAGTGCAAGCACATTATAGCAGCAGTGTAAGTGGCTGAGTGTAAGTGCAGGCTCATTACAGCTGGAATGGAGAGGATGGAATGGAGAGCAGGTCATACTGTAAGTGGGCACATAAATGCAGCACTCTCTGTCCGGGGAGAGAGGGGTTACAGCTATGAAAAAATTACCTCCACAGTCCTGTTCCCTGATGGAAGTCCGAGCCTGAAGTGGATCTGCTATGATTTGGAAGGTGAGGGAGACTTCCTGGGGCAGAGTACAGTGCTATAGACCCCGCTATGCCGAACATGCCATCCTCCGCTCCGCCTCCCACCCAGTACAGAGAGCTTTTAAACCAAAGCAATGCTCTTAAACCAAATTACAATTTTGAAAAACTGTGAGCTCTTGTTCCAAATCGCTCTTAGTCCAAGTTACTCTTAAATCAATGTACCACTGTATAGGCTGCATTAGAAGATCATTTCAGCGGTGAAATAAGAATCAGGATGGCAGACAACCCATGCATACCATATTAATTAAAATAGTTGTACACATGGTACGCACAAGATCCTCTAGATTATTATCTATTAATAGTCTGTACTACACGATATACGCAAAACAACAAAATACCGGAGTGCTTCTCTAACCTTTGTTTCTGTAAAAATGGCTACATCTTATGTATTAATGAAATAACTCTCTCCTGTTTTAGTATGCTAATGGTACATTGTTATTAGATTACTGTATTGTCTTTCTTTTCTTTTACGTTAGTTTTTTGCTGCTGTTCACCGAAAGGAAATTACAGTAAATGCTTTTCTTGTGAAAGATAAGATAGCAAAATTAATTTCTCCTCGAGCAGTAGTTTGTAAGAGGGGAAAAATAATCAGAGATGGATTGAGATTTTATGTTCACATAGCTTCTGGTCAGATTATAATTAACATTCCATCAAGTATACAGCTTGTAGCACAAATGATTTCTTTGTTTCCTGCAGCCACGGACAAAGAGATACAGCACAGATATTATTAGTCCGCGGTGCAAAGTACCTGCCAGATAAGAATGGTGTTACTCCTCTGGATCTTTGTGTGCAGGTATGTCTTTTCATCAGGACTGCGGCATGCCTTGCTGTATGTTTTATTTCTCGATCAATTGTAAATGATGGCCACCTTTTTATTAAGTGTATTCTCTATTCGTAAAGAACTGCAAAATTAAACATGTTTTCCATTAATGATAATGGTAAATCCGCAGTAAGGTCCCCTTTCCACGGGACGATTATTGTTCCAAAAATTGCTAGATTCGGGATTGAACGATAATCGTTTCGTGTAATAGCAGACAACGATTAAACAACCAATGATGTTAGAATTTGGACCTATTATCGTTGATCGTTTGCAAATCGTTTGCACATCTTTCGGTGTAATAAGACGTCATTAAGTGGTTCCCTCTGAAACGAACGCAGTAGCGATGACAGATCGATCACAAGAACGATCATAAGTAACTATTATTGTTCCGTGTAATTGTGTAAACAATTTCAGGTCGTTGGCCATAGCGGTCGTTAGATCGTTTATCATTAATCGTCGAAAAATCGCTTTGTGGAATAGGATCCTAAGGCTGGGTTCACACCTGCGTTTGTCTCATTCATGAACGGATCCGTCCATATGAAATGAATGAATAAGCACAAACTGATGAGCAAATGGTCCGTTTGCATTTTGGCTTTAAAAAACTGACTTTTGTACATTCATTCCTTAAAGGCAACTGTAAAGTTTAGCAGGCAGAAGGATATGCTATCAAAAAACTGCAATGCAATCAACTGTGCTGCTAGAAGGAATCCATATCTGGGGCGTGCCTGCATTGTGAGCGGGTTAGAGGAGAGGGTTAACCAGCCCGGAACCCACTGACCACCAATGTTAACTGTTTTTAAGGCTACAAACCCACTTGCAGCGAGACTCGCTGCAGGTCCCGGCCCTATACTTTCAATGGCTGACAAACATGCAGCAGGGATGTACATCCCTGCTGCGAGTTTGTCCGCAACCCGCCCCGTTAACCCCCCGGCCGCCAGAGCTGATACTTGATCCCGGCTCCGGCTTGCTTCGGCGGTTCCCGGTGTCTTCAGCAAGCCGGAGCAGGGACCAGGTGAAGTATATGCTCCAGCCAGCTGCTGCCCGCAGCCCCATTAACACCTCCCGCAGCCCTGGCCGCCTGATCGCCGCCCCCGCCCCCATCCCCGCAGCACCGCTCGATCCTCAGCAGCCCCGGCCGCCCGATCGCCCCCCCTAATCGGGGCTTCAGGGGAGCGATCGGGAGGCCGGGGCTGCGGGAGGTGTTAAAGGGGCTGCAGGCGGGCGGCTGGATGGAGCATATACTTCACCTGGTCCCCGCTCCGGCTTGCTGAAGACACCGGGAACCGCCGGAGCCGGGATCGGGTAAAATATTAGCTCCAGCGGCCGGGGGGGTTAACGGGGCGTGCTGTGGACAAACTCGCAGCAGGGATGTACATCCCTGCTGCGTGTTTGTCTGCCATTGAAAGTATAGGGCCGGGATCTGCAGCTAGTCTTGCCGCAAATACGCAGCGAGGGGACTCGCTGCAGATCCGGCAAGTGGGTTTGTAGCCTAAATGGTACAGTGCCGAGGGGAGGGCTTGGGAGGAGAGGTTGTTGGGGGCAGTTATGCTGGGGGCAGTGAGTTAGAGGGTTGGGATGTAAAATGCCCGCAAACTGATGACCAATGAAGGGACAGTATTGAGAGGGGTTGAAACTGCCAACCACTGACCAATGATTAGATGTGTTTTTGGTATGTCAAATATTAGTAACTAAGTGCAGTCTTACATACATGTACTTTTGGTTGCTGCATTTTAGCTCAACCCCATGTACAAGTATTTGAATGAGTTGAACTGGTACTGTGCAAAATCAAAAAGGGGCAGTTTAACTTAAACTGTAGTTTAAGTTAAACCATCCAGGGACCTATCATTCGTCAGTGTACCTGATCTTTGCTCCTGTTACTATATCTAATCGTTGCTTCTGTTAGTGTACCTAATTGCAGCCACTTTTACTGTACGTGAAATTTGAAAAAATGTCTGCCCACTTTTTGTTTCAAAAATTTTTTCCTTATTTTCCCCCTCTCAAACCTGTGTGCGTCTTTTTTTAAAAACATATGTTTATTGTTTTCATATGCAAAATAAACATGTTGTAGAGCCACAGTAAGCATAACAAGAGAGTGCAAAGCCACAGTAAATATACCCCACCCTACCCTGTCTCATTCCTAAAGGAGGTTAGCCAATAACAGGAGACAGAAAGGAGTCCCTGTTGCTTGATATCACAATGGCCACAGAAAGTCCTGTTTCCGATCAGCGGATCCAGAATCCTGTTGCGATCATAACACGATCGGCGTGTGACAGCAGTCAAGCAATAAAATACAAGGACAACCTCTCATTGCATAGTAGTGAATGATCCTGACACAAAATGGTAGTAGACAGGTACCAGTAAGTCAGACATATAAATGAAAAACAAAATAAAACCCAACATAAGAACAAAATAAAACCCAACATAAGAACAATTCCCCCCCCCCCTTCTCGGCAGTCACCCAGCTCTCTGAATCTCTAAAACTCCCAAAGTACCTTTCAATGCTTCTGTGTTGTACCAGCCAGTACTCTTACAGTTATACATCAGGTCATCAAGTTCTGTTCGAGAAAAGTGGTAACAAATAAAGGCCCTCCATTTATAAAATAATTTTTTGGTTTCCTTTTCTTTGTGTCTCAGTGTCTGAATTTTTGGGTGCGTCTTATCATCAAGTGCCTCTTATGGGGGGTTCACACTGAGGAAACCTGCCGTGGATTCCGCTGCTCACGCCCATGCGTATCTCTGCCAATGCCATAGCCTCCATTCTATGGTCGGTGAATTCTGCTGTCTGTGGAATTCTTTGGGTGGACGCCAGACTTTGCCCGACCATAGAATGGAGTCTATGGGATGGGCGGAGATGAGTGCGGGGGCAAGCAGCAGAATCTGCAGAGGGTCATTCGACCGGTTACAACAGTGTTAACGCACCCTTACAAAGAAAAAAAAATACAGTACCTTCTGATAGAATCCGTCATCATTGACTACAATGTAGAAAGAAAACAGATGTGCACTTACCATTTGTGTTCCGTTTTTTTTTGTATGGACAAAAAATTGTGGGTGAACAGATTTAATGTTTGTCCTAAAAAACAGAACACTGACGAATTTGATGAAAACTGATTCAAATAGGGTACAATAAAACCCATTTAAATTAATGGTAAGTTTGATGGATCTGCTAGTTTTACGTTTCTCTGTTATCAAAACAGAGAAGAGAAAGGGAATTGTGGCATATATATGTACTGCATTGATCTCTGTGAGCAATTATTGTAACTTTCATAAAAGCTCACTAGGGGAAATACAAAAATGTAATAAAAAAAACTAAAAAAAAAGGTTTTTTGATTTATAAATAAATCTATCCTACAAAACAAGTTTAAATCGCCCCCTTTTTCTATTTTTTTTTTAAATAACAGAATCTAAAAAAAAAAAAAAATTGGTGATTGACCACACTATTAAATGATCACATTCCTGATCTCGCACAGTAAATGGTGCAAATGAAAAAACCTGCATGTGCAAAAATCTCATCACATTCCACTAAAAAATAACCCAATAAATCAAACAATAAAAGTGTTATAAGGTCATAATTAGAAATATTTTAGAAGTAGTAAAATAAAAGTTATATAAATTGGCTATCATTTTTATTGTACTGACTTGAGGAATATAAATAAATAACACAATATTTAAGTTTTTTTTCTGGTTTGGAGCATATTTCATGGAAAATTTAAGTGTCATTACAAAGTACAATTGGTGTCACAAATGGAAAGATAAAGGCGCTATGGGGAGGAGGAAAAAATGAAAGTGCAATAATGTAGGGGCAATGTAGGTGCTGCAAGTACTTTACATGTACTATTACTTGCCATCTTTCAGGTGTTATAATATCTGTTTTTCCAGCCTTTACCCTTATGTCATATAATGGCATGTGACAAATGTAAATACAGGACCGTGTACACTATAACCGTGTGGTGTGCTTTTCTTTTAGGGTGGTTATGGAGAAACCTGTGACGTGTTGATACAGCATCATCCCAGACTTTTTCAGACATTAATTCAGATGACTCAGAATGAAGACCTTCGGGAAAATATGGTACAATTGAAGGAATATTTTAGATGTCCTGATACTTATACTACCTCAAGATATACCAATTCATTTAATAACATTTGTCCTATCCATTAGAGCATTCCAGACATCTATTTTCATTTGAAATCACCTAGAAACACAAAATGCCTCCTCTTTATTATCTTTATTTTTTAAAACCTTCATGAATGGCTTTAATAATTCTGAGATTGCAGTAGCTGTTAAAAGTGGCATTTTGTGTTTAATTTGAGAGACCCACTTGTTGTATTAGTTGTGACCATTTATTGAAATTATTCTTGTATGATTGTATGTTTTTATCAAATAGCTGAAAAATTGTAAATTTTGCAAACCTAGTTTGCAATGGGGGTTAAACATTTTGTTCTGCAACTGTAGATGGATGGGATGGTTGCCATGTATGATCATACCCTTATTCATAAAAAAAATTGTTAAGTCCATTCCCTGACAGAACTTGTCACACGGGTTAAAAGGAGTTGTCTGAGATAATATGAAATTTGGGCATCCTGAGGCAGTTTCTCTATTTCATTAGTAAGCTTTAAAGGGAACCGGGGACGCGGGCACAGAGCCCACCCGATGAGTCTGATGCCCATAGAGAATGAATGGAGCCGTCATTCTCTATGGGCACGGACTCTTCTCTGCAGCGCACGGGTTCGGGCGCTGATATCTTCGTCCTGGGACTGGCTCCATGAGCGGGACTTGCTGGAAATGGTAAGTATCCGGGGGCTGCATCAGGGGGTCGGGCGGGCTCTGTCCCAGCGTCCCCGGTGACAGGTTTCCTTTAATACTTCCAAATGTAGCAATATTTAACTAGAGCTCTACTGTTTGATACAACATATTACAGACACAGTGTAATCTTCTGGGATGGCAGTGAGAAAAAAATCATCTGGGCAAACTTTTAAACATACATTAAAAAAAATAGAGTATATAGCAAAATTGCTTGTGATCATAACCCATGTTGTTTTAAAAAAAAATTGTGACAGGCACGCTCTAGTTGCTAATGAATAAAGTTTTTTTGTTTTTTTTTAATAGATACTTGAGTAACAGTTTTTTTTTCCAGTGTGATTAACTTGGAATATCTCGTAAACACTGACAGGAAGAAGCTGGGAGTAGGAAGTTTAAAGTGTATCTGTCATTTCATAAAACTTTTGATATGTCATAGAGACATGTCAAAAGTTTTGATCGGTCCTGGTCTGATTGTTCAGACCCGTACAACTGTAAGGAATGAGCTGGGAGAAGACCCGCCACAGCGGGTCTTCTCCCAGCTTTCTGTTAGAAAATCGGAGTCAGACTTATAATGGAGCTCTATAGTGCCCCACACTTTTTATATCTTACACAGACCATAGAGAGAGCACGCTGCAGGGCAGTCTTCTCCCTGCTTGTTCTCCCGATCGGTACAGGTGTGAACACTCCGACCCAGACCAATCAAAACTTTTGAAATGTCTCTTTGACACATCAAAAGTTTAGAGACAACAGGTACACTTTAACTGAAACATTTTTCTTATCTCTCTAGGAGCAGCACCAAATTGTAGCGAATTTTTAATGAAGACTACTTAGAAAAATATTTTATTTGCATTCAGGAAACAAATGAATATTAAAATAAATAAGTGCCAAGGGTGTCCATATTCTTAGCATAATAATCTTCTAGCGATGTGCAGAAAAAAATAAATGACACTTTAAGGTAAATTTCTTTTAGGCTAGTGTTGTCAAATTTACATCTCAATTATATTCAGCATCAGTCTCATCATTCTGTTAACAGGTTTCAAGAATGCAAATGTCTACTAGACGTGAACCGAACCAAAAGATTTTTGCTGTTATCTTATGTTAATTAAGAGTCTCTATTAATTACGCTGCCTTGTTATGTACGTATTACTTATGAAAATTCTTAGCACTGACTTACATCACCTTGAAGCATTTAAAGACATTTCTTACAGTAGTTTGCATTTTTATTACCGTGCCGAAAGGTGTATTTTGGTTCTAAATTTTCAAAGTTAAAATAATGTAGAGAATGTGTCTACTTTAGTGCCTTATGCTTCTCAAACCAGTGTTCTTACTCATAGTTACGGCAGGTCCTTGAACATTTGTCACAGCAAAGTGAAAGCCAATACCTCAAGATACTTACAAGCCTTGCTGAAGTTGCCACTACAAATGGTCACAAACTCTTAAGGTAATATTAAGGCTAAAAAGTTATTATT